>NC_139252.1:36019099-36619099 GCF_977018435.1 Lepisma saccharinum | reverse complement strand
GCCTTACGAGAGAAATCCATTAAGGCGAGCCTCACCGAGCCTCATTTTCGGTTGGCAAACCGGGCCACCTGTACTACTTTCTTGATTCAAGAATGTTAATAATACCACGGTAATCTCTCTCCCAACATGTTTTCCTGTCTGAACGTGCCAGCGCTTCCTGGTTAGGCAACTGCTCCTCTGAAACTGATTTGAGCGAAATTTCCAAGGGTATGACTCATCGCACCACGCTCAGACCCCGTGCCGTATTTCATCTGACGTAAGCGTGGAATGCTTTCGTAGCTAGGTTAGGCTTATTATTATATTAAATAATCAACAGCCAGTCTAACAATAATCAGCTCACAATTACACCTTTGGGAAGGTTAAAAAAAATCCTATCTCAAAGTCAACTTTATGCACAGTAAGGCTAATCGGGACTGGGCCTACAGTTCAAAGTGGGATCGGAACCAATGTGTGTCTCCACCGGGTATCGAACTTGGGACACTATTATATGGCCACAACGTTGCCGCTGCGCCATCGGCAAAGCCCTGAAACACTGGAATATAGAAATTAAAAGGCGTGGTTAAAGTTCCAACTCAATATGTATCGATAACCACTTAAAATTCTATAAATCGGCCTATCCGTACTATAAATAAATTCTCTCACTGGAATTTACGTAGTTGTAGTTGGCTTCAATACAACGTTGTCTCTGCGGAGTTCTGCATGTTAGTGCTTAACTATCCTTTATCTACTTTACTGTAGGCAATAGCTAGGCCATAAAAGGGCGAAGAACCCTGTTGATCGCTGATATAGCTAAGTAAATGGCTATAATTCTTGAATTCCTGCAAGGACGAGCAGACTGTAATTAATACTAGGCAGGTTTAGCCAGAAATATCTCCAGAAAAAAACTAGCTTTTTTTGCATATCTTCTAGAACGAATAAAATCTAATACCTGGCCTTCATCCAAATTTTTATATGCCTGCAACTCTAACATGTTAGTGATTGCATTATCGTGGTTATATTTTAACTGCTCTCTCCTCACTCACCCATCTCAAGTTTTTAAATATTCCACCCATCTACTAAAGAACACAGTTCTGTGAAACGTTGAGGAACTAAAACGTAAGTAGTGAAATATGTTACGCTTTTGGACCTTTCAGCTTAATTCTACGAAATCCTGTTTTGGTTGTATACATCCACACTGAACATAAAGAGTGGGGTAGCCAGATCGGTATCAGCAAAAAGTAGGACAGTGGAGGACTTAAGGGCACGAGGAACAGTTTCAGTGTCCAGCCAGACGCAATGGTCTCGAATGACCCTAAGCCGTCCCTCTTCCGCCGACATTTCCCCACGGCGAGCTGGAGTATTATTTGGTTTGTTCTCTTGGGGATATCAAACTTCCGATGGCGTATAAAGAGGTTTGTACACCCAGTACAAGAACATAATTTATGAGACAGTTCCGATATTGTGAAGTGGCGGCGCTCGCAAACCACTCGTTCGACAAGGTCATCCGTCACAACAAACTGACTTCCTTCCCCACCCTCATCATGCACATCACTTCATCCCTCTCAAAATTTCCGGCACCGTTCTCACACAACCGTCTCTCGTGACCTTTTCTCCATACACGGCACTTATTCTGCAATAGACTTCGGCATTTTAGAGCATAATGGAACCATAATGGATATTTGGACCCAGCAGGGGTGCCCAACCCCCCAAAATCATATCATTCGCGCCCTCAAACCATATCGTAATCCGCACAAAGTATTTAATTACGACACCGTGTCTACCGAAAGTAACTTTATTCTTAGCTTTAGTGAACACTATACTTGATCTGCCCCTCCCCCCTAAACAGGGAGCCCATCACTCAAGACCACCCCTAAAATCGTTGATTATAATCGAGAATATCGTTGTTCACCTCATTAAAGCGCCAAACACATCCTAGCAATACATTATGGCGAGCGAAGCGAGGAAGAAATTTTTTACATTCATTTCTTTGCAGGCTTTCCAGCTTCTCCTTTGGCACATTCGGGGTCGAAAACTTGTGGATACCATATCGCTAAGTACAGTCTCCAAAATTTAATGTTTGAACTCTCTCTACTACAGAAATCCCTTGACAATCTAAGATTTAACACTTTATGAAGAGCATTCTATCTCCCCCTTTAAATTCAAAAAATTAATTCTCAGTCTCCACACCAGAATTTCCGCAATAGCAATACACAATAATTGGATATCCCCTCAATTTAATGCTCAATCCCCCTCTAACTAAAATACCCGCCTTAATCCAAGACCTAGAGTTCGATACTGTTCCCCCGAAATTTATTTAAGAATCCTCCCCCCCCAGAACCCACATGTTAATTAAGACCTAATATGTAAAAGTTGGATATCTCCCCCCCCCCAACCCACCTTCGATAATACCCTTAAACACGTTTTCTTCTCTTCATTTAATGGATTAAATATGGTGCATTTAAGGTGTAAAATCTTTACATATATTTTGGAAGAAGATATAAATGTTGAACTTAATATTATTTGAAGGGAAAAAATCCACCCCAAAAATCTCGATGACGCAACCTGCGCCATAATCCCACCCCTGTGGGTACCCCTGGGATCCAGGACCCTTGGCTCAACAGTACCTTCCATATGTGACAACCGCCACCAGCACCTCGGCGGTCGATTGAACAGCAACAACAAATCAGAAGATCACAGAGACTAATGGAACGAAACCAGACATCGGAGAACATCATGTACGCAATGAGTAACGACTGGATAGAGAGCCTCCTGCCGGTGAGTGTAGAAGTAGATCATACGCCGTAATTGAAGGCAGACAAGATATTACTGAGAGGCGAAGAACAAGATCAGCAGGAGAACCTGGCAAGAGGAATAATGAATACCTATACAGAGAATAATTGTAAGCTTGTTTTCTCAAGAATGTAGTTTGGGACTTCATTGTATCTTACTAGAGTTGACGAGCTGTATCTTTACGGGTGAACCCTGCCCAAGCCCGGCTGCGCAGTAGCATGGGGGAGGAGCTACAGGCTGCGCGTCATTATCCTTGAGTTCTGTCCTTGCTGTCGACCACCCAAAGGGCGAGTAGATAACAACTACATAAACGTATCTCTCTCTCACTCTGCGCGGAGTAGCCAAGGCCACCCGCAAAGATACAGCTCGTCAACTCTAGCAATTTAGGACCAATCCCAAACACGCTTCTTTGAAACATTTCCTGCCCCCATTCCTGTTGAATCTCTGGGTGTCTTCACGCAGTCCTTCCTGACATCCCAGGAGTGACAAGCTGACAGGAAATATTTTCAACGAAAACCGACGGAATAACAAAAATGAAGACTTACCGTCGCGATCCCCGGTAAGTCACATTCGTGCTTTGCTGGTGACCAACAGAACACTCCACGCCATGCTAACCTTTAACAGTTTGGGGACAGTCATCATTTTCTCTCTCTTTGGTGGTAGTGTTAATTATAATAATAATCAAACAGGGTAAATAAATGTCACATTAAAACATCTACATTGGGTAAATCAATTAGAGATATGTTTTTGGGCTGATAATATGTACGCACAAATATTAACTATTAATCATGTAATATGCAGATTAACTATCTGTTTACCAATATTTATAGAAATATGTGAATACACGTATTTATAAATAAAAACGATAGAATATATAGTATATTTCAAAATATTTCCCAGAACAAACTGTAATCCTAGCCTGGAGGCGGGATCTTTCCAGGGGTTCCCCCCCCCAATTTTTTTTACTACATATGTGACATGTTAAGGTGAAGTTTTGCTTTTAGGTACCAGCAGCTTTGAAGCGAGTCATATTATGCATATCCTCCAATCACACGCCTGGATTCAGTAAGTTACTGAGGTCATCGCCACCCAGAATCAATCATCTGCGTAGAGTATTTAGAAAGGGACATTGTGCAAATACCTTGACTGTAAGTGATAATTTGCAGTTTCTAATGCGCATATTTATATTCGGAAGCCATTATCGTAAAATATTTTTTAAAAATATTCCATTTATTTCAGCTCCATAATTATGTTATTCCGTGTAAAGCTATTGACCACTGACGCCATGATGGTCTACGTATGGAGTTTCATTCTTCTTCTGACATTTAGCCTAATAACAACTCAAATAGCGGGTAAGTAAATTAAGCATGTCAACGTCCAGAGTGCAGTGTATGTTTGTGGGTGTATGTCTTGCTTTACATGGTGAAATTTAAGGCTCGTGTCAATACGAATCATTTTGTGCATCATAACTCAAGTTTCCTTGCATATGCTAAGGATTTACGACAAAATTGCGAAAATAAAATAGAGTGAAATATCTATATTTAGAACTCTCTTATGCATCTACACTCATCTGTTCATTTCCTATTTTTACCAGCTAAGTGTACGGAAAAAGAACTAGGTCCAACTCCAAGAGAGCTTAGTTGGCAACACTGTTCCTGGTACATGCCGAATCTAAATTAGATTTACCCGGGAATAAAGTATACGCTTTTGAACAAATTCCGAAGTTATTCCAGTTTCCTTGCCCACTTCCCACATATATAGTCTCGACTGATCCATTTGCACAAAAAGTCCTTAGTTGGCAATATTGTCAAGATGTTAAATGTAATGGATCCTGTGTTTGAGATTATTCTTTTTCTTTGCAGCTCAAGAGAAAGAGCAGTGTTCTAAAGCCGACGAAGCCCGATGTTTCCTGATTGGGTACCCTGTTTGCAAAATAATTAATGGAATGTACCAGTGTATGAAGATCGGAGGATCCATGCGTTGAAATATGTAGTTATGTAGTATTCAGGCTTTACTTGAAATAAAATGACATTGGTACTTTCGTTTGTTCTTGATACAAGATGGTTAATACCACGGCAACCGCTGTGCCATGTTTTCCTGTCTGAACGTGCCAGCGCTTCCTGGTTAGGTAAGTGATCCTCTGAAACTGGTTTGAGCGAAATTTCAAAGGGTATGACTCAGTGGTGCAGGAACGTTTTTCATTTGGGGTGTACAAAATTCAGCCTCTCATATATGTGTGTGTGTTTGTATTACTTATATATTGTATGGGGACCATAAACGTAACCTAGCTCTACCATCTGACCCCTAAAGCGTTCGCAGTAACGATCCCCGTAGTTTAAGTAATTGAAACCAGTGAACGCATCATGGTGGAGTTGCTTTGGGCTACCTTGTAATTTTGTACACTCCCGTACAAGTTGCGCGTAACATTTTAACCCCCCAGTTTCGAATCATGGTATAGTTGCAATAGGCGCAACAACAATTTTATTCGCTCCCATACAAATTGCTTTTAAATTCATGCCGAACGTGCGAAACCTTAGCATAACTTTTGCATTCCACCGTACATGCCAATACAGCCCACATTAACTTCTTCATTCATATCAGTTATCAGCGGATGACAGAGATGCACTTATGCTGTAATTTCGGGTGCGACAACGATACTCATTAACGTCAAAAATCTAAAATTTTGCTAAGAGCGTGTAAATCAATGATCCAACCAAAACAACCTAAACCTCATTCCTATTCAGTTACAAGTAACGAATGAACACATCACTACATGACGTATTAGATCAATCACTTGATGAAATGTTAAAACTAGCTTCAGAAATACATAAACCCCCCACCCCGTCCCTAACTAGATCTAAGGCAACAGCTTCATACCCCCTGTTTCTAACCGGTCTGGAAACTCCCAGACGGAAAAAGAAGATTCCTTTCACCAGTACACCCGAGATACCTAGACCACATACCGCAACCACTATGACTCTACAAGAAGAACGTGGGCCGTCGAACTCAGAACTCCGTGCTCTGTCGCCTGACGTCCGCACTCAACCGCTTGGCCGAGAGGTAAGATGTACGTCGTCTACATCCCTTGAAATCATTCCACTCCCTGCCAGAAGCCTGTCAGTGAGATTGTATGGGGACCATAAACGTAACCTAGCTCTACCATCTGACCCCTAAAGCGTCCACAGTCACGATCCCCGTAGTTTAAGTAATTGAAACCAGTGAACGCATCAATATATATATATATATATATATATATATATATATATATATATATATATATATATATATATATATATACATACACATACATACTACTTCACAGGAACCTATACCTAGGCATAATGTGAAGGCATTGAAAATATTCTATTTTAGAACAGAATTTCCTGTTTTTTAATGCAAAATGTGCATATTTTTTTTATTATTTTCTTCGAATTTATGGTTATTTTAAAAACAGATTTTAAGACCAGATAACAATTCCGAAACATATAAAGCTACTGGACCTTGTTCTGGGCTCATTTTGAATTTAACGGAACGGCAAAGCACGAGTTAGAAATGTGAAAATTGCGAATAAAGATGCATCAATTCATTTTAATGCAGGGTGAGATTAAAGGGGGTGAGGAGGATTAGTCACTCCTCAATCTTGAGCCATCCCAACCAGGAATAATCATTTCCCACACACTCGATATAGAAACTACATTATTAAATATATCATACTTACAGAGTTCCACTTCAGTTCATTCTAATTTTAAAGTTCCATAGCTACGCATAAAAGTATATTTAAACAATTTATGGCAGATGTATACCACATCCAATTTCTTTTAAAAACCATGTATTCGTTATTTTCTGACATCTATAGGGCGTAGTGTTAAAAAAATATAAATAAATAAAAATACTTAGTTGATATGGTTCCCGAGGTCTAACTTAGGAATATTTGTTTTGACAAAAGCATTTATTTCTAATATAATTATCTGTACCTAATGACACTCTTCAAGCACTGAAAGTACTATCTTTACATGTACAAAACTCGAAATCCTTCAGATCTCTGAGCAAGCAAGCAAGGGAAACCACACGTTCGAAAGTTTTGTTTTTTTCAATCTTGGGTGGACAATATGAAGAGCCGGCCAAGGTTTCTTTTCGTATTTTTTAGTATTCAACGTAAATACATGCGTGAGTTTTAGGGTGACATGTCACTTCTTCGTTTAAGTAAAAAGGTGAACCTTAATGTAAGCAAAAGCATGTGCGCATGCAGAGAAATTTGCAAGAAATCTGATCAAGTTTAATTATCACAACTGGCAAACCATAGTACGTGCTGAGAGTAATTTATCTTGTACAGTCATCTGACTAATGTTATTTTCTTAGTTTGACTTTAGGGTTTAACTTAAAATTGCGAATTATGTTGCACCCCCCACCATTCTGATTAAAACTGTGCAATTTGTGATTTTATGTCTAGGAAACATTTCATTTCACTTAGGAATGAAATTTCGATGCGAAGAGTCCAGAATTGTCACAACCTTATCTCTTCTCCTGTTCGGCGAGGTCTTTCTCATTCTTGTTTGTGCTTACTTTTGTTTCGGTTTCCACTCAGAAGTTATTAAAGCTTATTCTAGATTAACTTCATGCTCAGATAAGCTAATCGGGACTGGATCTTCAGTTTAAAGTGGAATCCAATGCACTGTGCATGTGGGACCCTTCAATTACAAAGCGAGATATTTCGTCCTGACCCACGAAATGTTTAGTATAAGCAACAGTTACATTGCGTCACCACTCATGGTTTCACAACTTACTATAATGTGACATTAAAGTAAAAACTTTTCTCAATAACGATTTTCTGCTTTACATCTTGTTTCGACGCTGCGAACGGTCGCAATACGGAATTTTATCCTGAATAGATGAAATCGGGCAGCACAGGCTCGCAATTGTCGCTAATGGATTAACTTTGCAATTACACTAAACAAAATATAAGACATATTTGAAATATCAATAAGATATATGCTTGGTATGTCTGCATAAGACACATAGTAGTATAAATTTATTTTAAGCAACATCTTCATATATGATAGAGTTTCGAACGAGATAGTATGTGACATCAAGTATCGTCTCGTTTTGATATTGCAGAGATTTATTTAAATCTCGTCTCAAAATATGAGAGGAAACACATACTTTATTCGTATTAGTACCATCTTCATTTTAAAAAAAATCTCTTAATATACAGGTTTAAATATAGTTTTCCGAACAACTTCTAACAAAGTTATGGAAATTATGGGTGAGGTACAGGAGTACATTGTACCCCCCAAGTTTGTCTGTCTTGTCTCGTTTGTGTAAGTATTTCACTTCGGAATATACCATTTTGAATATTCAAAAGAAACTGATGTAAGTCATACTGTTGTGATGAAGATTTGTATCTTATCTTCGAATCGACGCGACCGCTTCTTTAGAAAAGTGTACCCCCCTTACGCAAAGGAGCACTTTCTGCAGCGTGATTTTCTGAGTAAATTTTATCTCATTCCATCGTTCCACACACATTTTAAACAATTTTCATCTCCTTAAAGAGGTTTTCAAGAATACAACTCTATGAACTTACTAGTAGCAAACACAATGTACTAGAATAAATTTACAATTGTTTGAATTTCTGTGGTAAGGAAGATAATGCTTTTAAGTCATTAACAATATACACTTTCTTTTATTGAGCGAATTGAAAGTAGGTTTTTTTAACAATAGCGCCTTGCGTCTGTCAAATCATCTAAAGGGGGGATTGGGGTACGACTGTATTTACGGATTTAGGGGGTACAGTACCCCTTTCAAAAATTTGGGGGGTACAATGTACCCCTCGTTCCTGCGCCACTGGCTATGACTCATTGCACCACGCACAGACATCGTCTTCATCAAGCATCGTATTTCATCTAACATGCTTTCGTTGTTAGGTTAGGCTTATTAGGTTTAAATCTCTTGGCATAAATTCGCTACATTTAGGCTAACCACGAAAACTTTAGCCTGACAAGGAACTAAATACGGCGCTCCTCGACAAAGGTGATTGTTAAGTTTGGTGCGATAAGCGAGACCCAAATTCGGATACTATGGAATAGTTTTTTATTTGTATCTTGCCTATTTAACGTCTCTTTTCTCCCAATTTTGGCTAATCGCGAGGATGAGTGATTAGATGAAACTGATGAAACTCGAGCCAGATCGGGATTTGAACTGGGAACTTCCGTGGGGGGAATAAGAAATTTACCAACCTTACACGTTCGGCAACCAAGCAGGCTTGAAGTAACATTGACGAATAGAAACTATATTAAACTGGAAACTGAGCTTCTTGAGTGAGTCAGTTTTTTTTTTTTTTTTTTTTTTTTTTTTTTAAATGCTAATCGGGACTAGATCTAGTGTTTAAACCGAGATTCGAACCACCAAGTGCCTTAACCGGTTATTGAACCGGGGATCCTTTTGTCACAAGGCGACGACGTAATCACGTCATCGGGGAAGCCGAATATTTAGGACAAAATCTATTGCATATATTTTAAGCTTTAATGCATATTAGTATTTTTAGAAATCCACCCCCTAATATAAATAGTATTCTAATCAATAATATGGTTAATAATATTTAGACAACTAATCTTATGTAGCATACCTATCGTAAGTTGAGTAGAAACAGAGCTTTGGATTTGAACCCGCTATGTATAATTCTTTGAAGAAAAAGCTCGTAATATAGGTGTGATATTAATTGCTCTATAACACCACATCTTGGGAAAGTGACTGCTTGTAAAATCAATCACTTTCGCGTGTTAAGATTAAATTTTCACTGCACATTATACACTGCAAGGAAATAAATATATTTCGTCTAATAACACTGGCCAACAAAAAACCAACTTTTTTGTCTCAATAAGTCCAATAGGTGAATCTAATAGTATTTCCAGCGCTGATTTCAGATCTGTTTGTAGTTTTTTCCTGTCACCCACAGTCTTGATGAGACAGAGGAAACAAATTTGTTCTACGGTTTATATAATTTATGCATGCTAGAAGGTGCTGTTGCAATAAAATTATGTTTCAAGCTTCCACCTAAAAATGTTGTGGTGTATGATTTTCGCCTGTATTTGGCATCAGGAACATCCCTCTTCAAAGTCCAGGTATAATCAACTAACATTGAGGGGCTCCATTTTCCCTGGTAACTTTTCTCCATTTCCGCAATAGCCTGATGAAATGTCTCGCCATGCTCGTCACTGACAGCTCCAAGGTTTGGGGGGAAGAAATCTATGTGCGAGTCCAAGAAGTGCATTTTAAGGCTCGTATTGCACCCCAATGCCTGAAATGCAGTTAATAGGTCGGATACAACATCGCAGAAGTTGTCCCCAAAAATCTCTGTATATTCTTGAAAATGACAGACATGCTTTCTTTTTGATCTCATTAAGTTAGTCATTGAATTTTTCATCATGGAACAGTTCCTTGATCTCAGGGGCCACAGATTTTAGCATCACTAATCCTGCGAAATTCCCATATATTAAATTAATATTAAAGTATATATAAATATATATATATAAATATATTAAATTAATATTAAAGTAAAATTTCCTGTAAGACATGGAAAATTATGGGGAGGAGCAATGCCTCGTACCTAGGACTTAACGACGTCACTGTAACAGATAAAAACAAAACAATCCAAATCGTCAACTATAATATTAAAAATTAACTTCCCGTGGCGTCACATGATTGCATTGGTTAATTAATAAAACTCACGAACCAACTTGTATAAATTCAGCAATCTGATTTTATGAATATAAATGCTTCTTACTACAATAGAATTGCACTATGTTAGGAACAAATTCCTTTTATCGTATCGTATGAATAATTTTTAGATAGTATTTTCTAACAAGACTAGTTATGATTAACTAAGCCAAACCATTTTTAATTGTTAATGCTCTTCACTCCTAGACACGCTAATCTCTAGACAATTAATGCATGATTATTTATACGATTGAATACTGAGATTATGTGAAGTTTTTGTTATACGTTCCACATTTTGAAGGTGAGTTGCTTGAAACACACATCTCGAGAGAAAGTGTGAGGTAGAAATTGTCAGTGAGAGAACGTCAACTATTCGACCATAAGAAGCAGCTATTTTCGAACTAGGTTAGTTGTGAAATTTATTTCAATTGACTTTTTAGAACCAAGAATTTAATCACACTGCATTCGGACTAAAGTAAAGTTAAAGAAGTTTATGACTGTCCGTACACAAACAATACTGTAGTCTTCAAACCTATCTTCATACTTTTATTTTGAAGATTGAAATTATAAATATTTGTGATTGTACCCTGTCAAAATTTCGAGGCAATATGCAACAGTGATCCAGTCGAGGGAGACTGACTGGCAATGTTTTTCTATTCCCTGGATTCTCGCATGGAAATATTTCCAGGAATGCCCTTTCATGGATCGGCTCTAGGCTTCGCCGAGTCTAATGGACACGATTTTTTTTTTCTTGCAGGCAGGTAGATTTGTCTACTGTTTCACGCAACTGGTGATCACTGTGCGATTTAAGCTTTTTGCTTTGGGGGCGGGGGGGGGGAGGGTACCCACTCAGTGCCGAAATTGTGATTTCATTTCTGGAGGTGAGTTTGGAACGCTGGCTCAGCCAGCTTAGTTCCGATCTTCTCCACCCGCCTCTGTGCTGCCATTAAACAGTATATAAACGGTGCAGGGAGGCCCGGAGCTCAGTCGACTGCCAGATATCTGTTGTTGGGTTTGTACAGTTAGGTTTCGCACTATTAGTCATTTCATGTGATTGTTTTTTTTTTTTTTATTCAACTCCATTTCGTGAAACACCAAGGTATAAGATTTTCACTAGGGTTGCCAATATGATACATTGAACGAGAGAAAAATCCACAGTTTTACACTAACAAGCAACAGACATTCCAGTAAAAATAGCAGGTACTTTAGTATTATACGGATTACCTCATTTCATAGAGTCTGTTTTATGTGAAAGCAAAAGAGAGACTTATGGACATAATAGGAACACTATTAGGTTAGGTTAAAATTTAACTTTGACAAACGAGATAGTACTAAAGTACCATATAGCCAGTGAATCAGTAATATTAGGACATATTTTGCATTTCTTCACAACATTTTGAATTAACGAACTACATACAAATGAAAGAGGTAAACTACGAGATATGTGGCAGTTAATAAAAAGTTATATTCGCTGTTCAATTGTCAAATCTCAAAATACTTAGTTTTATTGAACATTTTTATGTTCGGGTGTTATACAAAGAAAGAGGTCATTTCAATATTTGAATACCCCATGAATACCTATGGTTTCTGTTCCGCAGCTGCACACCGGCCAGTTAGGATGCGGGGTAAGAACAGTCCATATAATTCTATGGCCATTTATAGCTGTTGCGGGTTGCTGCACTGTTTCGGGCTGAAGTATGAGAGAAATTGGGCATAAACACAACCTTTGAGAAACTGCAGCCGTTTATATTTATGGAAAAGGACCCTGGTACAGACAAATTACACAAATGTTAAATGTGTAAGTACCGTGGGGACTACAGTATAAAACATTATAAAAAGATAAAATAGGATGCATATCGTGCCAAGGTAAATAGGCAAACGATTAACGGGCAGGGACAAAAAAAACAGCAACAACAAATCAGAAGATCACAGAGACTAATGGAACGAAACCAGACGTCGGCGAACATCAGGTACGCAATGAGTAACGACTGGAGAGAGAGCCTCCTGCCGGTGAGTGTAGAAGTAGATCATACGCCGTAATTGAAGGCAGACAAGATATTACTGAGAGGCGAAGAACAAGATCAGCAGGAGAACCTGGCAAGAGGAATAATGAATACCTATACAGAGAATAATTGTAAGCTTGTTGTCTCAAGAATGTAGTTTGGGACTTCATTGTATCTTACTAGAGTTGACGAGCTGTATCTTTACGGGTGAACCCTGCCCAAGCCCGGTTGCGCAGTAGCAAGGGGGAGGAGCTACCGGCTGCGCGTCATTATCCTTGCTGTCGACCACCCAAAGGGCGAGTAGGTGGCAACTACATAAACGTATCTCTCTCACACTCTGCGCGGAGTAGCCAAGGCCACCCGCAAAGATACAGCTCGTCAACTCTAGTAATTTAGGACCAAGCCCAAACACGCTTCTCTGAAACATTTCCTGCACCCATTCCTGATGAATCTCTGGGTGTCTTCACCCAGTCCTTCCTGACATCCCAGGAGTGACAAGCTGACAGGAAATATTTTCAACGAAAACCGACGGAATAACAAAAATGGAGACTTACCGTCGCGATCCCCGGTAAGTAACATTCGTGCTTTGCTGGTGACCAACAGAACACTCCACGCCATGCTAACCTTTAACAGTTTGGGGACAGTCATAATTTTTTCTCTCTTTGGTGGTAGTGTTAATTATAATAATAATCAAACAGGGTAAATAAATGTCACATTAAAACATCTGCATTGGGTAAATCAATTAGAGATATGTTTTTGGGCTGATAATATGTACGCACAAATATTAACTATTAATCATGTAATATGCAGATTAACTATCTGTTTACCAATATTTATAGAAATATGTGAATACACGTATTTATAAATAAAAACGATAGAATATATAGTATATTTCAAAATATTTCCCAGAACAAACTGTAATCCTAGCCTGGAGGCGGGATCTTTCCAGGGGTTCCCCCCCCCCCAATTTTTTTTACTACATATGTGACATGTTAAGGTGAAGTTTTGCTTTTAGGTACCAGCAGCTTTGAAGCGAACTGCCGTTATTGCAGTAACCACCAACAACCATAAACCCGCGTGGAAAACTTTCAGCACATTCACGTACCCACTCAGATCGACCTCTTGCATCACGTGGACGATAGAGATGGCCCTTTTTTTTATCACAACCCGACAGATACACCCATGCTTCATCCAGGGACACCACATACTTCCAGCGGTCCCCTGCTAGATGGCGTTCGTAGAGCTTCCGACTGTTGGTCTTCCTCTCCTGGACATGTGAGGCACGCAACTTATGAACTTGAGCCTTGTGCTTTCGCACAAGTTGTAAATCTTGGGCTATGATGTGATTCACAGTTGCAGGGAAACATTGCACTGCCTGTGCAATCACTCTTTGCGTTGCAGGGTTTTCACATCGCACCAAGGATCTCACTTTCCGCACAACATCAGAGGAACGCTTGGACTTCCGATATGTCCGAGGCCCACTTTGACTGGTTCCAGCAACAGGTACGGTGCAAGCTTTATGGCGGTTCAACACTGCATTGATGCCCTTCTTTGACACATGGAATGTTTTCATGTGGCACTGTTTAATTATCTGGCTATAACTATCACCAACGTCGGAAAGGGCACAGATGTACCCCTCCCAAAAGACTGGAATTTTCGGTGCCATATAAACACTAACTCACACACCAACCATCGTCTTTGAAAGTCAACACACAGTACTTTCGTCCTACTTGCTCTGGCTGCTCTGTGCTGTGCCTACGTGCTGTTTCCTGGTGATCGAAATCGTTACCATCAACGTGAAACAACCTTCTGTATAAAACATTATAAAAAGATAAAATAGGATGCATATCGTGCCAAGGTAAATAGGCAAACGATTAACGGGCAGGGACAAAAAAAACTCCGAAAGCAATAGTAGCTACAACTTTGAGCGAATATTAAGTCCTAGCACGATAAAAAATAGAAACTGAAAAGCTATCTTGGGGTGTTAGTCTCAAACATTTCCCACCCTTTAAAAAAAATGAAATGCTGCAATTCATGAAAAATCACCTGGACAAGGACAAGCGGAAGTGATTTTAGCAGAGTAAGTATGGCCTTTTATTTCAAGTAAACTTTACGCTGATAGGCTAATCGTGACTGGACAGTTTCAAGTGCAAAGTTAAACACAGTTTAATGTGCCTCCGCCAGCTACCGAACCTGGGGCCTTTTGATTACAAGTCGACGACGTAACCAAAACCATCGGGAGGCACGAAGAGTGTGTTTAAAGGAGATTTCACACCTGAGCGACAAGAGACATGTCGCTTGGGAACGAGCCAATCAATAGCAACGTTTCACAGCGTAGCGACATGCCTGACCGCACAAGACTGTGTTCGATTGGTGAAATCCTGAAGCGAGGCGTGTCGCTTCTTCAGTGTGACAACTTCCAAAGATTTCCAGATCAGAACCAAAGGGGATATGAGGAAAGTTAAAAATATTGTAAAAGTCAATGATTCATACTGAAAACTAGAGTGGGTGAAATTGATTTTACATTAAACGTTATGAATATGGGACATTGTCTGGCGGTTTTAAAGGATAACTTTCACAGGAATGCCGAAAAAAAGTTTCAGAATAATTCAATTCTACCAAAATAATTATCCCAAGCACAATCTGATTTTGACGAGCTAGTGCCTGCTCCATTCGAAAGGATCTGAAAACTGCGCCCTGTTCTTCTAATCTCAACCTTGTTAAACATTTATAAGATCTGGATAGAAGGGAGATAAAAACTACAATTAAATCGAAAGCTGATTCACAAGACAACTGCTGGGCGAATGGGTAAATATTTGGTGCGATTTCACTATAAACACTAATCTTATACAGATACTATTGTAGCAAGTCGTTAACGAGTATGTCACGAAGTCAACTTTTTTTCTATTTGCAGTGTATTAGCTATGTCTCATTTTGCTCGTCGTGCCCTAATATTAACGTAGGAGAGATATCAAGACAAATTTTATTTTCGTTCTAAATTACATTTTCTCGCAATACTTGCACATTGTATTATATTGACTTGCTTTCAATGAGTCTTCACTTAAAGATTGTGTAACAAGCCTTTAAAGGAACATCTCTTACCTGTCCAAATATTTACGAGAGTCATTATATTACATTAAAACGATACTAATGAACTTTTATAGGACAGAAAACATTGTAGAATTCACGACGTCTGGCAAACAATTTTCCTATGGAAGTCACATTTTGGAACAAAATCCAATTTGAGTATTCCGAAAGTAAGCATACTCTACTAAACTCTGAAACCTTCAGATTAGAGAAAAAAAGTTTTCATTTGTAATGTGTATGCAATATTATCAGCTATACTAGCATATATCAAATCTAAATGTTGCTAAACTTCGGACACCAATTTCAAGAATTCTGCAGTCAATTTCAAAGACAAATTCTACTAAAGACAGGGACCAATACACTATCAGATGCAGGAGACCACTTTCCCCATTGCACAGCAAAGCTCAGCTAAATGGCAGAGTCCGTCGTGTCCTGGATCGTGGCTACAGGGCTGTAGAGGGCTCTGTAGTCGATGGAGGGTGCCGTAGACTGAACAGAAACTAAACGTGAAGCGTCCATGTCGAAGTTGAAGGGTCTCCCTTATCGCACAACGCGATACCAACCTTCCGTGCGGAATGCTTTCATTGATACGCTAAATGCCTAAGTTGTTAGGTTAGGCTTGTTAGGTTTAGCTCTCTTAGCATAAATAATACATTTGCTGTGTATTTATGCTAAGGGAACCAAACCTAGCAGATCTAACCTAACAACGTAGGCATTCCACGTCTGACGTCAAAACACCAACGTTGTACAGTCACCGACAAAGATAACAGTAGGCAAATTGTCCACTATTTTCATTACTCTTTATTCCACACCCTGTGTTTTAAGGAATGAATTTCTGTTGATACATAGCAGATGTTGTCCTCTGCCTAATGACATTTTTACTTCAATTCATGATCATCACATTGTGGAAAACTGACAATGAAAATGGTGATGGACAATTTGCTTACTATTTCTTTTGCCGTTGGGTGTACAATAAAGAAGACCCGAAGTTTAAGGGAAGAGTCTGGTGGGGGTATTTGTGTGCCTCCCAATATGAATTAGATTTTTGTTTTTCAGTAGTGCTTTTTTTTCGGCTGTTCATGTTTTGTTGTCGATACTAATGTGCTCTTTTCTATTGTGTTGCGAGTCTTCACGCATACATTAGTTAGTTTGTGCATTTATCTATCTTTCGCATTTCTTGTTCTCTCCTATCTCGCCTCTTCTACATTTTCCTATTTCTATCGCAACCTTCCTAATGGTAACCTGTAATCAGGGGTCCTGGGTTCGATATCCGGTGGACGCATAAAGTGGTTTGCATGTCCAGTAACGAATAACTTCGGACCTTGCAATTGCACTGTGCATGAAGTTGACTTAAAACTAAAATCTCTCATCCTGTATTTCTATCCATTTTGCTGTTAGTAAATGTTTCTTCCTTTCGATTACCCCACCCTGGCATTTCTTCCGGTTCTTTCCGTGGCGGAGTGGTTATCACAAAGTGCTTCGCTGTGCCCTGGGTTTGAATTTCGGAGTCTCCTTTCATATCACTCTTCATCGACCCCCTCTTTATTAACTTAGTAACCCTTACACATAAAAAGTTATGTGAACTAAAAGATTCCACCAAGCTCTAGTCTAACACATATTAGATCACACAATCAGTCTGCCTTCGTGAAGGTAAGAAATATCGCATCTCAAAGTATCATAGCTATGAAGATAAAATCGTGAGCGGGGAGGTCGGTTCAGTGCTATAGTGAATAATTAAAAATGACGTGGCCTGAAGATAATACTGTGCGGGATGAAAGGTCAAAAACTCGCTCAATGTAAAATAATTCTAACTGCTTTATTTGTGGGCTCCAACAGGATCTATAAATAACAAAAGTCAGTAGTCAGAAAGATGAATCAAATACCGGTATAAATATATATAAATTATATAAATTGATCAGACGTTTGTTAACAAAACCGCATAATGCTACATTCCAATCTATCATATACAAGGAATGCTTGAGTAAAGTAAAGATTGGTATGCACTAGCAACTTGATAGGCTGCACACTAACTTAATCGCATTGCTTAGTTAATGTTAAGTGCTCTACCCAGAAACAATCGCTTGATCTTTTCATTATTGGCTGAATGGCTGACATCATCAACTGAAAATAACATTTTGGGTGAAATAGACTAACTTATAAATTCCGGTTCCAAATTGTGTATATTTTAACGTGCTTTCTGAAATCTAATATTATACACAAAAAGGTTAATCGGGACTAGACCTACAGTTTAAAGTGGAATTCCAACCAATAACCAACCGGGTATCGGTCCCGGGATCCCTTGATTACAAGACGAATGTTTATTTGTATATTTCTAGTTCTATGTGACACTAATGGAGCACAGTTTATAAAATTATTTAATTTATTTCAGTTCCATAAATATATTCTGTACGAAACAACTGCCGAACGCAAGATGGTATCCTTTTGGAACATTATTTTCCTTCTGACGTTGTGCGTGTTATTGTCGAGCCAAAACTCAAGTAAGTAAATAACATACAAAAAACAAATGCCATACACTTTGGTAAAATCTGTTGTTAAGATTTGGTTAAATTTCTTCTAAATTAAAATTATTCATTTTTGACATCGTAAAGTATGGAAAATAGAATATGAGGCATTGTGCAACTGATAAAATATCTGAAAATTATTCACAGATGAGAATTCAGAAGTTCAATTAAGATTTTCTCGTTTCATGTTCCTCTAGTACAAGAGCAAATCAAATAAATTTGTACTGAAATAATTAGATGTTCCTTTAGTGCCATCTGCTTTTTCTTCATTCACAGTGTTCGGTAGCGCGTGGTTCAAGATTCCAGCACCTCATACTCATACTTAATAAGCTTGGATCCTATTCGCCACGAACTAATTACTGCTGTGTTTCTGTTTGTCAAGTTGACTTCTTGTATGAGTAGCAAGTTAAGTGCCCAGCAAGTTTAGGAGAGTTGTTCAATGATAAAGACTCCAATTTTGGGGATTACTGGTTCAGATCCAGAGACTAAGCATATTGTGAGATTTCTGTGCTCAATCACTCCAGGCTAACACCCAAGTAGCGCTCTCAAAGAAGGCCACGTACGCTTTCAAAAAGTGCCTTCTTGATAACATTCTAATCAGTATTCCTGTTATAATATACAGTCAGTGTTGCCAAATCAGCTTATTAGAAATAACTAAAAATTCAAAAGTCACAAGATACAAGAAACTAGAGCGCCTGGATTTGAACACAGAACCTTTAAAGAGCGAACGCCCGAAGAAGCACTGAAAGCAAAGCTGGATGTTTATCAAGTTCTGATTCAAGCGGGGTGATATTTCAAAGGTGAGTGAGGGGTAATACCCCCTCTTGTCTCTTGAGGGTTTTTATGTAAAAATTCGTATATTCCAGGAACTTGCAGATGGCCTAGTGGTAACGTCACATTAAAAGCTAGTCCCGAGTTACATATCCCGTAGAATCACATGGTGGTTTGGATCCCACTTCATACAAAGTGGACTAACTCCAACTGAAGTTTCAAGAGAGGAAACCAATCCCCATTTCTCATCCCTCAATTTACATAACTCAGTTTCCCTACATTTGCTAAGGATTTACGGAAATAATTGGCGAAAATTAAATAAATAAGAATGAAATGTTTATATTTAGAACTGATTTTCCCTTGTGAAGCTACAACGTTCATCTGTTCACTTCCTAATTTTACAAGCTATAGGAGTGCGCAAGACGAACCAGGTCTGGCTCCAAAAGATAGTAGTTGTCAACACTGTTCCTGGTGTGTGCCAAATTCCGATTAGTTTTACCTGACAAAGTGTACGATTGTGAACAAATTCTGTAGTTAGTTTCCTGTTTCCTTGCCTACTTCCTATAGTTATCGTTTCGACTAAACTATTTGCACAAAAATGTCCTTAGTTTGAAATATTGTCGAGATGTTAAATGTAATAGGTCCTATGTTTCATATTCTTTTTCGTTGCAGCTCAAAAGAATAAGCTGTGTTCTACCTCAGACCTAACACGGTGTTTGATGAGCGGGTACGCTGATTGCGCAATAATTAATGGAAAGACCCGTTGTATGAGGGGCTGAAGATCCCCGTGAAAATAGTTCTAATTCTATCGACCTTATGTGGATACCATGTATTACTTAAAATAAAATGTGGTATTGATATTTTAGTTTGTTCTTTAGGCAAGATTGTTCGTAATACCATGGTAACCGCTCTCTCAACATTTTATTTGTCCGCGAACGTGCTAGCACTTGGTTATGTTAAGTTATGGCAAATTCCAAAGGTATGACTCATCGCACCAGACTCAAACACCTTCTTGCCCAAGCGCGTATTTCATCTTATGATTTAAGCTGAATTCTTTCGTGGTTAGGTTAGGATTGTTAGGTTTAAATATCTCCGCATAAATACACTACATTTAGCCTAACAATGAAAGCATTTAGCGTGACGTCAGAAGACGAAATACGGCGCTTGACCAAGGTGTCTGAGGTTGTGCGATACAAGACAAGTTCAGATGCTAAGGAGCAATATTTATTTTCTCCCACTTTTGGCAAATCGTGAGAATGAGTGATTAGATTAAACTGATGGGACACAAAAACCACTCATGCCAGATGGGGATTCGAACCCGGGAACTTCGATGAAGATATCGAAAGTTTACAAACCTTACGTGCTTTGCAACCCAACAGGCTTGAAGTAGCATTGACAAATTGAAAATACACGTACATTAAAATGGAAACAGTTCTTTGAACAAGTCCATTTTATGCGCAGATAGGCTAATCGGGACTAGATCAAGAGTAAAGTGTGAACCATTATGTGCCGTCATCTGGTATCGAACCGGTGACCAGTATCACAATGCGACGACGTTATCACCACGCCAGCTGGTGGAAGTTTACTTAGTGCATTCTTGTAAAATAATTAAAATATACAAAAATTTGCGTGTAATTTTTTTTAACATTAAGTTAAATTGAAAAATGGAACGACTGAAGATGACCGATTTTCTTCATATTTGGCATACTCACTAATTGAGGCCTCCTAATCACGAATCTGAAGTTAAAAGTTGTCGGAAACTTCTAGAAATTGCACAATAAGCTAAAATAAGGCATTCGTTTTCGGAATGGAAACAGTCGATTTTCGCGAATTTTTTTGTTTCACAAGAAAATATGTTCCTGATACTACCACGACACCATATTTTAACTATGTTTGCCTAACCTAACCACACGTTCGTGGGGATAGCGCCAATGGTTCGTGGGGCTAGCGTCAATGGTTCGCAATTATTTTGCAATTTCTAGACGTTTCCGACAAATTTTAACTTCAGATTCGTCATTAGCAGGCCTCAATTAGTAAGTATGTCAAATATGAAGAAAATCGGAGAGGGGTCCGGTCATCTTCAGTCATACCTTAAAATGTTACAGAAGACATTAGACCTACAGGGCGTTTCAAGTTATACTCCCTGAAAACAAAAATTCATTTTACTTTCATCCCATAGGCAAAAAAAAAACTAGTTGTCAAAAGATCATACATAGGTCAGAAATTTGTATGTTTTTTTTTTTTGGTGCGTTCAATTTTTTGATGCATGATTTTGCAGTTTCTATTTTGTGCTACAGCTGCTGAAATTTTTTAAAAAGTTTCACAAATTAAACTTACATGTTTTGAAAAGGAACAACCATACAAGCAGGGTTGTTAAAGTTCCAGGAACCATAAATTCTAATGGGTTCTATTGCGTATTGTTTCACTGAAAAAAGGTTCCTGGAGCGTATTTAAGTTCATCCGAAAAAGGTTCCTGGAGCGTATTTAAGTTCATCCGGAAAAAGTTCCTGAACCCTATTTAAGTTCATCCGGAAAAAGTTCCTGAACCCTATTTAAATTCATTCGGAAAAAAGTTTCTGGATCGTATTTAAATTCATCCGGAAAAAAAAGTTCCTGGACCATTTATAAATATATCCGAAAAAAGTAAAGAAAGGTTTCTAGACCGAATTGAAATGCTTTACAAATATAAGGGTTCTTTACTGTACAGAACCCATTTACGCTTGCTGATTTTCTCTCCCGGACCGGAATTGAATTTTAAATTCCTGGACTGACAATATGTCTAGAAGTCAGATCCTCGTTAGTGTGCAAAATGCACCCCATGGTCATAATGACGTAAGCATTTGTAGAATTGATTTGTATATTTATTTTTCTTGTGTTTTTTTTCGAAAAACGCAAGCTGCGCATTATGTGATATGCTTATTACTTCTCAGGAACACCCGCGGCTTTCAACCAGTTTTATCCTTAATCAAAATTGCGGGTTTGGATGTTAACAGATACTTCCAAGACAATATACAAAGAATACTGTCACATACGCAGAATGTAAAACATTCCTACTGCATCTCTGGGGATGGGGAGTAAAGACGGCTGGAGCATGGTGCTGATCATATGACCTCCAAAATGGCCGAACTCGAGAATATGCGGCGCCCTACTGTCACATTCCCTAAATGTGCCTTCAAGGCACGCTGCTATACGCACGAGGAACTTTACCTTACCTTTACTACTACTAACTATTCATGCCAGGATTTTTTTTGTATTTTTGATCCTTCATTATGTCTCCATTGTTAACGTGGTTCATTCCCAGTCATGATAGCAATTAGTGGATGCACAAAAAATACGTCAAACTTAAAATGAAACAGGTGTCGGCGCGCGCGCGCGCACACACACACACACACACACACAAGGAGAGAGAGAAAGAGAGAGACGGGGGTGGGGTTTGGAACACAAAATCCCTCAACAAACTGCCAAGACTCCAACAGAAAGCTTGCCGGAAACAAGTTTGCGTGATGGCCTTGTCTGCTACTGCCCTCCCCCACTTTCTTATGTATACAGGAGCAATGAAGAGTTTCCAACTCGCTTCTGAGTTGATAGGAAAAGGGAAGTACCGTGCGTCCATTTCGATCTGCAGCCGAGAGATCGGGAGAAGCGTGGCGGGCGGCACTGACGGAGATGCCGACATTTCCGGCCTGAAATGCCCGCTTATTTTTATAGACATATGCAGACATTTATATAAATATTGCAAAACGAGCACTAACCTGTGTTATAAGAGTATGGTTTTAATTTTAGTAGCTTAGTGACTGTATGTGCCGATGATTTTCACACGCCCACCTCTTGTGAAACACGGCGTAGAGGTTTGTTTGGAGAACGTTCTAACGCAGCACCAATATCATCGAGTTTTGCTTCGGTTAGAATCCGTCGTTTTTGCTTAGGTGTTTTAAAATTTAACGATACAGTTTCTCGTAATTTAAGGACAAGATGTCTAACCGTATCTCTGTGTGGAGTTGAAACGCATGGGAATTTCTGTACAAATTACCTACACACGTCTCTACACGAGTTTGTTTTCACGTAGGTACGTGTCATACATAAAAAAATCTTTGTTCTAACGTGAATCTTGCGGCTGGCATTCCAATCGTCTCACTGACACGTCACACATACACACTACAATAACACAAACAAGTAACTGCAAGTAACCAAGAATAACACTCTTGCGCACAGTACGAAATTAACACGCTCTTGGTTTACATTGCTCGCCACTATATTTACAACTCTGTCTTCATCTAGTCGCGAAGGAACAAAAAACTCGAGCTCGGAGATTTCGGATTGCAAGGAAGCTCACGAACACTATTGACTTTTAACGGTTTCTTCTGCAGCGTAATCTTGATACAGTGTTGCACATTCAAAACCTCCAAACGATCCCCATCGGCACAAAACTCTTTCAAGGATATAAACTTAAGCAGGACGTTACTGGTCAAA
The DNA here is from genome assembly GCF_977018435.1 of Lepisma saccharinum. Taxonomy (NCBI): domain Eukaryota; kingdom Metazoa; phylum Arthropoda; class Insecta; order Zygentoma; family Lepismatidae; genus Lepisma; species Lepisma saccharinum. Next base: position 36,595,764 of record NC_139252.1, on the reverse strand, counting down.
ACTATGATTAAAATGTTTTATTATCTGTGGCTCTTAACATCGTTTCTAAAGCGTATTTTTTTGTGTATATAAGAGCAGAACTTGGATGAATTACAGAAGAACTTTTGCGTGTTATAACACAGGTTAGTGATCGTTTTGCAATATTTATATAAATGTCTGCATATGTCTATAAAAATAAGCGGGAATTACAGGCCGCAAATGTCGGCATCTCCGTCAGCGCCGCCCGCCACGCTTCTCCCGATCTCTCGGCTGCAGATCGAAATCAACGCACGTACATTTAATTTGATCCCGTCTGTACTACATATTCCAGCAGATTTCGTTTCATTTTTTTTGAATGGCCACAGGGGCGGCGATTAGGGGGGCGAGGGAGGGCCGTTGCCCCCCATTTTTTGCCACTTTTGCGCCTGCACTATCCTAAACCTTATCTACGAGGGAAAGAAAACTGTCTTTGCTACCCCAGTCATGGCACCTTGTTCCCCTAGTTTTGGAAATCAATTGCCGCCACTGTGTCCAGATTAAATTCTAATTTAATAATAATAATAATAATAATTCCTTTATTTAGCGAGCGAGTATCAGCCGTAGGCTGCTCTGACACCTAACCCTTGTCATGAGCTACATAAGAAAATATAAGTATATATAATATAATTATATATGAGTACAGATGGAAAGCTTGATTACACTAAAGAGAAATAAAAAAATCACATTACCTACAATTACGAATATTCTCATTTCAGTAATATTAGCCATAGGATAATATAAATGTGAAAGAACAAGAAAATATTTTATTTTAAAAAAATACAAATGTGAAAAGAAAAATATAATTGTAAATGTTAACATAAGGTTGCATTTAAGTAAATAATAATAATAATAACAATAATTTGAAGATATTAATAAAATTCCAATAGTTACTGTTATAGAATATGAGTGTTTTGTCGTTTGTAGAGTGCCAGTTCACTTCTAGTATGTGCTACTATTCTGCTGCTGTTCCTGTAGAAGCATTTCTTTCAATTTAATTTTGAAACTCTTATTGAGTTTTATGTATTTAACATTGGTTGGTAGTGCATTTCATGCTTTCGGGGCAGATATAGAAAAGGATGAGGTATATAGCGTAGTCGAATGGGGACTATAAGGAGTAGGGGCAGTATCGGCAAATAGTGAGACAAGACTTAAATCAAAATGTAGGATGTAATTATTTACATTAATACGTGGATCTAGATTTTTTCTGGGAGTGGAACAGAATATGCTGTAAGCATTCGACTATGGTCCGGAGTAGAAGAGAAAATACTTGGGAGCAATAAATCATCATTTTTTATTGACATTAATGGCTTTTTTATTCCTTATCGAGGGGTGACGCTATTGTTAATTAATTTAGAGCCACGTGTCGGGAGTGGAGGAGGAGATGAGTCATCGATGACTCATGCACACGTGTGAGTTTGAAATTAATGGTTTCCCATTAGTGCACAAAAGATACTATTATGTATTCCGTTTTTTACCCTAACCTAACCCTATTGTTGTATTTTATATATGCGTTTCTGCCGGATATGAGTCACAGATGATTTATACAGACGTTGGAGTTTGGAATTAATGGTTTTTCCATTAATGTACAAAAGACACTATTATGGAGTTCGTTTTCGGCCTATTCTACACTATTGTTGTACTTTATATACGAGTTTCAGCCGGATATGAGTCACAGATGATTTATACAGACGTGGGAACTTGGAATTAATGGGTTTCCATTAATGTACAAAAGGAACATCGATCTGACAAAAGAATGGGGGTCCGCGACTACCTGCGTTGGGATATCAAAAGAAACCTCCCTGCCTAGCATGGCAAAGCGTCTAAAATATCTGTTCCGTTCCCCCGCTATTGAAAAAAGGTGTTCGCCAGCACCAATTTGATTCAATATGTTGTGAGCGGTCTCGCAAAACAAGGTCGGATCAGAATTTGGGTAATCGTAGTAAATAACCACCCTCTCGCAAAAGTTGTAATATGCATTAATAATATCTTCTGGAGAAGTGTAATATCCCAGGTTAAAATGGGTTAAAATGGATTCGGCTGTACTCACCGCACTGATGTTGGACCTGGAGCTGGAAGCCATTCTTCGCCCGTATCTGGAATTCAGAAAAAGAGAAAGTGACAGAACCTGGAACAATAACAATACATATTGTTAGTGTTATTTTCGAGTATTCTTTGTATAATATTTTCAAAAATAATGTAAAACGCTTAAACTTTGTTTGCATGGCAGTTAAAAAACAACTTGAAATAAAGAATAGTACACAAAAAAAGATACTTACCAAGTTAAAAAGCCTTTAGTTGCACTGCAACAACTCAGTCACGCTTAAAAATCAGTACGTCTTTCAAGCCAAACACTCGAGAACTCTCTTGGACCGCTTCGTCTTCCGCTCGATATTTATAGATTCTTAGACAAAAGGCCCGTCAATATGAATATTATTTTTCATTACTCTTCTCTGATTGGTTGATTCATTTATTAAAAACCTTCACTCATTGGTTAATATTTTCTAGCCTCTACCCAGGACCGTTCAAGCTCCTCAATTATACCAAATATGACTCACAACCGACGCCAAAATGGCCGGACGCGCCGCCTTAGAATAGGCCGGAATCGAGTACCATAATAGTGTCTTTTGTACATTAATGGAAACCCATTAATTCCAAGTTCCCACGTCTGTATAAATCATCTGTGACTCATATCCGGCTGAAACTCGTATATAAAGTACAACAATAGTGTTAGAATAGGCCGAAAACGAACTCCATAATAGTGTCTTTTGTACATTAATGGAAAAACCATTAATTCCAAACTCCAACGTCTGTATAAATCAACTGTGACTCATATCCGGCAGAAACGCATATATAAAATACAACAATAGGGTTAGGTTAGGGTAAAAAACGGAATACATAATAGTATCTTTTGTGCACTAATGGGAAACCATTAATTTCAAACTCACACGTGTGCATGAGTCATCGATGACTCATCTCCTCCTCCACTCCCGACACGTGGCGCTAAGTTAATTAACAATAGCATCACCCCTCGATAAGGAATAAAAAAGCCATTAATGTCAATTAAAATGATGATTTATTGCTCCCAAGTATTTTCTCTTCTACTGTCCGGGGGCCCAAAATGGCTCACTACCCGTATATATGGTGTTTATCGTAAAATTCATCAAATGACGGTTTATACTAGAGTACAGTGGTTCCCAAACCTTTTCCTTTCACGGCCCCCTTAGTGTTTGAAGATGTTTCCTTGGCACCCAAGTCAGAATGTAGGCCTATCTAACACTTGTAACGCTCAGTTAGTGTGGTTAGGTTGTTTGCCTTAAGTTAAGAAAGAAACTCATATTTCAAATTCAGAAACATTTTACATGTAAAAAGTACTAAATAAACACATATTTGGAACAATCATATCATTGACTGAACTTAAATTCTAGAACCACGTGCAGACTAACAACAAAGTGTCATTTCAATGAACATTTCGCGGCGCCCCTATAAGCCAGCCACGTCGTCCAATTTGGGAATATTGGATTTTAAAATTAAGACGGTGAAAGAATTGGTGAAAATCACACATTTTGCCACCCTGAAATTTTGGAATGTCATTTTGCATAGGTTCCTACTATAGTGTGCCAAATTTCAAGTGAATCAAAAAATATAAGGATGAGAACCTTGTTGATTTGACATGTAATGAATGACCCACTAGTTACTTTGGTTCGGGGTGTAAATTACACTAAAATAATTGTTCTAGTGAAAAAGTCAGACAATGTTTGTAAGTCTTGTTATCTGCCAAAGATGCAGATTTTTTTAAGGGGGAGGGAGATAAGGAGGAAACATATGGGCCAATCCATGACAAAGTGATCCTACCACTCAAAAAGTAAAATTAGTCCAAACACTATTTAACCAACATTAAACTTAAACTTTAGCTTAGTGCGGGAAATTAAAGAGTTACTAATTTGATATTTACATGTCCTTGAATGGCTTTAAGAATACAGATTAACAAAGAGAAGTGAAAAATGTGATAAATATTGTCTTTATTACATTAAGACTTGAGTGTATAAACAATGATCAATAAATTTGTAATTTTCACAAATAAATTTGGTTATTATTAAAATTTATGAGTTCAAGAGGTTCTTTCCCTTGTGATATTGTTCAGTTTAGGTATTAGATGAGCAATGTGGTAATAAATGAGGTATTAACATAGGTCACACCCGGAACCTTGAGTGGTCACACCCGGAACTTCGTTTATAAATTAATAACAGTAAAATTAAAAATGTTTTCGCTGGAATAAAAGACATGAGATGAAAGGTTACATACAATCCCCTACAAAAATATGATGGATAAAAAAGTTGTAAAAATTCAGTTTTTTTCAACTTGTGCGGTGGTAGGTGAAGCTTTGACCGCCGTGTGAGTCACACCCGGAACTCCTATTCTTCTTGAATTGCCCAAAAACAACGTTGTTCACAGAGCTCACTCTTCAGGACAGTAACAATGTCAGCATTCTGAATACTGTAATTATGATATGGATGAGCTCAATGTTTTTGTTTACAAAATATTTAGATTTGAAGCGTGTGATTGTCACACCCGGAACTCATGGATTGGTCCATATACTATATACACACACAAAATATTGGTTATGTCAAACCACATCACCCTGAAAGCTGACTCAGAAACTACACGTTACCCCTGACAACGATGAAAAGTAACGAGACCGTGGCTTTAGATGAGAGATATGCACTCATGCTTCATCAGATATTTGGATCCAGGACCCCTGACTTATCTCTACCCTCCAGACTGAAGAACATACTCAACAATTTTATGTGTGACGTGTTAGGGTGAAGTCTTGCTTTTAGGTACTAGCAGCTTGAAAGCGAGTCGCACTACGCAAAGCTTCCAATCACACGCCTCGATTCCGGTAAGTTTCTGACGTCATCTCCACCCAGAACCAATCCTCTGATAGTCTCTAACATTCGACGCCATTAGTGTGGCGTCGACTATTTAGGAAGACACATTGTGCATATAACTCGACTCTAAGTGATAATTTGTAATTTACAGATGCCTACATTTTTATTCGGAGACTATTAAATTATTAGAGCAAAATACAGGGTGGCTCAATAAGTCACTTAACACCCCCAGTACAAGGCCACTGCGGCATGGGACGTGAAAATGGCGATGACCAATAGTTATCAGGCCAAGGGGGAACCACATTGACGTCACCCGCATGGTCGGCAGCCATCTTGATGTCCGCCATCTTGAAATCAACTTCAGAAATTTAAATGGGAAGGGGGTCGTGCGACATATCAAAATGGGCTAGAATTTCACCAGGAAAACAACTGTGACATTTGTTTTCACCTAACTTTAAATTTAAGGGCGATTTCCGCATGGGACAGTGACACGTCCTTTCCTTTTTGCTTAAATGTTTATTGTTTAAATAATCGTTAGTATGTGATTATGTGGTATTTATTGTTAGACCAATCACTGAAAATGTCCGGATATTGACTTACCGGTATGTACATATCTTGTAGTATTGGTTGGCATGGGAATTACGATTGTGTTTTGTCTTTACATAAAAGTTTAAAAGAGTGATGATGTGAATTGATCGTGTCAAGAGTAGCATATTTCCTTTTTCACTGATCTGAACGAAAATGCCACTAACACGTGAGGAACGGATTGCCATCATATTGATGTCAGGGGAGAGAAGTACGCGTGACATTGATGCAGACTTCAATAACCGCAATCCTGCAAGACAACCGGTGTCACATGTGGCCGTCAGCCAGTTGCTGGCAAAGTTCCAAGATACTGGATCTGTGGATGACAAGCCGCGACATGGACGTCCGAAAACAGCCACGGATGAGGGTACTGCTGTAGCGGTGTTGGCATCATTTGCAAAGTCCCCAACCCGTAGCACACGGAGACTGGTGCTGGAAAGCGGTGTCAGCAGGGGTTCAATTCAAAGGATTGTACGTGACCACCACTGGCATCCGTATAAGATACAGCTGCAGCAGCACCTTAGTGAGGACGATCCAGACAGGCGTTTGCAGTTTTGTGAGTGGGCTATAGCACAACTGCAACGTGACCCTGCCGTCGGTAGCAAGATTCTGTTCAGTGATGAGGCTAATTTTTATGTGTCGGAAGAGGTGAATAAGCAAAATCTGCGGTACTGGTCACCCGAAAATCCACATTGGACAGATCCCAGCAAGGTGACGGGAGGCGGGAAGCTAATGGTGTGGTGTGGTACTTGGGGTTCCCGACTTGTTGGTCCATTTTTCATTGAGGGCAACTTAAATGGAGAGGGCTACTTGCTTCTGCTACGGGAGCAGATCTTACCATCCTTACTGTCCGAGGATGGGAGCTATCCTGAATGGTTCCAGCAAGATGGTGCTCCACCGCACTATGGGATGATAGTCCGTCAGTACCTGGATCAACAATTCCCTCACCACTGGATTGGTCGCCGAGGGACTGTGGAATGGCCTGCACGCTCACATGACCTGACACCATTGGACTTTTACCTCTGGGGACACCTGAAAGCCATGGTGTATGCTACGAAAATCAGGGATCTGGCCCACTTGCGCACACGCATTGTGGATGCCTGTACTGCAATAACTCCTGAGGTTCTTCAGAATGTGGTAAAGTCATGGGAGAGACGATTACACGTGTGTGTTGCGCAAGAGGGACGTCATATTGAGCATGTGTTATAACTTTGTGGTATTGTTAACTCTGCAACAATTAAAGTTAGGTGAAAACAAATGTCACAGTTGTTTTCCTGGTGAAATTCTAGCCCATTTTGATGTCGCACGACCCCCTTCCCATTTAAATTTCTGAAGTTGAATTCAAGATGGCGGACATCAAGATGGCTACCGACCATGTGGGTGACGTCAATGTGGTTCCCCCTTGGCCTGATAACTATTGGTCATCGCCATTTTCACGTCTCATGCCGCAGTGGCCTTGTACTGGGGGTGTTAAGTGACTTATTGAGCCACCCTGTAATAAATATTCCATTTATTTCATCTTCTTAATTATGATATTCCGTGCAAAACTATTAATCGCTGATGCCATGATGGTTTACGTATGGATATTCATTCTTCTTTTGGCATTAAGTCTGCCAGCAACAGAAATAGCTGGTAAGTAAGTCAAGCATGTCAACGTTCAGAAAACAGTTTGTGTGTGTGTGTGTGCGTTTGTGCGAACAACAATCATCAAATCCACATCTGAGTTTACCTATATCGTCCTTTGAACCTTTCAAAGAACATTCAATTTCACTTATTTGTTTCTCATGAAGATCTTGTGTACTAAGAATGCCTGATATTTTAGTCATAATTTCGCATGATTTCTTGCAACTTCTAGTTTAATTCTTCATTTGAACTTACATACGTTTCTGCTAAAGATTCGATTCTTATTGCTACATCAGAAGTCAACATGTCTATACGGTTATTAACCTGCTTAAAATCAAAATTCATACATTCAATTTTAGACTGTAATTCGACATTGGAAGTTTGAATTTTGTATTCAACTCTTCGTTGGAAGATTCAAGCTGAGATTTTAATTCCTCGCTGGATGATATTAATTCCTTATTGGAAACTTCAAGCTGAGATTTTAATTCCTTATTGGAATCTTCAAGCTGTGATTTTAATTCCTTATTGGAAACTTCAAGCTGAGATTTTAATTCCTCGCTGGAAGATTTCAATTCTCTATTGGAAGCTTCAAGCTGAGATTTTAATTCTTTACTAGAATTAACTACCACGGACTGAATGCTCTTGTTTGTTTCTAGAAAATCTTTAAAATTAGGACTAATACTCTCTTTGTAAGCTAACAATTCATATGGATTATAACTAGGTTCACAAGATTTACAAAAGTAATTCTCTACCGTAGTAGAATAAACAGACCAATGAGGAACTGACAACTTAAGACAAGAAAAGTGAAACCATGAAAGACATTTATAGTACTGAACAAATCTGATGTCAGCTTTCGTATCACCACAACATTCCACCTTGCAGCTACTGGTATCAGCCTTATCATCAGAATTAACTTCTTGATCTTGAACGTTTGTAAACGTTGCTAGATATGTGCCCTTGTATTGCACAGCAGTCTTCTTTCTGCTACGAGATTTAGATGAATCTCTGGAAGACATTTGTCATTAATGAAAAGAAAAGAAAACGTACACACTTAAATACTTGAATATCAATCAAATGCAGATAGAATCTGCTTCAATCCCAGACCCACTGAGATTATATTTCACATCATTTATCCGAAGAACTACTTAATTTCAGAGTTCTGTCAAACGGTCGCCACTTTTTGCTTGTGTCGTAGAGGCTTGAGCATTTTAATTTATGCTCAGAAAATCACTATTCTACTTCACAGCAAATTATGAAATAAGAGTAATGTAAATAGTTCACAATCACAACACCGTTCTCTGGCGAACATACTTATTATTTGCACTAAATAAATACATTAGTTATGCTCGATTTAAAATGATTCGAACTACTACAAACGTTCATGTTATCTCTTTCACTTCTTTCCTACAACTGGTTGCCACACAACAAAACAGTATGCTATAACATTTCTTTTTTTTTCTTTATACAAGAAGTGATTATACATTTTACAATTTGAAAACAGTCACAACATTCTCCCTCCTTCGCAGAAAATTTTTAGAACATTGGTTTTAAAATTTTTAGATAACATGAAAAATTATAAAGAAAACAAACTTTCTCATGAAATACATATTGTCATTAATGAACACAGAAAATATTGAAAACATATCATAATTATTTAAAACAAATTAACATTTCTTAATAAAAGGCTGTTGAAATATTTTGAAATTAATTAAGTTTACATAATTCGTTCGTTCTTTCCTGACTACAATTGAATTTCTTTAAATTGGATACATTATGTGTTTGTACAGTTCTCTTTCCATCCAACGATAACAGTTCACAACAGTTACCATTGACTTCTTTAACTAAATATGGACCAAGCCACAAGTTCATAAATTTGTGTATTCGTTTACCCTCAGCACTGCTTTGTTTTTTGATGAATACTATATCATTTTTCTATCCTTGTGTATCAATCACTAGTTTCCTTAGGCTTAATTTTATATTTTTCCTTCAAACGAGATTTGGCAATTAAACATTTATATTTCCAAGAAACTGCTTTCAATCTCTCAGGCCAATCAATTTGGTTTAAAACAGGATCTCTTATTTCGTAATGCAAAAATAATTCATTTGGAGTGTATCCCGTTACTTCAGATACGGAGTTATTTAATAGTCCTAAAACAAAACTTAAATATTTTGACCAATGTTCATGATTTTTGCTTATTACAGTCTTAATAATCTAATTAACTCCTTGTTGTATCGTTCAATAGGATTGGCAAATGGTTAATAAACTGAAGTTGTGATATGCCATATTTTAAATACTTCCACAAACGTTTTCCATTCTTGTGACTTGAATTGCGATACATACAGGATAATGATAAAAATATTGCAGTTTAAATTTATTAAGTACTTCTCTAGATGTTGCTTTCCTTAAAGGATATGCCATAAGAAAGACATTACATCTACTACAGTCAATATAAATGTGTAACCTTGAGATTTCGGAAGTGGTCCTATCAAATCAACTGAAGTCAAATAATGTGGACTGGTAGAATAAACGTGTAAATCATCCTTTTCATTTTTCAAAACAGCTTGTTTAGTTCTGGCGCAAGTTAAACAATTATTCAAATACTGTTTAATACTGAAGTTCATCTTTGGCCAGTAATATAATTTCTTACATTTACTGGAAACCTTTCTATATCCAAATTGTCCTAGCAAATCATGCAGTTTATGTAAGATTTTCGGTATTAATGAACCTGGCTCAAATAATCTCCAATTATCTTCAGAGACACATTTTAAAAATAAAATGCTATCTTGGAAAGCATGCTGAGTCTTACAAGACTTGGAAAGATTTCCGTTCTCAATCTTCTGAACTAAAGCACTACAATATGCGTCACGATGTTGAGACTCCTTCCAGAACTCCAAGGTATCTTCTTCAATAATATCCACTTTTAACTTATTAATAAACAACTCGGATAAATAAATATTTCCTGTAGTAGTATCGGGATATCGACTTAATGTGTCAGCTGCTTGATTGTTTACTCCCGAAACATGGTGGATATCATAATCGAAACATTGCAGTTTTAAACACCATCTATTTAAACGTGGATTTAAAGTTCTTGCTGACTCCAGCCAAGAAAGAGATTCGTGATCTGTGAACAAATTAATTTTAGTTCCGGGTACATAAATATAAAATTTCTCAAAGGCAAAAATAATTGCTAAACATTCGATTTCATGTGTACTGTAAGATAACTCATTACCACGAAGAACTCTACTTGCATATTGAATAATCCCGGGATTATCTTCTGGTGTCTCTCCATTTTGCCATAAAACACCTCCAATACCTTTCTTTAAACCATCTACATTTATGTTCAAAGGTTTAGTGGCCGCGGTGGCTCAGTCGGTGAGTTCCGTGGAAGCCTTCAGAGAGAGCGGACGCGGAAACTAGTTGCTCCGTGAAGGTCAGTGAAAAGTTGCCTTCAGGAATCAACAAGCGGGAGTGCCGTGTGCGTGTTGCTTGTGGCGTTTGGTGCAGTTGGCTGGCGAGTAAGTAGAATTGGAAAACTACTTTAGAATAGTAAAAATATAAATATCATTAGACAAAATACCATCCAGATACGTTTTCCGTTCGGGGCACCGAGGCCGTCGGCGCGAGAAATTCATGACTTTATACATGGACAATTTCAACTCCACGTAGATGAGATCTTGGGAATACAAATACCTACGCATTTTCGATGTGTTTTCGTAAAATGTATCAGAGAAGCAATAATGACGCGAATATTAGAGAAATGTGGTCCGGAAACAAACTTTTGTTACTATAATGGTGAAACTGTAAAAGTGCTTTTTAGTGATGCGGGGAGGGAAAGAAAAGCGGTAAGAGTGTTTAACTTACCACTAGAATTAGATGATGACTGTGTGAAGGAAAAAATGACGGAATTTGGGAAGGTGGAATGTATAGACAAAGAAACGTGGTCAGAAAGCTTTAAATATCAAGTTTACAACGGGGTGAGAATAGTAAAAATGGAACTAAAAAAACCGATTCCGTCGTTCATTACAGTAAAATCTCATCAGTGCCATGTGATATACGACGGACAGCCGAGAACGTGTGGAAAAGGAGGACACGATAGCTGGCAATGTGATAGTCGTCAGATAACAACGCTTCGTGTGAATAAAAACCGAGAGAGAAATTATAGTGATACGAGGGTCACTATTTATATTTTGAGCCTAACAATGAAAAAACAGGAATTTGGATTTGAAAACTGCTTTATTGTTTTTCGAAAGGCAACAAATGGAAGGCATAACAATAAGAACCAATTCCAAGAATTTAATTCAAGATGAAAGAACTTCGATGTATCACTATGTACAGATGCAAAAACAACAAAAAACACTCATGATCAACAATCTTGTGGATTCAGGTGGAGATTCGCATGTGAGTCAGCCAGGAATCATGCGGACATTTTATGACTATTATGGGGAGCTTTATCAGACCGGGGAGGGGGAAGCAGAAGCAAGAGAGATTATACTAAATTCGCTAAACAATGGTTTACAAGAAGAGGATAGACAACTTTTAGATACTGAAGTAACAATAGAAGAAGTATATGAAGCGTTACGAACATGCAACCTTAAAGGAGCACCAGGAAAAGATGGTATTGGTTACAAGTTTTATTTGCAGTTTTTTGAGATTATAAAATATGAACTAATCAAAATCATACAAGATGCCTTTAAAAATGGAAAAGTTGTACAAAATGAAGGCATCATCATATTGATACCGAAAAAATCACACGCAAAACAAGTAGACGACTACAGACCAATAACATTACTAAATTGTGACTATAAATTAATGGCAAAGATCTTAGCAAATAGGTTAAAGTTAGTTTTACCACGGATACTCAGTGAGAAACAAACATGCATTGGCAAAAAGCATAACATATTCAGTGCAGTTGGAGGGATTCGCGATCTGATATCCTATTATATGGTGCAGAAACTTGATGCATGTGTGCTTTCTTTTGATTTCAAAAAAGCATTTGATTTAGTGTCGCATGACTACCTGTTTGAGGTGCTCAAGGCATATGGATTCAGTGATAAATTTATTCATATTTTGAAAGGTTTCTATCAACAGGCAACATCTCGGATAATGGTCAATGGATTCCTGTCGTCCCCAATAAATATAACAAGATCAATTCGGCAAGGATGTCCACTAAGTATGCTCTTGTTTGCTTTAACCCTGGATCCTTTGCTGCAATATACCAGGGAAACTACTCCCGACGCGATACACGCCTTTAAAGAAAACCAAGTGTTTGCTTTCGCAGATGATCTATCTGCTTGTATCACCACAAACGAGCAAATGCAAAAAATGATGGCAGCGATACATATATACTGCCGTGCTAGTGGGGCCAAAATAAATATAGAAAAATCAAAGGCGCTACCCTTTGGCACATGGGATCAAAAATATCCAGATATAGGGATCCCATATGTACAGGAAATTAAAATATTAGGAATAATTTTTCACAGGGTAAAGGTAAAGGTAAAGTGTTCCCCTGTGCATAGCACCACGCCATGAAGGCGTATAGGGGGTGTGAGGGTAACAGGGACGAGGAACAAATGTTAGAATCCAATTGGCAAAAGATAGCGAGAGACATTCGCATACAATGTTATCAAATGCACAGCAGACAGTTGAACATGATATAACGGGTGTGGTTTTTGCAAACATATATGTTTAGCAAATTAAACTATACGGCCCAAGTGATCCCAATCAATCAAAAATACCTCAGAATAATGAATTCAGCAATTGGTTGGTTTATGTGGTATGGACATTTTTTTCGAATACCACTATCCAATCTATGGCAAATGAAACTAAAAGGAGGATTGGAGCTCACAAATATTGAGATCAAATGCAAATCCCTATTCCTGGCAAGATCCTATACTCTCTATGGCATTGAAGACTCCATTACATCATTATGGATACAGTTATGGACGGAGGAATTTCCACCCCAAAATCCGCCAGATCTACGCAGATTGAAAAAAGGACCGATATATCTACGAAGTTTGATGCAAGAATTCAGTTATGTGGTGCTTCCGCTAAAAGGTGAAGATGTAAAACTTAAATACTTATATACACTGTTTCACAAACAGTTGCAGATACCGACTCACCGCATTGAAAAACATTTTCCCAATAACAGATGGCAAAATATTTGGAAAAATTTAAATAAGAAATTTCTGGATACATCAGTGTATAGTGTTTGGTACAATGTAATACATGATATTATACCAACTAATGAACACTTACATAATATCAATAGACTAACAACTAATAAATGCCACATATGTGGAGAGATAGACACCACTGAACATAGAATAGTAACATGTAATGGAGTACAGGGAATTTGGAAATGTCTAACGACATATCTAGGACAAATATGTCGAACAGCCCCCCAGTACTTTCAACCGTTGATGTGTACAAGACCAGATTTCAAATATTTTCCAGAAAAGAAAAACAATGCAGTAATTTGGTTAATAGCTAATACAATATATTATGTATTTTGTAAAAAGTATGAGAGCAATAGCATTTTGTTCACACAGTATTTAAAAAGAACCAGACGGAAAATGCTACAATATCCAAAAATGTATGAGTATTTTGGAAACTACCTCAGTGTTGTTTAGACAACAATAATTGTATACTTGTGGTGTAAAAGTGTAAACAGATATTTTATATATGAAGAAACGTATATTTGTATTACAGGTACAACTGCATGTTTACGCCAAAAATCTTGTATCAGATAGACTCTTACTATATTACTTACTATGTTAAAAATTCTATACAATACTTTTAACAGACTTTATGTAAGAAAGCAGATCTATTTTGTATATATGCTGATAAAATAAAAGTTTGTTTAAAAAAAAAAAGTCGGTAACGCGTCTGACTACCATGCTTAAGGTCCCGGGTTCGATCCCCGGCCGGTTCAAATCCGGGAACTTTTACAACGTAGGAAGCGGCCCCGGCGGGTAAAGGCGATCAGGAGCGTGATGCTGATCACATCACCCCCACTTATGACCGGATCAAGAAAGTATGGGGCGATACACCCACACCCCCTATACGCCTTCATGGCGTGGTGCTAAGCACAGGGGAGCACTTTACTTTTTTTTACCTTTTAGGTTTAGAAAAAATAGGCTGTGCTAAAGTTATAAGGAGATATAACCAAATCACGTATCGACAAATAGGCCTCACCGTACTGTAAATAAACTCTCACTGGAATTTACGTAGTTGTAATTGTCCTCAATACAACATTGTCTCTGCGCAGTTCTGCATGTTTGTTCTTTCCTATCCTCTATCTACTTTACGGTAGGCAATAGCTAGGCCATAGAAGGGGAAGGACCCTGTTGATCACCCATATAAGAAGTAAATGGCTATAATTCTTCAATTCCTGCAAGGACGAGCAGACTGTAATTAATACTAGGCAGGTTTAGCCAGAAATATCTCCAGGGAAAGAAACTAGATTTTTGCATATTTTCTAGAATGCATAATAACTTATAACCGGCCTTTATCCAAAATTGTATATGCCTGAAACTCTAACTTGATAGTGATTTCATTGTAGTGGTTATATTTTAACTGCACTTTCCTCCATATCCTCACCACGCAAGTCTTCAAATATTCTACGCATCTAGGATGAACACATTTCTGTGGCACGTTTAGTACATTGATGAACTATAATGCAAGTAGCTTAATTCTAAAAAATTCTAAAAATGTTTTGATACTAAACATAAAGAATAGGGTTGCCAGATCAGTGTCGACAAAAAGAAGGACGCAGTGTTTCAAAATGTAGGACTTAAGGGCACAGGGAACAGTTTCAGTGTCTACCCAAACTTAAGGGTCTCAAAAAACTCCAAAACGTCCCTCTCCCACCGACTTCTGGAGAAAGAAAAGTCTCTGTGCTGCATGGTTGTAGGAAGAAGAGAAACTTAAATTACGATAATTATTTTACTTGTTTTCTTTGGAATATCAAACTTCCCATGGCGTAGAAAAACACATCAGCGGGAACAGGTTGTGGAAAGTGGAGACCTCCATTTGACTAGCCGTAACTTGAAGTTCCTTCTACAAAAGGAGTACTAGTGATTCTGTAAATACTTATTCATCATATTTTTGATAGATCGTATCTAGCATAATGATCAACTTAAGAAACCAGGGGAGAAATTCAACTCATCTGTAAGTGATAATTTACAGTTTTCAGTGCGCATATTTCCATTCGAAAGCCAATCAACCAAGATTCCATTTATTTCAGTTCCATAAATAAGATATTCCGTGCAAAACAATTGACTGCTGATGCCATGATGGTTTCCATGTGGAGTTTCATTCTTGTTCTGACATTAAGCCTACTGACCACAGAAATAGCGGGTAAGTAAATGAAGCATGTCAACGTCCAGACTGCAGTGTATGTTTGAGTGTGCGTGTCTTGCTTTACATGGTGGAATTTATAGCTCGTGTCAATACAAATGTGACAATTCGTAAATATATATACAAAACATTTAAGTCAATACACACATCAGGGCATTGGATGTGATTTTTTTTATTTCATGCAAAAGTGCATTTCAATCTTCTTACACACTTCCTCTTATTAAATAATGACTGCTTCATAACTCGAAAGTGTGGAGCCCTAACTCCACACTCCCTATAGGCCTTCATGGCGTGGTGCAAAGCACAGGGGAGCACTTTACCTTTCTTTTATAACTCGACTACTAGCTTAATATAACTTTGTGTGTATATATATATTATGCGTTTAGCTACGCATGAAATATATACCTATTTACGTATTGACTAAGATATTTCAATTTCAACAAATCTTAAAATTCAGAATACGTATGAAAGATTTGAGAATGATTATGTATGGTTTCTGTTGTTATTAATTAGAAATGTCGATTTTGTACAGCTGTGATCTCACAAATTGAAGTCTTATCATTTAACAACTCTCTTAAACTTGTAGGGTAGTTGATTTCCTACCAGATACATTGACTGATTGAGTGATTGATTGATTTGCTGTTGAGCCCCGGAGCACCCACGTAGTCGGCGCGCATGGCCCTTGTATAGATAACAATGTCGGCTATTTATGTGTCTTTATGGTGCATGGGAACTTCTAGACATAACATAACGTGCTTAATACACGCTGTTAATATAGGAAGTGCATGGTTGGTGATGCACGTATTTAAGAGCGAGGGTTTGAAACCAGGGCCTGTGTATCAGCTGGCAAGATGTGGAGGACCCAGCCATCAAGGTCTCCTTGGAGATATTAATTTTGTATTTCTATTTTTCTTATTTAGTGTCGCTTGTGTGCCACTTTTGGCTAATCATGACGATGACGTTGAGTGATGATTACATGAACTTTGCAAAGGGATACATCCAGGCTCACGCTGGGATTCGAAGCCGGGAAATTCCTTGGTAAGACAGGAATCCACCACTTAACGCACTCGGCCACTTAGTCGACTGTTGTTAACTAAACGGACAACGAAATTCGTGATTAGAGACGTTGTAATTGTGGAAAGGTTACAAATATTTACCTATCTTAAGTTTCAGATATTTCCTTTTACTTTCAGCCCAAGAAGAGTGTTCTGAGACCGATACAGCTAGGTGTTTCATGGAGTGGCATGCTGATTGTTCCTTAATTAATGGAAAAGCTGAATGTACAAAGCACTGTGAACAATGTTTCTAAGTCTAAATACTGTTATGGGTTATGTCAACAATATGTAGTTATTCTGCTCTATTTGAAATAAAATGAGGTGTTGTATCACCCTCTCGCTGCATCTTTTATGTGATAGGTAAGTGTATGTGTATTGAAACAAACTTGGTTATGAGGATGAGTGACGATACGATGAAACTGATGAAGAGATACTCACCAAGAACACCCATGTCCAGGCGGGGATTCGAACCTGGGATCCATGTAGTGCGCTGTGCTAACCACTCCGCCACGGAAGTTGACGGATGGACTTTTTTACAATGCACTAAATCAATTAAATGGATGTCGAGTTTCACAACAGGAACTGAGTTTGCCGGAAAGGAGTTCCAGTGCGTTTCGGCTCACTTTAAGACCTTATAACCAGTTCGCCCTGCCGCTGTATCTGCTATCAAGATACTGTGGAGTTGTTTGTATTTTATTTTTGTTATATAGCGTCGCTTTCTGCCACTTTTGACTACTAGTAATCGCGACGACGAGAGTGAGACATTAGATTGAATTTGATGAAGGGTAAGGGAAGGTAAAGTTCCTCGTGCATACAGCACCGTGTCATGAAGGCACATTATGGGGATGCAGGGGTAGGGCCCCACACATTCTCGATCTCTGCCATTTTGGAGGTGATGTGATCAGCACCATGTTCCGGCCTCCTTTACCCCCCAAGTACCGGTACCCATTGTTTTGAAGCCGGATGAGCCCCAGAGCCACTTTATGCGTCGACAAGACCGGAAAAATTCCAACCTTAGATCACCCACACCGGGAATTGAACCTAGGTCTCCCGCGTGGTAGACGCCCTACAGACTTTCTTTTAAAGAAGGAAGACCCCACACATCAAACTTAGTGTTGCCCACGAGACGAGACTTTGGTCTGTCTCGTCTCGTGGAGTCTCGTGGAAATGCTGTCTCGTCTCGAAAATATTCGTTTGTCTTATGACACATGGTCAATCTCGTCTCGTCTCGAATTTTTAAAAGCCTGTCCCGTCTCGTCCCGTGGGCAACACTAATCAAACTCAACGTGCCTCAATTTATCTCAAATCTCTTTTTCATTCAGGACAGACGAACACAAACATCCATGTTCGAACCGGGATTCGAACCACTCCGCCACGGAGGCCAAGGATTGTTTTGGTGGTTAGCGGATTCTAATGGGAATCGAACCCAGGACCACTCGCACCAAAGATGAGAGCGCTAACCATTTGGCTACATGAGAGCCCAGAATAGACCACAGAGGCACCGACCACAAACAACACATATGCCATGAACTTAAGTGGCAAGATCGTAATGATTCTAAGTAGAGGAACAAATAAGTTCTTGATTTTCAGCACTGTTTAGACGTTAACAAATGTATGCATATTAAATTTGAGATTGTTTCTTTTCTTGTTCTTGCAGCCAAAGACGACTGTAGCGATTTCGAAAACACAGTGTGTTTGCATTCGGCGTATGCTCCCTGCGCTATGATAAATGGAAGCCCGAAATGTGTTCCAAAATACTGAAACTTGTGAAACAATGTTCCTGATTCTAAATGCTATAATAGATGGAACTCGCTTATCGCACACGTCTCAAACAACTAAATACGGAATGCTGTCGTTGATTTACGTCTCGTAGCATAAATACACTAGAATTTTTTGGGGTTTGACCAAATAGGTATTATTTATGGTAAGATAACTAAACCTAACAATGAAGACATATAGCCTAACAATGAAAGCATTTCGGCTGAAATTATTAGGTGCATTCAAATGAAAAGGTCCATTTCCTTGCAGAAACTTTATTACAGTAGTTGGCTACACATATTCACCGTATGAGGTAAGACACTGGTCCCACTTTGAAACAAGGTTATGAATTCCTTGGTAGAAGAAGTCCTTGTGCTGGGAATGAAACCATTCCCTGACAGCTTCCTGCAGCTCAGGACTCGAGGCAAAGCGTCGTCCTCTGAGGTGTTTCTTCATAGGTCCGAAAATGTGATAATCACATGGACTCAAGTCAGGACTGTAGGCAGGGTGGTCTAGCACTTCCCAATTGAATGATTGCAACATATCCTGTGTCTGTCTGGCTGTAAGGGGACGAGCATTGTCCTGGAGTAAAATGATGCCTTTGCTGAGTTTTCCTCGATGCTTATTCTTGATTGATGTCCGTAGACGATGCAGTGTTTCACAGTACGTGTTTGCGTTAATTGTGTGTCCCTCCGGAAGGAACTCCACTAGCAGTGGCCCTTGGTCATCGAAAAATACTGTCATCATAAGTTTGCCGACTTTAGGTAGTGACTTGCTTTTCTTTGGTTTTGGTTTTTATGCTTCCATTCGATACTGTCCCTCCTTGATTCTGGCTGGTAATACGGGCAGATGGATTCATCTCCAGCAATGATTTTGCTGATAAAGTCCTCACCTTCATTCCTGTATCGCATCAAATGAGCCAATGACATTCCCATTCTGCACATTTTTTCTTCCTCTGACAAACTCTTTGGCACCCATTGTGCGCACACTTTCCTGTAACCCAGTCTGTGCCTCACAATGTCATGCATACTACCCAATGGCACGTTCACTTGTTCGCTAATGACTGCCAGGGATATTCGTCTGTCTTCTTGAATAAGGTTGTCAATAGCAGCCACTGTCCAATCAGGAATGCGATTTTTAAACTGTCCCGGCCGAGCATCATCCTTCAATGTGTTTCGTCCACCACGAAAACGCCTACACCACTTTCTCACTGTTTTGTCCGAAACACATTTTTCATACACAACTTTCATTCTCCTATGAATGTCCGCTGGATGTCCTCCTTCGGCATGAAGAAACCGAATGACACCCCGCTGTTCTTCCTTGGACACGTCCCTTAATGGCAGCTCCATTGTTCAGAACAGCGTTCCACCTGGGGGGAAGAAAGTGAAGGTTATTAGATAACGGACACGTGCTACCTGGACACACTTGCGGATGCGCAGATGCCTCATTACTAAAACGTCACATATACCTGTGGGTATCCAAAACACATGAAATTGCTGTCTCGTATAAAACGCTTTTTCAGAAAAAATAAAATGGACCTTTTCATTTGAATGAACTAAGTAGAAGGCGAGGGGCAGGGCTTGAGGCGTGTGTTATAAGTGGCATCCATTATAGATTCGATATGCAGTTCTTTTGCTCTTTATTAAAAAATGTGGTGTTGGTATTTTTTATTCTTTTTCTTTTTTTGTTCTTGATGCTGTCTCAATTTTGCAACTTGCCTGTTACGGGAAACAAAAACTGTCGTAACCCAAATTATATTACTGTTATTGTCATGGGCGTCCGGAAGGGGGGGCCGTGCCCCCCCGGAAAACGAAAGTCAACCAAAAATGACATATTTCACACATATAATTTAATTTCAGCCACAATAATGTGTGTTAATTATTGCACGAACATGATAAATTCATATTTAAGCAATGTTTTTTTGAGGGATGAACACTATTATTGGGGAAAATATGCCATGTTGGCCCCCCCTGGAAGAAAAATACCTTCCTTGCCCCTCCCTGGAAAAAATCCTGCGGACGTCCATGGTTATTGTTATCTATTGCCTATAATTGTGATGCAATTTAAATACAGTAAAACCTCGTTAATTCGGAATAATGGGTTGATAAGTTGACCGGTTTAACGAAAGTCCGGATTAACTGAAATAACTTAAAATAACAGTAGAAAGTGCATTAAAACTAAGTTTATAGCAACAAAAGACGTTTATTATGGTGTTTTTAAAGGGAATAGGCCTAAATACACTATACAGTACAGTACAAAGTCTGCGGGAAACAGAATTTCATCAGTGGTTGACTGACATTTCTTTGGGAAATTCCCTTATTGACTTCTATCCACGTTTAAAACCTTGCAGCCTGCTTTTTTTTCCTTTTGACTGTCCGAATTAAGCCAAGTCCGGCTAATCGGGGTCCGGATTAACGAGGTTTTACTGTATATTGATTTAACTTAATTTCTACATTTTGTGCCGAGGGTTAAGAAGATTTTTTTTTAAGAGTGGAAAATATGATGTAGCTAATAGTTTATTAGAAACTGTTCATGAAAGCTATCGGCTCTATGTTGAACACACTAGAAAAAAATCTTGGTTTTATAATTGTAAACGATCTAGGAATGCAATTTAATAAATAGACTAAGATGGTAATTTATGAGGCGTTGCTCATCCTTTTAGTTTGGAATGTTCTATTCACTCAGAGAAAGGAAAGACTTTGTACTAAACATTATCAAAAATTAATGTGTCTTTTCACATAAATTAGATTATTTTCGCACCAGGTATTATTAATTGGACACATTACACTTATTATTTTCAGGCAAGCTAATATGAAATTGTAAATTTTGTTTTTTATAATGGACAAATTAATGTAGTTATATAAAGCAAGTTATATAGGAATGTAATTTAACTCTTTGTGTATACATTTATATCAAAAGTGTTTCTTTATGTACTCAAACTGTAACTGGGCGTAAACAGCCAAATGTAGATAGCTTCAATAAAATTTGATGATGATGATGATGATGTAAAAATAGAGCCCAAAAAGTATTCATCATATGCATTATATATTTGCCCCCTGCCCTGCTCTGGGATCTTCACTAGTATTCAGGGGCGTATCAAGGTTTGTGGAGGCCCCTGGGCAAAATGTTTTGTGGGGGGCCCCATTTTTTATTATTTTGTACTAGGAGTTTTGTTAGCTCAATATATTAACCACCGAATTTCAGCAGTTGAAAATGGTAGACCTGATTTTAGAATCAGTACTCATTCACAATCGAACATATCGCAGATAGGTTTGCAGGGAGAATAGAGCAGTAACATAAAGTTACAGGACGAAAATTGTAGTGCTATAGCAGCAGTAAAAATTCTGCCTCTTTTAGTCTACAGTATATTATGTAGAGTGAACACCGTAACTACAATATATAGTAAATACTAAGGGGGTTCAGATGGAAACAGAGAACTGAGCAGTAGACTGTACTTACGTACATAATTTATTATAAATGATATTATTTACAATTATAAGTAAATATGTCACTACATATGCACGGTCCATCTACTGGACAATTACCGACAGGTTCATTGTGGAAATTGTAGTAACTACACTTTCTTCAAGAAAATTCCCAAAGGTTTAACACTTATAGTAGACACACTTCTCTTGCCTTTGTCGCCGAAAATTCATCTACTATATCATCCAAGTCCAATTCACGAAGAAGCTTATGTTCAATGCTTAATAAACAAAGATTGGATAAGTGATCCTGTCCCATGGCAGCACGAAGCCTGTTTTTCACTAATTTCATTTTTGAGAAAGATCTTTCTCCGCTGCAGTTTGTTACCATTAAGACCAAATACATTCTAAAGAGAATTTCGACATTGGGAAATGTACTGCGGAACGGGTCCTTATATACAATATTATTCAGACAGTTCCATTGGGATGTGTTCCTGATGTTTAACATTGCTACTGCTTAGAACTCACAGTTCTAATGCGATGTTATTAACGAAAGAAAGTTCTACACTTCGTAGGATTATTTATTATCTTAATTGTACCTGAGAATTGACTGAATAAGTGTGCCTTATTTCTACACCACAGCTAAATCAATCCATGGTATAAAGTATACTGAGCTTCAGATATCTACAAACAGATCGACTGAGAGCTGTTCTACAATTGGATCCAGAAGAGTGTAGACATACGACAATATTGAAGGTTTATTTTTTATTTTTAAAATACAATTTCATATGTAATTTTTCACAAGCATAGCCAGCTGGTTAAAAGATTTCTTTGGTGGAGGCCCTTCACAGCTTCCTTTTGGTGGGGGCGCCGGGGCAATTGCCCCAGTTGCCCATAGGTTAATCCGGCCCTGCTAGTATTAATATGAATGGGGGGTAAGAAAAGTAGTACCATCATTTCTTGTATAAACACTCCAAATATCAGGCTTTAACATACATTGTTACTCAAAGAAAAATATCATTTTCCTTGTTGAAGCCGGGATACAGAAAATAACAAAGTTGGCTTGCAAAAACAAGATTATCAGTTATTTGCATGAATTTTTGCTATACTTCCTGAGTTAAGGTATTACCGATCGGTAACATATGTAATTTCAAAGAAAGATTTGATTTTGAGCGTTCCGGCAATGAATGCTTCAGAATTGTTAAAATATCAGATGTACGGCACAATTCTAAAGGAATTTGTCTCGTTAACATTGTCGCTTAAGAAATATACATAATCCACCAAAATATACAGTTTTGGCGGAATTATTGGACTCAATAGTTGAATAAATGAAACACATATCAACTCACTTTATGTAGAGAAATTTGACTGATTTAATGTTTTGTGATACACATTGTATTGCTAGTACTGTCAGTACTTCGTATGACCACCTTTGACTCTTTTAGACCCCATTATAATCACTGCTTGTGTACAATTCCTTAATCACTATCATTTCTAAACTTCAAACCACGTGGTTCATGAAATTACACGTTGCTACAGATATACAAATAAAGAACACCCTTACAACAACCAGAATTAATATTATTTAATTTCTTATAACCAATCAAATAGCATAAATAACACGGTAAACAGGCACTTTTGCGAATGTGCAGATAATCATGTTGCCACCTATTCTTGGGACAGTAGAAGAAAGGATTGTGGAAAGCAAGATTATATCGAAGTAGACAAACAGTTTAACCCCATAAAAAGTTATAACAATCGTTAATATACAGTATAACCGATGTACGAATTACCATTACCATCGGTCTTTCTACGCATTTCTCCCCAAGATTGCATTTTTCTGCTATCTGAGAAAAGGACAGCTGTCTCAAGAAACCAGCATCTTTCCCATGAAGCCCTGCATATATCACCGCCCCTACTTCGAGATAAAGAAGCCAGTGTGTTCCGCAATAAACTCTCATATCCATCCAGTCCACATTCGGCTCACGTCACAATCAATTAGTTCAGCGTGATGGTTGAAATTTAAAGATGCAGCTAATCACGGAACTTCAGGCATTTTAAAATTTAAAACCCCCAACGAAGACGCTCACCCTCGTCCTAAACAAGGACCCTCTGTTCTCAAGGGAGTTCGCAGCCGGCCCGGCCTCGAATCAAAACAATAGTCTTACACATAACAGGCTCTCGCAGATGAACATAACTTCTATGAGCGCGCCAACCAGTCTGGCTCAATGACAGTGAAGTGACAAGGGTAAATAGTACGGAATCTTGAACTACACCCCTGCTCGAAAATATCTCTTCGTATCTCTTCGCCTCAGTGAAGTTTAGACAGCCACAGAAGGCATAACTTTAACGAAGTGTCCCAGTTGTGAGCAATAAAAATTGATTAGAACGACGTACTTTTCGTTCTCGAGATCAGCTCTCAAACAAGGTGTTATTGTGTTTTTGTGCTACGCGATTATCACCCTTCACGCCCTTCAGAGTATACGATTCTCACCCCTTCAGTGTAAACATGACCACGTGTGTGAGGAGTTAAAAGTTTGACGACCAATAGAGAAAAAGGACAATTGTTCCCGGAGTGAAGGAACTCCGGGGGGAAACAGGGACTAGGAACTCGAGAAAGACATTCAGAGTTTGACATTCACATTCAGACTCTCGTTTCAGCACCTTAACGTGTCGGAGAGGAAAATATTTTCTCCTCTCTTGAAAAGTCTAGATTCTTAGCTTTGAAATTTCAACTTTAACTTTTTAAACTTGTTAGGAAATGGTGCTCACGTGTTGACTAGTGTTTGTATGTAACGCTGGCCATCAGCCGCTGCTAACTTGTTCCGACCCAGAGACTTATGGGTCGGCGATAGTGTTTTGTCCGCATGGTGCGTGTGTAGACGAGTGGCAAGGTGTTGTAAGTATGTCAACTGCAGTGCATTATATACTATGTCATAACATGTTTCAGTGTTCTGATTTTTTATTTCTGATTTCTTCGTGTAATAATAATTTTGGCATGAATTTGGCTCGTAAATGAAGACCAATGTATAAGGAACCTGTGCATCCTTATCCATTGGCCGAACTCTTGGACCGTCGACACGATGTACAATCCCGTCTTAATTATTTTGGTACATTTATTCCTTTTACATAAGTGAACATCTATGCTAATTAACGTAAGATCAGATTCGAACTTAAACACCCTTTTTTATTTTCTAATATAACAGGGTATCTATAAACGACCTCCGGGGTTTTGAAGCTAAATATTTTATTAAAAACTGAAACTCAGGAAAAAGTAAATACATATTTTTGAATAATGTTATCAAGTTTTGTTTACAATTTAGTAAATTTCAATGTGTGCCCCGTTTGTAGCACGGCACACATCCAAACGATAAACCACTTCTTGCAACGTCCTGGCCAGCATGTCTGGGGTGATGCTTGCCACAGAAGCAAAAATTCTTTGCCTTAGATGGTTGACATCTTGAATTTTCTCCGCATAAACCATGTTCTTCACATGTCTACATAAGAAAAATTTAAGGGAGTAAGGTCCGGACTTCTTGGAGGCCATGGAATAGACCCTTTCCTTCCAATCCACACCTCCAGTTTCTTTAAACGCCTTAAGCCATTGACGAATGGTTTTGTCGGAAGGCTAGACACCACTATACTCGCGTCGAAAGTTCCGCTGTACAGTAATAACAGATCCAGTTTCTACAAGCCATATCACACACTGCGCCTTCTGTTGTGGCGTCGCCGTTGCACTGAACTGCACTGACTGGGTTCGGCTCGGTACGGCCACTTCAAAGTCAACGCTGCGCAGCGTTCTCAACCTTTGTTGGAATAAACTCCAAACGGCATGAATAAAACTTGACGAGCTACTGAATTCAAAGTAATTAACTAACCTGAGTTACCTAATACCGTTTGCGCGCTATCATTGTTTAAAACCCCGGAGTTCTTTTATAGACACCCTGTATATTTAGTTAGAACACTTTTAAAACAAGAAAATGTGCTTCTTTTTTACAATGAGTCCAATAATTTGGCCAATACTACATATTGAAGGAAATATATCAAGAAATTGCATCCAGTATTCATCAAGTAGCTTTCAGAAGTCACGTTCATTGCATTGAGTGATACTAGCATACAGTGGCGTGCCCAAGAGGGAATTTTGGAGGGGTCCTTTGGCTCGGTATTTTTAAGAAAAGATACATCAAAGACAGGAAAAGACGGAAAATAAGGGCTGACTGCTAAGACGTATGCGTAAATCCTCCCTTTTAGATAATCTTTGGTACGCTAGTGTGTAGCGTAGAGCGTACTACCGTTTGTGGCAGAGGAAGGTGATTTATGTAGAGAGAAGACTTACGGAGAAATTCGTTCTAACTTTTCTGGGTGTAAGTGCTATATCACAAGGTTCTCTAGTGTCAACTTTATTAACGCGGTACAGTCACAGACACTTCTTGGCTGTAACAAAAACATTGGCATTCAATTGAGTCATCACAACCCAGAAGTGTTCGTAACTGTACATGTTGGTCCTTATTCTTGCAGACTAACGTTTCTCTGGCATCCTAATTCACACAAGAGGTTTAATCCTCTGTTGGGGTTGTGTTGTGTGCTGTGTCTGTGTCTGTGATTGTTCTTTCATCAATTTCATCCCATCATCATTATCCTCATCGTCGCGATCAACCAAAAGTGAAAGCTAAAGCTTGTCTATCTATCCAGCGCCGTTTCTGGATAAAAGTTGTACAATAGTACACAAAGCATGGTTATTATCCAAAACACCCAGAAACTGTACAAACAAGCTAATAAAAACAACAGAAAAACAGACGTAGGCTTGGCAACGTTGTAACGGGAGAGCGATGTTACCCTTACATCTTTGACTTCACAACTTAAGTTGTTAACGCCCATCGAGCCACACATCTCCGAAGACAATTAGTGGACAGGTGGAGCTATGTAGGTCAGTTGCCAGTTGGGCCTGCGATCAGTATAAATAAAAATGAACTCCGTGTCGCAAAAACCGCTTTAATGCAAGAGGGCTAACTATAAGATTACAAGGGAGCCCCCCTTCCCCACACTATTCGTTGCTGTAAGAGGCTCTTACTGGGAGCTTTGATCTTAAAGCAAAAATAAAGAGAGATAATACTATTGTCAGATTTTATTTCAAAGAGACATTTCACACATTAGGTTTGTTTAGCCTGCTGCAGACATAGTCATGGTCATACATACAGCACTTCCTCCTCTTAATTTGCATACTGTAACTCTCCCCCCCCCCCCCCATGTTGTAGCATTTATTTGTTTCATTCTTTGTAGGTCTGCGGCTGGGGAGAAGAAAAATAATAAATTGTACACATTTCCTAATATCTTTTTTAATACATTAATCCAAATATCAGGTTTATCCGAAACGATTTTTACTATATTTAAAAATCCACTAATTTTTCCATCGCTATACTCATTATTTAATAGTGTACATAAGCGATTCCTCATAATATAACATTGTGCACTTAATATATACTCTAATTCTACGAGCGACTACCACGTCTTCTGCCATCTGAAGACCTTCCTGGGCGGCAAGCGTTTAGACACAGGTTTGCAACAACACTAGACATGTATAATTCTTTATATTGTACTTTTGTTTGTAATGCTTTATCTCACATGAGCAATATTTCTTCATTTTTCTTTGGCCTTGTGCATGCTAGATCGATTACAGTCGTCGTGAGGAGATTATTCTTCCTTTTTGACAGTCGGTAGCTGCAGTTGTAACCCCTGGCGCAGTCTGTGTAGAGAGTAGTGACTCTTGCAGGTGTGCAAGAATATACACTCTTCTAATTTTTGCAACTCGACATTCTATTTCTAATCGTTTACTTTGAGTAAACTTCATTTCGTGTGATTTCTTTCGTTTGGCGTTGTCCACCGTACATGGTTTGCGGTGGTCATCACGACATGCTATTGTTATTGGTTTCGTTAATAATCGCCCGCAACAACTTATCCCCAATATGCACCGGCTTTGAGTTTACTCGAACCTACAAATCGACGTTCCCATCTCAGACGATCGCTGTGCCGCATAAGAAGCTCCAACGCGTATCCCGATTTTTGTGCGTGGACAACCTCCAACCTGCTTTCGGAATCCATGGAAAAATCCGATTTTGCTGTCAAAACGGATGTAAAAAATTCAAAATGGATGACATTTCGATCTACTTTGGGGGGGGAGGGGGTGCCCCCCGAACAAAAATTTCGACATTCCCCCCCAACTTTGAATCACTGCCTAAAAAATGGCTATCTCACTTCATTCGTATATAGCACCGTTTAGGCTCTTCTCGTACGGTATACGGCTACGCGTGACGTCACTCGCATGTGCAACAAAAATGATGAAATTTTTAAAGTTTTTTGCAGAGCTTCACTAAATCTTGAACTGCAACTACACTATCAAAGCTGAAGATGGGCAATTTCGCAGGCGTGCGCAGAAAATTGCACCCTACCGCACCAAATCAAAATGGCGGCTTCTACACATCACCAAATCGCAAGGGAGACCCGCGAACCGCATGCTGACGTCATCACCTCAACCTGCACGCTATACGCGAAAACGATCTGAGCGACTCCCGGTGACACTGGAGCAACCAAATAAATTTCAGCGTGCAGGGGACATGTTGGGACAGGCGGCAGAGTTCTATGAGGAGGGTATCCAAAAACTCTTGGTTCGTTACGATAAATGTGTAAACCGGCAAGGAACTTACGTAGAAAAATAGAGAAGTGTACGTAAATTCAGAAAATAAACTTTTTTTAAAAAAAAAACATTTACTTACTTCGTTTTTATTGCAAAACGGACCTTACTTAAAAATAACCCTCGTATTAATAACATTATTAACAAAGAGTGCGTCTGTTACAGCATTGAAGTGATTTTTTTTATGTCTATATAATTTATTTTTTTAAAGAATAATATGCTACCAAAGTAGTCTCTTGGCAGCAGAGACGTACGTGTCACCCACCATGCATGACTTATGTTCCGCATATTATTCTATGTTGTAGTGTTAGGTAAGGGCTTCATACTTATAAGCAGAAGCCTTCACTCACACCTCTTACATGCCATAGTTTGCAACATTTTGAAATCGGTAATCCAGTTCGGGAACCTTGTTTATTTTTCCATCGAAGTTACTTTTTGGCAATCTATGCTTCCCAGGACAAGTTGGAATTTCACAATAAGCTCGGTTTACACACCTCTGGTAGATCTTTAGAAACTTTGGTATTTGTGCTGCCGCTTGGATTACCTGATTGTAACTAATTTACACACTTTTAACACGCTGTTTATGAAGATTTTCCACCTTTAGGGGAACTTTCCATAACTACTCAAAATTATACCAGGGGATTATTTCATAATTTTCTGCTAGATATTTGATGGATTTATTCAGGGGACGCAAGGAATGTTCCATTTTGGTTCCCCAGCTTAAACGTGTTGTCACATGATTCTAGCGCACTTCCTCAAAACGGCGAATCTATCAACACACATACACACACACACTATATTTCCTATATATATTATATCCAAATAGCGCAGTGGGTTAAACTATAGCGTTAAAAGTTAAAAAAGGTTAAAATGGTAAAAGACAATGCAGTTCCCTGTCACTCCTTCCTACCTCATCTCTGGCTGGCAACTCCTTTCTTTACTTCAGAAATTTAGGTAAGAGTTTGTTGTTCCTGCAGGTCTGCAGAAATTTGATATTGCAGTTTTCTTTCACTCCAACTCAAGTTGAAGTTGCCAGACAGAGATGTGGTAGGAGGAAGTGACAGGGAACTGCATAGTCTTTTACCATTTTAACCTTTTTTAACCTAATTTACCTCTCCATGTTTTAAACTTTAACTATTCTCGTCTTTTCTCCTGAGCAAGCCACATGATGTGGTGAAAGCTGGAAGAAAATAGTAAGTACACTTCATAACTTAGTGAAATGATGGCATGTGGAGTACGTTATGTCTTATCTAAATACGAAATATCTCAAATAATGGATCATCATTCGTAAAATGATGATCTGTGACGCAATTAACATCTAATGAAGTAATAGACGTTGAATTAATAAAAATTACAAGAATAAGAAGCCTTCAACTGCATCGTAATGCTCAGGGGCATTAAATCTTCAAGACCTTATCTTCAAGACTTGAGGTTTGTCAGATGATTAATTTTGAAGTACTGCACTGTACTTATGATGCAAACAATTGATCTGGAACAGTAATTTAAGTTCACTACGTTCTCTACATCCAAAGCTGGCTCTGTCCATACTTACCACGAGATAGTACAAGGATAATCAGAAGCATTGACACCAGCAAGAAGAATATGATCCACTTGTTCATCCTGACGTTTGGTTCTCTGTGACGATCGAGTATAGTGGTATTCCGTTAGCTATTGGGTCTCCATATAAAGTAAATTTTATTGGGTACTTGTAAAAATGTACTGTCTCCGATGCAGTTTTAAAATCGTAGAAATCTTCGTTCATAGAAGTAAAACAGGGCAATGAAAGTCGAACTGATTTTAACGATTGTTTTGTACCTTGTACACCCTATGGAAATTGTACAAGATTGTCCAGGACCACGCATGCAATTGTACTATCAACCCCCGTAGATTTCTGGTGCTGGCGATATCGTTATCGAAGAACTCTTTCGCTTTAGAGTACGTTTGGCAACATGTGGTGTATCCGACCCTCATATGTCTCGTCCCGCTAAGAGCGTTCGGTGCCTCGTGACTCGAAAATGTCCGATGTCAGTCGAAGAAAATTCAACTGATCGTTGATTCGCTGTTTCCCAGCCGCCAGATAGAAATGCGAACACCATAGTATATATACACTATGTTTGTGATTGATCTCATCTTATTACCATTCATCCTCATCTTCGTGATTGGCCAAAAATGGCAAAAAAGCGATGTAAAATAAACTAAATCAATCAATGCAGCCAGTTTCTTTGAACTATCGGAAGGCATGTGTCTAAGGTAATAACGGCGTATAGTGCTTTTGGAAAAATATAATCGGGGAAGATAGTGTAACCTGAGTGACACAGAATGATTGTGACCAGGAATGAGAAAAGAGTGACGTCGGAGCTGAATATACAGTGTATCTTAAAAGTGTGCACGATTTTCAAAACCTATAACTTTTAAAGTAATATTTTTATTACAACGAAAGCAACATTGCTTCGGCAGAGCGATGTTACCCCTACAGCTATGACTTTACCACTGAGTTTGTTGCCACCCATTGAGTCACACACCCCCGAAGACCATTTACACTTCAAATCATGAATCACAAAATAATAATATAATAACAGCAATAATTTATATTGCCAGAGGAGTGGTTAGCGCAGCGCGTCATGAAGCCAAGGGTTCCAGATTCGAATACCGACCTGGACAAGGATGTCCTTTGTGAGTTTTCGTTCATCAATGTTATCATATCATCATTCATCTTTATCGTCGCGATTATTAAAAGCGTGGCAGAAACGCGATGCGAAATAAATAAAATCAAAATCTATTGGCACATTTCTTACTGAAATACACAATTTTGTGTACATTTGCTAATCAATTTTTCTTCTGTATTTTACTATCTGGACCTCGGGCTTCGCAGATAACTTAACTGGTAGAATATACGACCCTGATTACATTATATGTTTGTTGAATGTGTATAAATATTTCTATATCCTTGATTGATTGATCGATTTGGTGTTTTAAGTACACTTTATGCACAGTAAGGTTGATTACAAGGCTACGACGCTACCACTGCGTCATCGGAGACGCCATTTCTATATACTAAATGTATCATCTTAGCATCTTTCATGTAGGGGAAGCACTGCAAAGGCAACTTTTGTGAAATTGTATAATACGTACAGCCCAAAAGCTTGTAACTAAATGTCAATAAATATCATATCATATTGTTGTCCAATAACTGTACGTCCAGTAGCTCTCTGACGGTGTTCGAAGTGGAAATCGATAGCTCTGTGGTTGCTTGTTAGAGAATTTTGGATACGTGGGGCGGGCGGGTGTTAGTATTTGAATAGTTAAAACAAAATCAAACTCTGTGTCGCCAAAGAAAAAAGGAACAATTTGGAGTTCAGTCCGGGCAGCGTATTTACAAACCCTATAGTGCTGCAGAACCAGAGGTATATAACGCTTTCTTATTGGCTGTGTGCACCGGAAGTGTTTATGTTCCGTGTCCATTGTTCCTTGCTTTTTCATTTACAGCAAAAGTATTGAAACTAAGCCTTGTGATTGTATAGTAATAAAGTTTGTAATCAAATTGTCGAAATTATGTTAAGAAATATACGTTTATATAATAAAATATAATGTTTAAAATGCTGTACGTTGAATATACATAATTTTCTCAACAGTCATTGGTAGTTACAATTTTTGCACTGATGTGACTTTAAATAGAAAAATCATTCACTTCAAGAAGAGTTCTGATTTCTGTCTTCTAAAACATTAATTTAAATAATTTTGCTAAAAAAAATGAACCTTAGTGTAAATGGGTTCCTTATCTTGTTGGGATGAATATCTGCAATCTACACTGTTAATTTGAACCCTGCCATCTAGCGTTAACTTGAAGGAAGCTGCATCAACTTCCGGAATGGCAGCCAATCAGTAGCCAAATATCGCTTGAGGTTCTACAGTACTACAGGGTTTGTAAATACGCGTCCGGGCATCGTAGGGACGGTTCGCACCAAAGGCAAGATGCCTACATATCAAATTACGAGTGAGCCTTCTCGTATGGTTCAACATGAAGATTGTGAAGCAAGTGAGAGGATGATTGTGCAAATTTTCTGAACTGAAAGGGGGGATTGCGTCACGCCACATTCCCCTTCCCCACACTGCTCTTACTGGGAGCTTTGATCTTAAATCAAACATAAAGACAGAAAGTACTAATGTCAGATTTTATTTCAAAGATACATTTCAAGCATTAGGTTAGTGGTAATGGATAGAAATTATAAAGCCAAACTTGATGCAGCCATATCCATACATACAGCTGTTCCTCCTCTTAATTCGCATATCACACTCCCCATGTCGTAGCACTTCTTCACTTCTCTCTTTGGACATGCCTTGCCTTTGGACATGCCTGCGGATGAAAAAATAAATAATAAACTGTACACATTTCCTAATGTATTTTTCAAAACAATTATCCGAATATCCCGTTTATCCGAAACGATTTTTACTGTATTTAAAAATACACTAAATATATTTCCGTCGCTATACTCATTATTTAAAGTGTACATAAGTGATTCCTCGGAATACAACATCGCCCACTTAATTTATACTCTAATTTTATTATAACATAAGGCAAAGGTAAAGGTACTCCTGTGCATTGATGTGCACGTGAAGCCAAATACAAGAACACTGTGAATAAATATGTTGAAAACGTAACTTATCCATTGCCCAGGATAGACGAAGTGTTTCCAAAAGTTAATGGATGCGGTGTATTTGTTACCTTGGATCTCAGAAGTGCGTACCTTCAAATAAAACTTGATGATCAAGCTAAACACTTACTAGTAATGAATACCCCATGGAGATTGGTACAACATACTATATTGCCATTTAGTGTACGGATCGCATCACAAATATATCAAAGAACTATTGAAGGCATACTACAGGGATTAGAATTGGCACCGGAGTTCAAACGCGTATCGCCCTTGTACTTATTTACCTTTGCGCGGTTAGTGTTCACAAAATTTACATTGGACTGGACGTAATACTCCTTCATATCTGCTTCTAATTTTTCCATCTGCTTAGTTACCTCAAAAGCTTTGTGAAATCCATTACATTGTCAGCAATGAGTTTCTTACGAATAGTGTTAGATCTGATTCCACTAATTAGTGAATCAAATAGAGCAATGGAAAGAAATTCTTTAACCTCTGCACAATATAGTTACTTGATGGACTATAATAAGATTTTAATCTTTGTGCAATATCCTGATAGGATGTATCATGAGGCAATGTACAGAGTGATCACAAAGTCCCATTACCCCCTATGTATTACATAGATGTTAATGAATTGTTGTTTCTTATTGTTGCAGGATCTACATCTAAATCATGACTGATGAGTCCACTTACACCATGGAGGAACGGATCGTCATGAGCACGTGGGCTCACGAACGATCCCATACAGGAAAATCAATTAGAGATATTCAGCATGATTTCACTGTAAGGTTTCAGAAACCTTCCCCACCAAAACCAACAATTTTACGGTGGGAGAAAAAGCTCTTTGCAACTGGTTGCATAAAAGATAAGCCCCGCCCAGGACGACCATCAACACGACTGTGTGGAGGCTGCAGCGTCTGTCGAACGTTCGACAAAAAAGTCAATTCGTAAGCGGCCACAGGAATTGGGAGTTCCATACTCGACATTACAAAAACATATGAAGAAGGATTTGAAGTTAACGGCATTTAAACCTTCGTTTGTAAACGAATTGAGTGATAATGACATGCAAAAACGTCATCAAGCTTGTGGGAGAATGCTCGATGTCTTTACAACTCTTCCTTCAAGGGATAAAGTGTTTTTCTCGGACGAGTGTGCGATATATCGCAGTGCAAAAGAGAGAAACATTTATTTCTGGAGTAAAGAAAACCCACATTTTTATGAAGAACTTGAACACAACCCACGACATGTCATGATCTGGACTGCAATGTCTGCAACCCACTTGGTGGGTCGATATTTCTTTGACGGTGCTGTGAATCAAATGTCGTATCTCACCATGTTACGTGATTGGTTTATTCCACAGCTGCAAGAACAGGGACTGCTCGGTCGTGTATGGTTCCAGCAAGATGGAGCACCAGCCCATTATGCTATTGCCGTGAAGGAGTATATCAATGAGGTATTTCCTGATACATGGATTGGACGTGGTTCTGTCCATTTGCCTGCGCCTTTGGAGTGGCCACCCCGAAGTCCTGATCTGTCATCTTGCGACAATGCATTATGGGGGTTTATTAAACAGAAGGTTGCTGCCACACGTTACGAGACAGTTGACGAACTTAAGGATGCTGTTCGACGTGCATTTACTGCCATCACGCCAGCAATGTTGAGGAGAATTTCACATCGTACATGGCGGAGAATCATACTCTGTTCTGAAAACAATGGTGTACACACAGACACTCTGGACTAAATCATAACGAATAGTCACACTACCTCCGTTGTCCTCTGCCATGATCTCACATTGATACAATGCGACCATCTATGACGATGTGGACACGCTATAGGGGGTAATGGGACTTTGTGATCACTCTGTAGGTGCAAATAATCCATACAGAACTTCATATGGCTTGTTTCCAATGACAGATATTAATGTAGGAACTTTGTCCTCTGGAATAGCTTGTGTTTGACATTAATTATCAAAGCGCTCCAAATACGCTACTATCGATCCATCTTGGGGATCATATTTATCAAAACCAGTAACTAAAGCCATCATACATTCACACTATAACACGAAGCTTAGAAGTAAAATACTTATCCTCGATTTCTAACTAAATTCTTGTCGCCATGTATAAATCTCTGTCGTGTATACACACGCAGAGGTTAAATGATTCACACGAGGATGCAAAATAACAACGATTTAATACTAAACTTACAATAACCATTTCTAAGATGGCTGAACACACAATCTCCCTAAAACAACTTTACAAACAATTGAATATCGATTCAGATATTATGCACACTTAACAATACCATGAAGACATGTGGAGTGATCTGAAGGTAGAGCTCCACATATTCTTGATTTTGGCCATCTGATCAGCATCACCCCCGGCCGCCTTTACCTACCAAGGTTACCCCCAGGTATACATTGATTTGAAGCAGTTTCTAGAAACGGCCTATCTCTCAGCACACAATGTAACCTGTACACACACAAAAAAAAATTTCCTACATAAAGTCTTCAAATGTTCAATGGGTTACACTGCTACATTGTAATGTAGAGAACTCGAAATAGATTCCCTGTGAACGAACACTGAATATGATGCTTTTGCAAATTTTCTAAACTGTGAGGGAGTGGCATCACGTCGTTTTCCCTTACCCCACATCGAGAAGAAACGGTTGCTTATAGACGCTCTTACTGAGAGCTTTAGCTTTAAATGAAAACAAAAAAAAATATCAGTGTGATTTTTTTGCTTTATTATTATTATTTCAGAGGAACAGGTAATGCTTGCAATTGTTATAATCGATTAATACATGTATTAATACATTATTAAACCCACACATGCAGCTTTTCCCTCTTTTATTTCGCACTTCATATAATCTTTGTTGAAACACTCCATTTTTTGTGTGTCAGAACATGCCTTCTCTTTGTCGTCTGTGGCTGCAAAAAAATAATAATAATAATAAACCACACATATTTGGCAATGTCTTTCCAATACGTTAGAAACTCGGTTATCCGAATATCTGGTTTATCCGCGACGATTTTTACTATATTTCAAATTACACTAAATATTTTTCCGTCGCTATACTCGTTATTTTATAATGTGCATAAGCGATTCCTCGTAATATAACATCGTGAACTTAATTTATACTATAATTCTATTAAAAACATTAAATTATAAAATGCGCCTTTTGTGTGGTTGGCTTTTGCTGTTGCCTAAATATTTTTTTTTAGAAAATATGCTACCCAAATACCTCGAAACACGAAATTATCTATCCTGCATGTATGCACATGTTCATGGTTGCCATTTTTTTTAATATAGCAAACATATGCTACAATAATAGCTTCTTGGCAGCAGAGATGTACGTGTCATTGAACATGAATTATGTTACACATGTATTTTTAAGCTGTGGTATTAGATAAAGGCTTCATATTTGCAAGCAGAAGTCTTCAGTCTCACCACAATACACACCTACATACCATGATATGGGAGATTTTGAAATCGCAGTTCGGAAACCCTTTTCATGTTTCGATTTAAGTACATTTTTGATATGTTGTTTTAAGTCCACTTTATGCACAATAAGGCTAATCGGGACTGGACCTATAGTTTAAGGTGGGATCCGAACCACTTGTGCCTCCACCGGGTATCGAACCCGGGACCCCTTGATTATAAGCCGACAACGCTACCACTGCGCCATCGGGGAGGCCCCCCAAGTACATTTTTGGCCATCTATGCGTCCAAGAGCATAAGATTGAATTTCATAAGAACTGGGTTTACACACTTCTGGTAGATGTTACACACATTTGCATTTGTGCTGCCACCAGTGTTACTTGATTGTTACTAATTTACACACTGCTTACAGAGATTTTCCACTGTTAGGGGAACTTTCCAGAATTAATTCAAAATTATACCAGAAGATTATTTAACAATTTTCTGTTTGATTTTGGATGAATTTATTCAGGGAACGCAATGAATGTTCCCTGGAGCCAATTTGGTTCTCCAGCGTGAAAGTATTGTCGCATGTTTCCTCAACTAAAGTTTGCGTTGACATATTTACATTTTTCATGATTATACATGCCTGTTGACCTGGATATATTCAGAATGTTAGCAACTTAATTATTTAGTACTTCAAGTGGTTAGGTTGATATATCCAAGTCTGTCCAACCACTTAGTCGAGTAATAAGTGTGATGTCATCAGCGAGAGATTGTGATGCAATTTGAAAACTAAATAGGAAATGACTTAAATATTGGATCATCCTTCTGGAAATGGTTATCTGTGACGCAATTAAAATTTAATTAGACGTAATAGACGTTGAATTAATTCGAAATTACAAGAATATGAAGCGTTAATGCTCAGAGCCCTTTTCTTCAAGACTTTAGGTTAATAAGAGGTTTTGTTTTGAAGTACTGCACTGTACTTATGATGCAAACAATGGATCTGGACTAATAATTTAAGTTCACTATAGTAGAATGTTCACTACAACCTATTTCACTACATCCAAAGCTGACTATACTTACTATCTATACTTACGACGAGATAGTACAGGGAAAACCAGAAACATTGACACCACCAAGAAGAATATGATCCTCTTGTTCATTCTGAACTCTGGTTCTGTCTGAAGATCGAGTAGCTATTGAGTCTCCTTATAAAGTAACTTTTATTAGGAACTTGTAAAAATTTACTGTCTCCAATGCAGTTTTAAAATCGTCGAAATCCTCATTCATAGCAGTAAAACAGGACAATGAATGCCGAACTGATTTTAACTATTGTTTTGTACCTTGTACACCCTACGAAAATTGCCCAAGATTGTCCAGGACCACGCATGCAATTGTACTATTAACCCCCGTAGATTTCTGGCGCTGGCGATATCGTTATCGAAGAACTCTCTCGGTTTAGAGTACGTTTGGCAATATGTGGTGTATCCGACCCTCATTTGTTTCGTCCCGCTAAGAGCGTTCGGTGTCTCGTGACTCGAAAATGCCCGATGTCAGTCGAAGAAAATTCAACTGATCGTTGATTCGATTCTTTCCAGCCGCCAGATAGAAATGCGAACACTATATATATATATATATATATATATATATATATATATATATATATATATATATACACAAACACACACACAAACACACACTATGTTTGTGATTGATCTCACCTTAGTGCCATTCATCCTCATCTTCGTGATTATCCAAAAGTGGCAAGAAAGCGATATAAAATA
This sequence comes from Lepisma saccharinum, assembly GCF_977018435.1. Classification (NCBI taxonomy): domain Eukaryota; kingdom Metazoa; phylum Arthropoda; class Insecta; order Zygentoma; family Lepismatidae; genus Lepisma; species Lepisma saccharinum. The sequence continues at coordinate 36,557,509 of NC_139252.1, read as the reverse complement.
AACTAAATCAATCAATGCAACCAGTTTATTTGAACTACAGCGCCTTGAATAACGTAGTGTGGAAAACGACCCAAGATACTTGTTCCCCGAGACGATGACAAGTAAATGGCAGTGCGATCGACCCAGGTGCTAATTTTGTTATGAAAGCAATGCGGCTTAGTTAGTTTTCGGAATATATTGTGTAGATTTGTTTCTCTAGAAAGGCGGTAAGTGAATTGATATTTGTGGAGTGATTTGCAGTCACGAAATGGCATTAATCTGGAAAGAAAAGTAAAATAAAATGAATAAATAAATAGCATGCGTAACACAAGAAAAAACATCGCAATGTGATTCCGGACGTCAGGTCTTGGACTCTGTATTAGAGTTTATTTTTCTATGTTATTAGAATATAAATAGTATCCTGAGAGATATTTCATACCGAGGCGACAAACCACAAATGTCGCTTGAAAGCGAGCAGTCGGAAATCAATGCAGCCTTTCGAACCGTAGGGACAAAAGCTCTGACTGCACCGTTTCCTCAAGGAGATTTTACACCAAAGCGACACGCGACAAACGATACGAGGATTTCACACCAAAGCGACACGGGTCATTCGGTCCAAGGCAACTTTCATACCGAAGTGACACATGTTGCTTGGAAAGGAGCCAATCAAGAGCAACATTTCACATCGTAGCGGATGACGGGAAGCACAGGCCAGCGTTCGGTTGGTGAAATCCTCAAGCGATAAGTGTCGCGTGCCGCTTGTCGCTTTGGTGCGCAATCTCACTAAAGCAAGACACTTATTGCATCGCGCATGCGCGGACAACAAACCACGGGAACATGTTGCAAGCTATTGAGGAAATGGCCCAGTTTGAGTGACGCAGAAGCGACAAAGCGACACGTGTGGCTTATCGTGTCGCCTAGATCTGTTGTTGTAATGTGAGGTTTATCGTGTCGCCTATCTGTTGTTCTGAAGGCACCATGTCGCTTGTCACTTAGTTGGGAACTCCCCCTGTAGCGCGTCGCTTCGGTCTCAGCACCCTTCCTTTAAGAAGCTTTCCGACCGAAGTAACAAGTAGCACGCGAATACGCCATATGAACGTGTCGTTTGCTGTTTGGACCCTCATGTGCAATGAATGCTATTTTACAGTCTGGAAGTGTGTGTCACTAGTGTGACAGTGTGAACATCCCGTGTCGCTTGTCCCATTGGTTTGAAAGTTGCCTTACACTCATGTCGATGGCACTAAGAAAGTTTTGTGGGGTTCCCCTTGTCGTTTCATGCAATCATAATCATCATCATCGCCGCGATTAGTTTAAAACGGAAGAAAAGAGACAGTAAATATAAAAATACAAATGCTTCATTGTGTATATCTTTAAAAGAAATGATGATGATGATGATGATGATGATAATGAACCTAATTCATACACAAAAATTTAGTTGCCAAGAGCATTACACGCGTATTTTTTCTCCCGTATTATTAACGAAAGTATGACGATAACAGGACGTGGTCGACTGTCTAGAATGTTCGTTAATATCTTCGCGACCACTGTACCAAATATCATAGCAATTATCACATTCATAGAAATGCTTCATGTAAAAGAATCAGACGTTGCAGCGAAAACTCCATTTACTTCCATTATAAGCAGTCGAACACCAAGCACCGGGATCAACACCAGCGCCTCTAGCGGATCATTTTCGAGAGGAACCAGCCAGAGAGCGCAGAACCATGCCGTTTTCCACACTACGTTATTCTAGGCGCTGTAATTTGAACTATCGGAAGGTATGTCTCTAAGGTAATAACGGCGTATAGTGCTTTCGGAGAAATATAATCGGGGAATATAGTGTAACCTGAGTGACACAGAATGATTGTGACCAGGAACGAGAAAATAGTGACGTGGAAGCTGAATATACAGTGTGTTTTAAAAGTGTTCAGGATTCTCAAAATCTATAACTTTTAAAGTAATAGGTTTATTACAACGAAAGCAACGTTGCGATGTTACCCCTACAACTTTGCAAACTGAGTTTGTTGCCACCCATCGAGCCACACACCCTCGGAGACGATTGGGGGACAGAAAAGAGTCAGAAATCGCTATGAAGGTCAGCCGCCAGCTGGAAATGCGATCAGTATAGCACCACGGAAGATTATAGTGGTTGTGAGCCCAGGCGTAAGAGGCTCGCAAGTTTGAATTTGGATTTGGTTTTTGTTATTTAGCGTCGCACTTTTGACTAATCGCGACGATGAATATGAGTGACGATATGATGAAATTGATGAAGACATGCTCACAAAGAACGCCCATTATCAGGTCCAGACTCGAATCAGGGACCCCTGGAGTCTAGCGCGCTGTGATAACCACTCTGCCACGGAGGTCGGCAGAGCCTCGGTAGTCTGCAAAATGCAGTCTAAGGTGTACTACGTGGAAGAGAGGTTCACATTTGGGTGTCTTCGCCAAGGGTCAACCCTTACACCTCTGACTGCTTTGATCAGAGACCACCGGCTTGGTGCGTTCCAAAAAATTCTACATGTTTCACAGGGTTCCTTTTAAACAAGGTAAAACCAACGCTTTTCTTACGACATCCAAATTCAGAAGGCAAACGTGCAATGAATTTAACCCGTTACCACGACAGAGTACGTGGAGTGCACTGTTGTGAGGGTGGATAATAAACCTTTTCGAGCAAGGCCTCATCTCCAGGAAACTATCAACTCGCGGCGAGCCACGGCACCTAGCGACCTGTTGAGTGAGATGAGTCAAGGCAAAATGGATAATAAACCTTTTCCTGCTTCCACAAAAATAGGCAATAATTAGGCTGGAGAGTTAAATGAACTAACCTATCTCTAACTACGCACTGGTAATGATCAGGCTGGAAAGTTCATACGAACTAACCGATCACTGATTCCAGTTGCATGTGCCACTGTTGTGACGGTAGCGATATGGGACATTCTTATACTGCAAAAGGTTTAACCTGTCACGGCTCCCGCCAAAACCTTCTCCGTCGTCTGCAGAACGTGCAAGCACAGATGTCTCAGCCACCAGAACATCCATGTCCTTGAAACGTGGCAACAAAGGACGCAAAGGCAGCGGCGACCCCTGGTAGGCAGAGGACAGAGCACGTGCTGTCTCCAAGGCTTATGCCATTCGTTGAAAACGGAAATCTACGGTTTGGCGCGAACTGTGACAGGTTAAATCTTCTGCAGTATAAATATTAGAATCTCAAGTGTACATATATACACATCAGTAGCGTATGTTGAGTTCAACATGTGGGCTACTTCACAATACTATACGTACTGTAGTGTTCGAACTGGAAAAAAAGTTCTAATCAATCATGTTTTGGAATTACTTCAAATCATGAATCACAAAATAATAATAATACTATAATAACAACAACAATTTCTATTGCCGGCGGAGTGGTTAGCACACCAAGATTGTGAAGCAAGTAAGGGGAAGCTTGTTAACGGAGAGGGGGGATCGCATCTTTCCGCAGTCTCCTGTCCCACACTGCTCGCTGCTATAAGAGGCTCTTACTGGAAGCTTTGATTTTAAATAAAAAATAAGGATAGAAAGTACTAATGTCAGATTGTATTTCAAAGAAACGTATGACGCATTAGGTTTATTATAATGGATAACAATTAATAAATCATGGTTTGTTTAGCCGCCTTACATACAGTTCTTCCTCCTATGATTTTGCATATTGAACTCCCCATGTGGAAGCACTTCTTTTCTTCAGATTTTGGACATACTTTGTATGTTGACATGCCTGCGGATGAAGGAAATAATAATAATAATAAACTGTACACATTTCCTAATGTCTTTTCAAAACGATAAAATATCGTTTACCTTAATATCCAGTTTATCCCAAACGATTTTTACTATATTTCAAAATGCACTAAATATTTTTCCGCCGCTATACTCGTTATTTAATAACATGCATAAGCGATTCCTCGTGATATAACATCGTGCACTAGATTTATACTCTAATTAATCTTCTATTAATTAATAGATTCATTAATATTCTATTAATTTATTTTAAAAAATGCACCTTTTACAGTATTGAAGTGAATCTTCTTATGTGTTGCCTAAATATATATACATATATTTAAATAGGCTATCCAAATATACCTCCAAACACAGAATAATATATCCTGCATGTATGCATGTACTCATGGTTGCCACTATAATTAATCCTTCTAAGCAATAATATGCTATGTAAATAGCCTCTTGGCTTCAGAGACGTACGTGTCACCCACCTTAAATTATGTTGCACATACATTTTTATGTTGTGGTATTAGATAAAGGATTCATACTTAGACGCAGAAGTTTTCATTCATAATTCAACACACACACACACATACACACATCCACAAATATGCCACGCTTATCTACATTTTGAAATCAGTGACCCAGTTCGCAAACCCAGTTTATTATTCGACCTAAGTACTTTTGTGACATATGTTTGTCCCAGTATACACTTTGGAATTCCATAATGATTTGGGCTTACACACACTTCTGGTAGTTGTTACACACTTTCGCATTGGTGCTGCCGCCTGGAATATTTGATGCGAACTAATTTACACACTTTTTATGAAAATTTTCAACTTTCCGAAATAAACTCAAAATTATACTTGGCGATTATTTGGTAAATTTATCTGCTAGATTTAGGATGATTTTTCTTACGGGGACGCAAGGAAACTCTGCCCATTTAATTTCTCAATGTATAGGTGTGTATTGAGGACTAGAAGTGGTAAACGTTGTAAGTGCCGAAAGCGAATGTGTTGGGAAATCGCATCGTTCCGCACATCAGCCCGTAAGAACGTGCACACTAGTGACCTCTTTACACGCCCTTTGAACTACTTAGAGGGCTACCAGCCACATTTCACGTTTACCAAATTTTAAAGCATGGCACATTTCACAGCTTAACGTGGAAAATGGTGTTTGAATTATTGTGGCACTTACAGCGTTTACCAATTTTAGTCTTCAATAATTAAATTAAATTGACGAAGGGAACTCCACTAAAAACATCCATGAGCAGAGACCGTGAATCGAACCCGGGAACTTCGGTGGCAAGATCGAAAATCAACTACGTAATGCCTTCGGCTGCCGATGGGAAATCCACGTTTCTAAGTGAATATCAGCAAATCTAAACACCCCGTCCCCATTCAGGTTGTGTCTATCGAGTTCGTTCAAGGTCTTGTTTGAATCGTGTTCAAGCTATAAGCAGGTGGGCAGTGTGGATGGAAATGAGGCCTAGGACATGTTTTCTTACTAGCCATTACTGCCTTGCGTACGGAATTATCAGATTAGATGCAGTAGTTCTTTCTGAGCTGGCTGTACATGTCATTGACCATGAATTATGTTGCATATGTATTTTTATGCTGTGGTATTAGATAGAGAAAGGCTTCATATTTACAAGCAGAAGTCTTCATTCTCACCTCAATACACATCTACATACCATGATTTGAAATCCCAGTTCGGAAACCCTGTTTATATTTCGATTTAAGTACATTTTTGGCCATCTATGCGTCCAAGAGCACAACTTTGAATTTCATAGAGCAGGGGTTACACACTTTTGATGTTACACACTTTTGCATTTGTGCTGCCACCTGTGTTACTTGATTGTAACTAATTTACACACTTTCCACACACTGTTTATGAAGATTTTCCACTGTTAGGGGAACTTTCCAGAATTAACTCAAAATTATACCAGGGGATTATTTCACAATTTTCTATTTGATTTTGGATGAATTTATTCAGAGGACGCAATTAATGTTCCCTGGAGCCAATTTGGTTCTCCAGAGTGAATGTATTGTCGAATGTTTCCTCAACTAAAGTTTGCGTTGACATATTTACATTTTTCATGATGATACATGCCTGTTGAACCGGATATAGTCAGAATGTTAGCAACTTAATTATTTAGTACTTCAAGTGGTTAGGTTCATATGTCCAAGTCTGTCCAACCACTTAGTCGAGTAATAAGTGTGATGTCATCAGCGAGAGATTGTGATGCAATTTGAAAACTAAATAGGAAATGACTTAAATATAGGATCATCCTTCTGGAAATGGTTGTCTGTGACGCAATTAACATTTAATTATACGTAATAGACGTTGAATTAATTCAAAATTACAAGAATACGAAGCGTTAATGTTCAGAGCCTTTTTCTTCAAGACTTTAGGTTAATGAGAGGTTTTGTTTTGAAGTACTGCACTGTATTTATGATGCAAACAATGGATCTGGACTAGTAATTTAAGTTCACTATAGTAGAATGTTCACTACAACCTATTTCACTACATCCAAAGCTGACTAAACTTACTATCTATACTTACGACGAGATAGTACAGGGAAAACCAGAAACATTGACACCACCAAGAAGAATATAATCCTCTTGTTCATTCTGAAGTCTGGTTCTGTCTGAAGATCGAGTAGCCTTTGAGTCTCCTTATAAAGTAACTTTTATTGGGAACTTGTAAATATTTACTGTCTCCGATGCAGTTTGAAAATCGTAGAAATCCTCATTCATAGCAGTAAAACAGGGCAATGAAAGTCGAACTGATTTCAACGATTGTTTTGTACCTTGTACACCCTATGAAAATTGCCCAAGGTATGCATTCTATTAAAGGAACGGTCTGTTTTGGAAGTGGGGAGGTTAAAGCGTGATAATACCTCTTCCGCACAGTTTAGAAAATTTGCATAAGCATCCCCTTACTTGGTTCGCATCTCCCACCCCACACCCCAACCTATACGAGGGAATTCCTGATGGTCAGCCATCTCGCCTCTGTGCCCGTAGCCAGAATTTTATTTTGTGCCGACAGCCCTATCAGAATACACCATATAGAGGTGAAAAAATACAACTTATTACACATGTTTATTCCTGCTAAGGAAGTATATTTAATAACCATAAAACACTATTTACATGAGATATTTGTAGAGTTTCAAGGGAGTCCGAGGTTACATGCCTAGCAATAGTAGAGATCTAAAAAGCGATGGGACTTAATGCGCTGACCTCGTATATACAGCACAAATCTCCAATGGATATCATCTAGATATTGTGGAGGAGAAGATGATCTTGCTAGCAGGAATAAACATCTTGGGTAATAAGTTGTGTTTTTTTTTCACCTCTATATGGCGGATGCTGATAGGGCACCTGTCGTTTGGGGGGTGGGCGGGAGATGTAAACCGAATAAAGGGATGCTTATGCAAATTTTCTAAACTGTGTGGAAGGGGCATTACGACGCTTTACCCTCCCCAACTTCGAACACAGACCGTTGCTTTTAAGATGCTCTTACTGAGAGTTTTAGCTTTAAATGAAAAACAAATAAAATACCTGTGTCATGTTGTTTTTTATTTCAGAGGAACAGAAAATACATGCAGTTGTTATAAATCAATAACAAGAATTAATATATGTGTTAATACATTATTAAACCTACACATGCAGCTTTTCCCTCTTTTATTTCGCATTTCATACAGGGTGAGCATAAAGTCTTTCCCTGATTACAAACTTTTATTGCTAAAGAATTATGTTAGATACAGATATGCGGTTTGTTGGAAATTGTAGCTTAACTCATAATGTTTTGTTATCAGTACACTTCAGTACACATCGACATGTGCTCCCTTTGTTGCCCTTAGAACGTCTAGGCGATACTCAATTTCTCTCCATGTGTTTGCCAACATCTCTTCCGTCACCGTCTCTATAGCATCCCGTATTCGTGTTTGAAGAGTTTGCATATCAGGAACTGGTGAACTAAACACTGTGTCCTTAACGTAACCCCATAAAAAAAAAGTCAAGAGGGGTTATGTCCGGCGAACGCGGTGGTCATGATATGGGAATCAGAATAAGAATCAGACAAAACAAAGAAATGCAAAAAAACTTGATGTATTGCACTACTTATTGCCATAGGTTTTATTTCCCTATCTACCATGGAAGTTGAGATATAAATATTTATAATCAGGAAAAGACTTTATGCTCACCCTGTATAATCTTGACTGAAACACTCCTTTTTGTCAGTCTCGGAGCATGCCTTGCATTTGTCGTCTTCGGTTGTAAAAAATTAAGAAGTAATAAACCACACACATCTGCTAATGTCTTCCCAATACCTTAAAAACTCTTCTATCCGAATATTCGATTTATCCGCGACGATTTTAATATCTTTCAAAATACACTAGATAGATTTTCATCGCTACACTTATTATGTAATAGTGTACATAAGATATTCCTCGTAATATAACATCGTGCACTTAACACGCACTTTAATTCAGTAATGCTCCAATATTTTCACTGAAATTACACTTACTTGTTAGTTTTCACCTGGTTTTAGATCGTTTTACATCAAAAGATGTTGGTAGTGTCTGCTGCCACGTTGTTTTTCTGCTGTAACCTCAAAAGAGACATGCGTGTGGCAGCAGACTCGGTCTTTGCTTTCTCGTGATTTCATCATGCTATGTATGCAATTACGTCTGTAACACATACTGTGAAGTTTTAGCGATCCCTTACACAAAAATGTTTTAATATTTTGTTCAAACCGATTTAGGTTTAGGTCCCTTAACATTATTCTAATAATAAACCTAAATTCTCTCATGGTTAGGTTAGGTTCCGTTAGCATTAAATAATATCGCTAAATGCTTTCTAAAAAAACAGTTCTAAATTACCTGTACATTCATTCTCACTAGTCCCAAACTTTCGTTTTTCTTGTCTTCATCCGTTCTTAAGATTTGTAACATCTTCTTACCAGATTACGTGGCAGGAGCAAATTTGACGCTTATTCTTACTCCTGACACGCGCGTGGCTCGGCCAAAATTGTTTCTGAATTTGAAATATGATTTTAATTTTTTAACTTAAGGCAAGCAACCTAACCACGCTAATTGAGCGTTGCAAGTGTTAGACAGTCATACATTCTGATTAAACACGAAATAGTATGAGAAGCCCTGCTCAAATTCTATTAGTAACATTATTATTTTTAAAAAATGCATCTTTGACAGCATCAAATGAATCTTTTTTGTGGTTTGGTTTGATACTTAACATTAATTAATGGACAAAAAGCTGTTTTTATAATCAGTGCTAAATAAATTGTGACCTTAAATGTAACCATATTTCAAATAATAATAATAATAGTTGCTGTAACTTCCGGCCTGTAAGTCACAGAAAGACAATACTTTTTGTTATAAAATATATCTACAATTTCAGCATTCGAATTACATTAACCCTTTCCAGAAATCTAAATCTAAAGTTCTCCACTTCCAAAGTTGACTATCTATACTTACGACGAGATATTATAGTGGGATCCATGAGTGCAAATTGTCAATGACTATTTTCATTAATTTTTCTCTTAAATCCTACGTGTTTTTAAGCGATGGATTTTTGTGTATGCTGGTGCAATAGTTGTCAACAGCTTGTTTCGATTTTTTTTTAATTCTTGAAGCTCTTATTGGGGCAAATAAAGTGCACGAACATGCGGATGGACAATTTGCACGGTAATACTCATAGATCCCACTACAGGGATAACAGAAAGCATAGACACCAGCAATATGAATATTTGATTCTTGTTCATTTTGACGTTTGGTGCTCTCTGAAGATCTAGTATAGTGGTATTCCTCTACGTTTTTCAACTGTATTTATAAATCAACTTTTGTTGGTAACGTGCAGCTTTATGCTCTCCGTGCATAGCAGTAAAACATGACAACGAAAGTGAGGCTGGCTTTAAGGGGTGTTTATTACCTCGTACAGTGGGATCCATAAGTATTACCAAGTAAATTGTCCATCACCACGTTTACTCCCTTTGTTTTATGCAATGAGAGCTTCAAGAACTGACACAAAAAACCAAACAATCTGTTTACAAGCTCTGAACCAGTATACGTAAAATTACAGTCCTTAAAAACACGTAGGGTGAAGATAAAAACCAAAGAAAATAGTCATGGACAATTTGCTGAGCAATACTTATGGATCCCACTGTACATCCAAGAGAAATGACCCATGGTTTGTATACTATGGGATATACTATCGATTTTTAAGTGCAATAATTCTCTCCTTACAAAATTTGTACGGTATTTGGATGTAAGTTTCGTAAGAAATCAGTGTTTGAGAGACATTATCCAAGAAAATGCCACTCGTCATTTGCTATTTAAAATTTTAGAGATATTTTCCCTGGCATTACCTTCTGAGAGACCAACTACGCACATAATACCATTTTTCTATAGGCTACCTCACATTAATTTCAGTGAAATGTTGATATTTTGTGCAATTTATTATTCGCTTAGAAAGAATGAGCCAGTTACGGAGTAATTAAAAATAAGACTTGATTGAAATTGTGCTGATTTGTATTACCATAATGTTAATACTTTGGTTGGTTGTGGATATATGGATAATTTATGTGTGTGTGTGTGTGTGTGTGTGTGTGTATTTGTGCGAGCACGTCATTACTCTACGTTATATAAGTGTACTTATGTTATAGTTAATAACTATGTAATTTGTATGCATGCTATTTAATATCACTTATATTCATATTCACATTATTTATGTTATATTAATGCCTCTGTAATTGGAGATATCCTTTCTCTGTAGAAGGCAAATAAATAAATAACTTTGCCTGAAATTAATTTTAATTTTAATTTAAATTATACATTTAGAATTCTTACTCTATATTTTAGGAATTCAAATAAAGCCATGTTCAAATTGATGTAAATATTATTTTACTCAAAATTATTTGGAATTTACAGGCAAGGTCAGGTCTGTAAGTTGGATCATTTCAATGTGAAAGTGACGTTGTGCCGTGCCACCAAGCGCATAAAGTTACGAATGCTCGTCGATCCTTGTCGTGTAGTACTCATATTTAATTTCGGAAAGACGAGACGCAGTACGGTGTATTATGCACATATATACAGCCAGTGTATCCAACGTCAATACAATGCTCAGTGTCGGACTTGGTACAGATTGCAATGGAACTCTCGTGTTCCGTGGTTGCCTCGGCATTTGAGACGCAGTAGGGAGTTCTTCCTGACGTCATGCAACCAGTGTATCCAACTTCCAAGCATTTTTTAAGATCCTTGTCTAGACACCTCCCTGCTTCACCTACAATTATTAAAGTATAATTATTGCTTAGTTGATTGACTTGATTTATTTTACTTCGCTTTTCTGCCTCTTTTGACTAATCGCGAAGATGAGGATGAGTGATGAAATTTATGAGGGAACGCTCACAAAGAACATGGGCCGGGAATCGAAACCGGGATCCCTGGCGTCGTGCTAACCACTCCGCCACGGAGGTCGAAAATTGTTGCTTAGTAACCAAGAGAAAAAGCACGCTTGTTCGCTTTGGGTAATATACTGAACAATACTTCTGAGGTTTGTGAACATTGAAACATAAACATTACAATGTAAAAACGAGTAACATCAAAATTTAGCTTACTCAGTTCTGCATTAATCTATGGTAACCAATTTTTTTCGAATATGCCTTCGATTGTTAATTGTAGTGAGAACAAAACGACAGCTCTTTGTAGTTCTACAAATAAAAAAAAACTAATGATTCGATCGTGATGAAATTGCAGTGCCGGTAGAAATGTTTTAAACACAATTCTGAATTTTCAGATCTTTTAAATTTGGCCAAAGAAGGCTCTTATCAGTTTTGTGAAACAACTTTTTCTTAGTATTTGGTAGTTCTACAAATACGATGTTGGTCTTGTTTTCAAGATCTTTGCAGCTGTTTTTGAAGCTCATTATATGTTCTCAATTCTCATTGCAACACCGATTTTATACAGATTTTTATTCCAGCGAGTAAGGATGTGTTGAACGTAGCAACACCGCACGTTCTGCCGCTACCACGATGTTCGTTAAACAGTGGAAACTTCGGGCTTTCACTGCACGTTATGTGCTAACCGTACACAGAGAACTAGAGATGCATCAAAGCGAATGTCATGCACTTTTAGTGCATCAAATGACACAGCTAAACGTGTAATGTTGGACTATTGGAAATTGTCTCGGGGTTTGATGCACTTTCATTGCATCAAATGGAATTTCGACTGTGGGGTGTGTCTTTTGATGCATCTTAGTGTGTCAATTGCCCGTCCGATGGAATTTTATGCATCTAAGTGCATATTCTTCAATTTAAACATTTACATGTTTGGTGCTTCTATTTATCTTATATGGAAAATAAATTTTGATCTATTACGATAATATGAAAGGAATGTTTAATTTATCGGCACACAAATTGATTGATTGATTGAGTTGGTGTTTTAAGTTCACTTTATGCACAGTAAAACTAATCAAGACTGGATCTACAGTTTAAAGTGGGATCCGAATCACTATGTGCCTCCACCGGGTCCCTGCACTAGAGAAATTTACAGTAAGCATACCTCCACCTAAAAATTTCCGATAATGATTAATTCTTTCAGTGTTTTCAGCATGTTCTAAATATCGGAAATGTACTATAAATGATCAAAAATAATTTCTAGAATGCACTTTACACACTTCTGAATCACATTAAATGAAAGGTGCTACAAGAAAATGTTTGAAAAGTGAAATATCTTTTACACTGGAAAAATGTGTTAGAACTTTCCCTTGCAGGTATGCAACCTCCATCAGCAAGAAAAGGAAGAAAACTGATGCATTTGAACGTGTCACTCTACACACTAAAAGTTCATCAAATTATTTTACTCCAACGACACGTTTTGGCGCATCAAACGAAATATCCACTTTAATGTGTCATTTGACACATTTATTTTGATGCATTTAGGTGCATCATTCAGTTTGATGCATTTGAGTGAATCATTTGACACATTTATTTTGTTGCATTTAGGTACATCTTCCAGTTTGATGCATTTTTAATGTGTCATTGGAGTAAAAAATGATGCACGTTTGTGTGTCAATTGATACACTTTGAGTTCTGTGTGTGCCGTACTCCTGGACATATTATCATGGGCGTACTGGAATTTTTTTATGGGGAGCGGCAAACAGCCCTAAGAAAGACACTTTTTAATATTTACGAATTTCAAAATGTCTATTTTTTTATTTACAACCAGAGGCACAACTACAATTATAATTGAAATGAGTATTCAAAATAATTTAAGAGGTATTAAAACTTTTGCCATTACACAAATTTTTGGGCAAGTAATTTTCCAGGAGAGGCAAATGTCCCCCTTGCTCCCCGCTCGATACGCCCACATACTGTTGTCTTGCGCTCTCCATTAATAGAATGAAAAATGAGGTGAAAATTACGAAGTTCATATCTGTAGAAAATCAACATTGTTACGAATAATATACTCACAGACATATAGTTCTTGAATAACCAAAATTATTAACACCAACAGGAAGCGTGTTCGAAAATTCAAGTTCATTCTGAATATGAATTCCTCAATTCCTCTGTTGTGACGCTTGATTCAGAATGACAGTAATATTAACGAAAATTCATGTAGCTTTTCTCAGGATAAATACGTATTTATAGACCTGAAAATCAGCTAAAATAAAAAATTGATAACAATTCGAGAAATGGCAAGCTGTAGTATTGTTCATCCAGCTCTTTGCCTCATTTAACTGTAACCGTAAGATATTAAATTATGATATCAAAGATGAAAGAATGGAATTTTCAACAGCATTGTAAAGTCTTAAGGTTGATAATTTTTAATAGCTCTCTTGCTGAGTAAATAAAATAATGTAATTTGATGGTAGAAACCAAGAGTTTTGTACCTGCTTCATAACTTTCAAGAAATAGCACATCAAGTACAGTGGCGTTGCCACCTGGGGGGCAAGGGTGGGCACTAGCCCATCTTGAAAAGCGTCAGCACACATTTCCACCAACACAAATAGCCTATATGAGAGTCAGAATCACACACACATACATAAACATGGACGTGCCCGGATATATTCCAGGAGTGGAGGAAAACACTTTCCTGGGGAGGGTAAAGCTTCATTTTGAATTATTTCTAAATGGAATCACATTTACTTTACACTGCGCAAAAAGGCACAGTGAACAGGATGAAATCTTTCACAGCTCGTATTTCCAGGGGAGGGCACATACCCTCTTTGCGCACTGTTGGATACTCCATATCCACGGAATAGACAATAAAATATTTCGTAATAACCATTCTGTAACTTTAGTTTTAAAAGTGGTTCAAAGAGAAAAATGATACTTGGGGGTAAATTTAAGGTAGTTGGCATGTACCACTTTCATTTTTCCGACTACTTTACTGTTTTCATTTGATTTTTTCTACTTTCTCAATATTTCGGACGGGGTTGCAGCCCCATCTCTGCGTTCGCCAGTGGCATCACTGTTAGAGCAAGAAGTGCTCGGTGGCCGACCTCATACTCTCAATAAAATGTATGCAACAATGTTTTGGAATGGGTATTTCTTTAGTTTTTAACAATGATCAATAATGACGTAACCAATTGTTAAAATTTCCGTTGCTATGTTTTCTGTAAAGTAATGCAAGTAAGCTAAGTGATTTTGGTGATGCAGAATAGAATTTCGTCTGAAAATTCTAGGATTTTGGACTCAACTTTACGGCGTAAGTTCAGAAAATGTATATATTTCTTTGAGTACTAACTTTATATGTGTTGTTACAGAATAGATAATGACAATGTTGCCGCTGTATCTCCATTCCTTCATTGTTATTAATATGTAAACAGTTTTTTCGTGCATTTTCGTCAGTCACTCCAGGTAAATGCCACGGTGGTACATTTCTTATTCCTTTTCTCTTCATTTTTGCGCACCGTGGCGCAGTTTTTTGCATTTTTTATTCCCTTGCATTGAAAGGTAGGCGTCATTGTTATAAATTCCTATCATGTTGTCTGAAGCCTTATGAATCATTTTTGTAGTGCCTGTACATGCCTATTCTACAGAAACGTGCCTACAATTCCGTATTTTTTTATTTTCCTACTTTCCTTGTCTAGTGTAGAATTTTGTGAATGTTGCTTCATCAGTTTTATCTAGTCATCATTCGTTATCATCGTCGCGATTAATCAAAAGTAGTAGGAAGCGACGCAAAATACTTCACGAAAGTACAGCAGAGTACAAGAATTCAAGTCAAAAGAGTGTAACTAAGAAAATTAATGTTAATTCTTATAGACCAACTTTTTTGTTTCAGTGGGAAAAAGAAGTTTTTGTTGCATTACATCTAACACCAAATCAAATAATTATTATAATTTTAAAAATTAAAAGATACGTTCACCTTTGGAAACGATTCCTTTGCTTAAGAAGCAAGAAAAATTTATTTATTTATTTTGACTTTTGCAAGCATGGCGAGGGTAAGACAATAGTACCAAATGTTCATGTAGCTGTTCCTTTGAGGGAGAGGCATACAAAGGCGTTCCAACATCTTAATCATTGATTAATAATCAATAACCTTATCAGGGAGAGATCGAGAATGTGCGTAGCCCTATCTCCACATGTACTTTCATAACACCGCGCAATGAGCACGGAGCAATTTACATTTGCCTTGTGATAACAAGAATGAAATTAACTAAAAATCAGAGTGGCTGTATGAAATTCCAATAAATTCCCATAAGGGCGGTTAGTGTTGCAAGTTTTCATGTCTTGGGTTCGAATCTCACCTTCAGCCCTTTTGGGTTTTTTCTCTGCAGTTCTCTCTTCCGTTGGAGACATGGGTAATTTGCAGTGTTGCCATATCTCCGACTGAAAGGATGGACATCTTGGGACAGTAGAGAGCTCAAATTTTACATGCTTCAAAAGAGAAATCAGAAGATGACGGGTGGAAACTTTCATTAACCACATGAAGGTTTCTGAAGATTACATGATTCGTTCATGCCTCAGTGCCACATTTCCACCTGGTGGTGAAATTTGAACTATTTTTCATTCCTCGGCATTCATTTCCTCATAGTGTCCACAGCCTCTAATCCAAGTTTCATCGCAACCCGATGCACCGAACGAACTCCAGAGGGATCTGAGTTATTGAAGAAACTTAGGATAGTCAGTTGAGAACTCTGACGTCGGACACAGGAAATTTTATATGGTGAAGTAGAAATAGCCGTGCTGATCAGCTTGGCAGATAATACTTTCCAGTTAGCACATTTATCTATTAAAAATGTTCATGCTGAAATTTGGGCAACCGAACAATTAAAACCGAATGAAAAAGATAAATATCCTTTGGGAGAAACACCTCCACAGCGGAAGTTCCCATTCTTAACATCTTAAGAGCACAGTCTAGACGTGGCTGCAAAAATTCCGATTACTTAGTACTAAATTACAGTACTTGATGTTATCCTATAGTTTATTTATTTGAAGTCGAAAGATAATTAAATACGTAATCTTTCAAATAAGTAAATATATACAAAACAAACATCCAACAATTGTAAATTTGTTGCTGTTATATAAAGAATAATATCTCACAAATGGAACCTTTTAAAAATTTATGTAAATTACTGTCAAACACTTCTATGTAAGTAGAATATGAGAAATGAAATTACGATAATTTTTGCATAATAAATTGGTATTAGCCTACGTCTATGGATGGCCATTTCTGTGCAGTACTATTTATAATTGAGGACTAAAAGTGGTAAACGTTGTAAGTGCCAAAAGCGAAAGTGTTGGGAAATCGCATCGTTCCGCACATCAGCCCGTAAGAACGTGCACACTAGTAACCTCTTTACACGCCCTTTGAACTACTTAGAGGGCTACCAGCCACATTTCACGTTTACCACATTATAAAGCATGGCACATTTCACAGTTTAACGTGGAAAACGGTGTTTGAATTATTGTGGCACATACAGCGTTTACCAATTTTAGTATTCAATTTCTTAGATAAACAGTGTATTGTTGATGCAGGCAGAGCAAACATATTAAACATATTAAGGTTATTACATGTTCTATTGTGTACCTAACTCAAAATTTTTACAATAACTTAAAAGATGAAATTTCTAGATTTCAATCTTCCTTAGACATTATCCGTTGTCTAATTTCCCGTATTGTCTAAAGTCGATTTTCTGCCACTTTTGACTAATCGCGACGATACAGATGAATGATGATGATCAGATTGATGAAGGGAAACTCGCAATGAGCACCAAGGCCGTGGTTTGAATGGTGAATGGAAAAATGAATAAGTTGCTTATTTTTGTAAAAAAACGTGAAACAAAAGAAACATGAGTGATCTTCAAATGCCATTGAAATGAACCCTTGATAAAACATACATATTTGCATTATTTTTCCCACTTAAAGTCAATTAACTTTTATTTGAAACATTTCTTTCGAAATCGTTTCGTTTGTAAGATATTTCGAGTTACCAACTTAAATGGTCCACCCTGTATACAGGATAGAAAATGCAGTTCTTTGAAGGCTCGTAACGTTGAAACGAGGCGCCATCGAGGGAAAAAGTTACTAAGGAAAGTTGTTGGTCTCGACGTACGCTGTAAAAGTTTCATCCGTGTTGGACAGCGACACCCTGTATATCTAAATATTATATTATATGTTTGTGAGGGGGTGTAATAAAGAAATAAAATACGGTTATGGTCTCTATGTATCGCATGATGTAGAGAATGTGTGGAGCACTACTGCTACGCCCTCTTCAGTACATTCTCAGGAGGAGAACTTTACCGTTGTCTCTTTTTCTGTTATCCTTGTGCATGTCGTCATCACGGTAAATAGAATTTTGACTGACAAACATGTCTTGTGGGGGAAGAACTCAGTCATAGACTGACGGGAATTGCAATAGCATTCAAAGGTAACATCTGTTCCCACACCTGCTACACAACTAAGTACTCAGTACCATTACATCATCAACACGTTGCTTGCTTTAGAATCTGCAAGTACATGTTTCAATGCGACGCAGATTCTGTCAAATGCTTTATACAAATATCAATTTCCGAGCACTTTGATTGATGTGAGACCTACGCTTCAGTTTCTGTTGCCGGGATATAAACAGACTTCGTAGAACTGTTAACGAAGTGTATCGCAGTGGGGTTAGGTTGAAAGATCGAGCGATAACGAAAAAGCCAGCCAGCACAATGCCACGACTTCCAATGTTTGTTCTTCTGCTGTGTCTGTTCCTGGTTGTTGGAACGCAAGCTGCAAGTAAGTAGAAAAATCTAATCTTAACCCTGAATCACACGAGGCTAGATATTCTGCTCGATTTACTACTTGGACTATTGGTGTGGAATTTTCTTGTGTGCTAGTTTTCGCTTTACAAGATACTCGTTAAGCACTTGCAAATTTTTAGTTCCCAACAAGACATTGCACACGAATGGGATAGGAAAGAAGAGTTCACAGGGTTCTTGTTGAGACTTGTAAGAAGGTCAAGACGAAGATTGAGGGATAACGTTGAGGTGGAACTAAAGGAAATCGGTGAAAGATGGAAAAGATTGGATTGATATTACCCAGGATAGGGACAGATGGAAGGCTTGTGTTGCTGCAGCCATAAACCTTCGGGTTTAAGAAGGCTAGAGAGTTAGTTAGTTACAAGTCATTGCGCAGAGAAGAAAAAGTTTAAAAGATGAACGAGCGACTTGAGGAAGAACGTCGTATAATATCTACTGTGGCTATTTTTCTTACAATTGCCTAAATTATAGAAAGAAAAATATAAAGTAAAGTAAAGTGCTCCCCTGTGCTTAGCACCACGCCATGAAGGCGTATAGGGGGTGTGGGGGGTAACGCCCCACACTTTCTTGATCCGGTCATGAGTGGGGGTAATGTGATCAGCATCACGCCCCTGACCGCCTTTACCCCCCAGGGTTTTCCCCAGGTACCCATGTTATTCGACGCTGGGTGGGCGCCGAGGCCGCTTCCAACGTTAGAAAAGTTCCCGGATTTGAACCGGCCGGGGATCAAACCCGGGACCTTGAGCATGGTAGTCAGAAAGAAAAATATGGGCTAGGTATTTTTTTTTTGTTTTGGAAGAAGTGGAAATCAAGGTACACTCAAAACAAGGGCGCCCGCAGGAATTTTTCTCTAGGGGAATGTAGGGAATGCTATCACCCAGTTGAGAATATTCTCGGAAAGTATCCCCCACTAGGATAATTTTCATAGGCATTCCCACCCTCACCTTTCTCCAAATTGAGCTAAGCTCTCCAGCTCCACTTCGAGCACTGAGGTCAGAATAAGATTTAATGTCTTTACCATTTATTATTATTATTTACAAAAATTGAAATTGAATTGAAAATACCTTAGCATTGTTGTCAACTTCAGACTTCAGTTCACTATTTAAATAGAAACTCTACTCGACTTGCTTCCTATCCCTATATATCTATCACTTTGTTAATGAACAGTTATTTTCTTGTCTTTTTGTACATTTTCACAACGCACAGATATCAGGGACCACTGATGTCTTTCCTGTTACCCATCATCCTTGCTTTCACGCTACAATTTTACCATTCGAATTATATGAAGCTTTCCTGATATCTCATGGGGGTAAGTGCCACCCCTCAAATTTTCAGGTTTCTTAAAATTTTCAAGTTAAGGATACTTTTGTTAACATCCTAAGACCTGAGGAGCTAAGTAATAAATAATAATATTTATGGTTCGCAAATGTGACAGTTATTTAGCAAATAATCCTGGACACTATTTTTATGGGATGAAAAATTTTTCGACTCTGCCTCCTCCCCCCACAAAAATTAAGCCTCAAGTTCGTACTAGCCCCCCACCCCCCAAAAGTTAAGTCCCAAGTTACGCCCATGCTCCCTGACCCCCTCTGCGAGCGTCCCTGACTCAACATGCTCTTTAATGAGAATCGGAAGATTCATTTCAAAAATTGTTGTTGAACTAAATACGTATGTCAAACATTTAACGCACTTGTATTGATAGAGATTTTAATTTCCATCATAATTATCGGGTACATCGGTTGTGGATCAATTCCTAAATGTACATCAATCAAGCACATAATCTGTCCCACCACTTCGACTTGTCTAAGCAAAGGAAGACAATCGTATAACCAACACTCAGAATTCACAAACAAAACCCGTTTTCCACTATCAAACTCACAGATTATCTTCACATGACCAAACATAGGCACTGATTGGTTGTTGCCAAGCATCGAGCAGAGAAGCAAGTTACAATTACAACAAGGTCTAGTCGCCAAAACCAGGTTGGCAGCCTAACAGCCATGATTTCCAGTCTGGTAGCCAGTCCAGCGCCAACAAGAGCCTTCCAGTAGGAAATCTAGCTTCGTGAGATTCGGCCATTAGATCTGTCTGTGGTTGCAAATAGACCTAATATTCTGATCTTGGCTCTACATTTTCTGGTCGTTGTAAGATCAGATGCAAGTATGCAGAAAAATAGGTGCTGCAAGTAGGTGAAAAATCCTCATTTAGTTGTCAGTTAAGGCAAGTGAGTGAAAATTCTGATATTAGCTCTGCTTGTTTCTAAGTGTTGCGATGGAAACTGGGTATGGGTGAAAAATTCTGAACTAAGCTCCGCTTGTGATTGTTCGAATAGATTCTATTATTAAGAATTTTCACCGATTTTGAACATTTCCTGGAGCTCTCAACAAAATGCACGAAGGTGTTTCTAGGCTAATCACGATTCAATGCAAACAAAGTTGAATTTTCAAGAGATTCCTGAGAGAACAATGAAGTTGTAGGTAGGCATACATCACATTTTATTGAGTTTGAATTATTGCTTTAAGTATATTTTATGTACAGATAGGCGAATCAGGACTGGACCTACAGCTTAAAGTGGGATCCGAACATTGTATTTGGTAATGATACGGGTGGCCAAAAAAAGGTAACCGAAATGTAGAACCGTTGTATTATGTGTTCGGTTACATTTTCTGGGCCACCCTGTACATTCTGTACTTAGGCGTGCACACTAACTCATCAATAAAACAAATCAAACAAATAGAATAAAGTGACCAAACAAATTAACAAATTAATTAACTAAGACATAAAATCGTACAAGGGAAACTGGTAAAGTAAATTAAAATAAGAAATCGTTTACGAAAAGTAGTAAATCAAATAAGTAAAAATTCACCGAAGCAAAACAACAAAGCGAATGAGTTAGGTAAATCAAACAAATAAAGCAACAAATTGGCCAACGAAAAATAAGAAATTTACCAACAGGAGAATGAAAGCAACTTACGTAAAACAGCAAAACAACTGGGCAAAGTAACAAATCAACGTAACTGAAATAACGAATAAACTCAGTTAACAAAAAAGAAAACAACAAATATGCTCAGAAGAACAACAAAACAACTAAAGAAAACGTGTAATCTACTATTGTAGCTAAAATAGACATATTATGTACAGTAATTGTGTTTCATCTTCAACAGCACTTGCACATCACGACAAGAGAGCAACGTGCGATAGCAGCTGCCGGCAATTATGCGCAAGCGCAGGATATCCAGATTGTTTAGTTGCAGGCAAAACATGCTATTGTGTGTCCAGTAGATAACTTCAGCAGCAGACAGTGTCGAAATGTAAATGTAATTTCACCATTGACAATATCCTTGCACATACTTTTAAATTTACAATTGTTATTCACATATTAAATGTTATACGATTTTAAAATCTAAAGCAATATACAAAGACTTTTTAGTAATTCCGATCTTGTTTGTAAATCATTTTTTTAACTGGCAACAGTGGAGGTCAAATATGTAAGCTGTATTTCATGTGCCTATCGTGCGGTTAATCCCAAATAACTTCGAATCTTGTTGTATTTCGATATGAATTACCTTGATGTGTGTTATTAAACTGTACATAAATGGCATTTAACATAGATATATATAGTGGATGTGGGCCTAATGTAGCACGAAATAGCTATTGCTATATTGTAAATTCAATATTAATTTTTCTTATAACCATTGCTATATTTCAATGCAAAACAATGTAATTCAATGCACGATAACAGTTGACAATGTCAATAGCTTTCCTTTTTAACTTTGTATAATATTCAGTTCCTTCAATTTATATTTAGCAGTTTTTGACTTTAAAATGGTGATTTCATGTCTTAATTCTTCTACTTTACTGACCGCAATGATTCATGTTAGCTTGGTTGAATTTAATACAAACACAATTTTTTAAAGAAATTACTTCCAAAAAAGAGATTTTTCTAGAGATGGCTCTTCTAGTGCTTATCGAACTTGAGATAGCTTGCATGAGTATATGGATTCACAATAAACTAATATTCTTAAATAAATATCTATTTACATGACAGTAAGATAAATCTTGAAATATGTAAAATATTTCGCAATATAATAATTTACCACAGAATAAAAACTGTAAAAATGTATCCTATTTTGTTCTAAATAGCAATAAAAATAATTGAATATGTATATCATCTATTTTATTTTTCAAAATACCCCTCCTTTCTAAAAAAATATCACATGATTTGTAACATTAGAAAAACTTTAATGTCAAATGAATTCAATTAAATTGACCACAGATTGTATAGTTCAAATTACAGTCTCCTCTATACAACTGGATCCTCCCCCCCCCCAACCACCACCTCACTCCACAAAGCAACAAAAGTTTTTAAGCTGGTGTAATGACATTGACAAACTGTTAGCACACACAAAATATGACAATAAATTCGTTAAACGCATCGTAATAAATTAACATATCTCAAGTTTAGCTTCGACTGAATTTTAATTACACTTTTCACATCTGATGTACTTATGTGTTGTCTTCAACAGGTTTAATGGAAAAACGACAGGGTTCCATGTGCACTAGCGACTTGCTGACCACGTGCTTGATGAAGGGATTCGCTGACTGTACGGTCATCTCTGGGAGTATATATTGTGTTAAATACTAAAGGAAGGAGTTATGGAGAGAAAATTGGACAAGATTCTGGATTTCATAAGCAAACATTTGGATTCGTACACTACACAAGACTAAATTCCTATGTTATTACATGACTGCACACATAATTTCCTTAGATTAGGATTGGCTACAGTAAAACTGAATGAAAACTCCATTTACTCTTGCAGATATCTGTCTGAAATTAAAAACTCTATATATATCACACAACTATGCAAGCTTGTTTTAATACAGCAAAGACAATTAATTTATCGTTTTATGTTCGCAACTATAGACCTACAGTAGTACTTTCCGGTAATAAATAACTTAAAAGATAATTTCAACGATAATATCCTTCCTAAAATGGCATGATCAATTCTCTGTGCATCGCTGAATAATTTCAATTGTCATTCCTTAAAATATTACAAGCTACTATGGAATATAATCCTTGAGCTACTCGTAAATTATGTTAACACATTTTTATATTTTCTCTGTAATCACAAGTAAGTAGCCAAGTCCAGCATGAATTTATTACTACACATTACGGCAAGATTATTTTCATTATGAAAGTAATCTTGTGTGATAAAGTTGTTTTCTTTAGACCTCAAATCAAGTTATTAAGGCTTTCATTCTGAACTTTATTGTTAATGGTGAAATTACACAATATTTGCCCTTGGAATAAAAATTTATACAAATCCTACACTATTGGTTAATTATGGTATAGAATGGCACATCTAAATATTTGGTTGTGATGTATTCATTCTATGAAATAAAGTATATATGTTTTTACTATTATGTGTTACAATATTAAAATTCATTATAAAGTCATTTCAGCAGTTCCAGTTCATAGTTTCGAAAAACATTTCATTTATTTGAAAAATGTTCTTCACTGAATATGCAATTTGATACGGCTTTCCAAACAGATGAGTGTTGGAATCTGGATTGAAATCAAATGACAGTAAAAATTATCAGTTGGTTTGTATTATGCGACCCACAAACAAGGCTAAACCGACAAGGTTCTCTCTACAAAACTTCAAATATACGCTACATTGGTAAGCTGGACGTAGTTAAAGAAGATCACGCGAGAGGACAGTACAGAGCGGAAGTGGGAAGTGACATCTACGACAGAAGTATGAACTACGTGCGCAAATAACTATAAGAATGATGCGCTGAGAGACGTTAAAGAAATATTCAGTAAATAAATAGGTCTACCCGTTATGCTTTCTATTTTTATAATTTAATTCGTGGTTTGTGTTTGTTTTCAACCTTTTGCTCATTTATTATATTTTTGGAACTTGGGCTACAATTTTGACAATTTTGAACAACCTTTAGCAAGTGGCGTGCCCAAGAAGGGGTTGGTGGGTCATAACTAGTGTTGGGCGATATATCGTTACGATATTTGGCGATATATATCGTGTCGGCGATATATCATCACAATATTTGGCGATATATATCGTGTCGGCGATATGTCGTCACGATATTTGGCGATATATATCGTGTCGGCGATACGTCGTCACGATATTTGACGATATATATATCGTGTCGGCGATATGTCGTCCAGATATTTGGCGATATATATAGTGTCGGCGATATGTCGCCACGATATTTGACGATATATATCGTGTCGGCGATATTTCGCCCAGATATTTGGCGATATATATACTGTCGGCGATATATCGTCACGATATTTGGCGATATATATAGTTTCGGCGATATATCGTCACGATATTTTAGCGATATATATCGTGGAGACTATATATCGCCGATATCACGACACGGTAAAATTTCGTATCGTCTGTAAAGATATAACGATGTAACGATATATAGCGATTAGAGACCTGCACAAGACCCGGAAGAAACCAGTCTACGAGGCGGCGCGCCTACAATAATATGCAACACGCACGTCAAGCCCAGGTGTTCGACATCGCGCAAGCGAGCTTCACGTCACAGTTGTGCACAGGCATCGATGCCTGCCAGGCTTTTCTATTACCCGGGTCTTAAGAAGACCCGTGAGACTCGATGTAGTTCTTGCACGTAGACGCGAGCACTACTGTCAGTGTTGCCAACGGCCATTACATTTCACTACGCATGGAAATATTTGAATTTCTGCTAGGCGCAGGTGCCTTGAGGTTGTATAACCATTGGCATAGCAAGGGCGAAGACCCTGGGCCTCGCGCATGTAGGGGCCTCGCCTCCCATGAGGTTGATACGAAAAACGTAATAAATGGAAGTGAGAAAGATAGAAAAGGCTAATTTTTGTGGGCAATAAAATTAAAACATTTTTTTATCTGGCTTTATATTCTAGTTTAACGTTATAATTTGAATGAATGCGTCAAATCAGAGGCGGGCGGGAGCTCTAAGCCTAAGGGGCCTCAAAAAAGTCAAAATAATTCTCATTTCTCATGTGAAACATTAAAGCAAAAGTTGCTTGGACAATATTATCGAATTATTATTTTCTTGAATGGAAAGCGCTTTGTCTTTGCTTTTCTTCTGTCTCGTGACCTTGCATAGCCTACACGATTTTAATATGTTAATGATAAATCACCACAAACTGCCACGGAGCAAAGTATGGGGCATTTAAATGCTTCCGGTGTTTTAAACTGAAGAAGGGTATGGATAATATTAGCAGTTCATCCTTCGTTCCTACAACTCCAGATGCAGCTATTGCCCTCTGTAACGGGCACGAATATGATTTATCTTCAGAATATCCTGATAAAGTTTTACGTTTCAGGAATGTGCTTAAATCTGAAATCAAGTGCTTTGGAAAGTTTCTACTCCTTGATAGCTCTTCACTAGCTTCCAGTGTTCTCTGTATCCTGTACCGCCTTATGTTTGTTTCCTCCTCTTCAAGTAACAACCACGAAGAAATAACTATCTTTCTCAAAATTGAAACTTAGGAAAAACTTCTGGAAGGTAGTGTCGAATGGTATGATTCAGCCCAAATTTACCGGACTCAGTAATCTAACTCTTGAACGAGAAAGGGCAAGATCTAATGTAAAAGTATCATTCGCTGCCCAGAAGCCAAATCAAAATTTAAATTGAGGAATTCTATTTTAAAAATCACTTATTAAAATCACTTTAAATAAAATTACAGAATAATGTCCACAAGAAATTTGTAGATATCAGAATCACTTTTTGTGAAAGTATATTAATGTCGTATTCATTTAATGGTGTTTATTATGCTCTAAGAGAGGAAATAAAGGAAACAAAATACATGTCCTGATGGGGTGAAGCTCATACGAAAATAAATGTAATATGTCATCTGAAAAAAACCCACCTAAATTTCCCTTGATTTAAAATTCAATAACTATCAGTAAAACCTCAAAATTCGGCTACAAAGACTGTAAATATTATTTTAAGTTAAAATTATAAAGTACATCTAGAATTTATATTTGCACTGTAAGAAACGTTACTGAAATTATAATAGTTTCATTAACACACTTAACGAACATTTTCATATTAGGTTCATTATGTTCAGTTCCAGAAACAGGGAGATGCATATTTTCATGTAATTTGTTATTTGCTTTAATCAAACTGTTCAAATATTTTACAGGGACGTTTATCAGAAAAAGACTTTCTATTTAAAAAAATATGTCTATGTGTACGATGCCAAAGAAAAGATCGATTTAAATAAAAATAATAAAAATAATTAAAAAAACATTTTTATCCACCCAGCTGTGAAGAGGGGCGGGGAAGGGGATAAGTAAGTATTTGTATTTTCTTCTTTTGAATACATAAATGTCAATGAAAGATATGTTGTAATATTTGAAAATTCAGAGATAGAGCATCGATTTGTATAATTATTAATGTAAGTGTAGCCACAACCAGCCATTCTAAGTAATTACATACATTTCCTGGAAGAATCTGACTGTACTTGAGGGACCCAAATTTGTTTCTTGCGGACGCGTACTTTACGATTTTGTTACGCCACGGCGTCAAATATTTAATATTACAAGAACATTAAGACGTAACAACAAAATGAGATTCATAATTATTATTATCATCTAAGCCCTAAAATTCAAAGTAAACTGGTACAATTAATGTGCAACAAAGGCAAAATTGCTAATTAAAAGAGTCAAATTAGCTGTATCAATTGATTACACCAAAGATTTCACACTTATGGTGCAAATGACTATCGTTTTAAAATTTGTTGATGTTGAAACCGATTGTGTCGAAGACCTTGAAGGTAGATACTTTGGTCCCCTAGACAGGATTGTGGTTTAGCGCACTCCCTTTCCCCGCTCTATCAAGCACAGACATTTTATGCGCGTCATTCGATATTTTCTACTTAAGCCATGGTTTGTGACATTTACATCCTACAAATTTTGAAATGCGGAAACAAAGAACGACTCATTAAATAATATATAGGTTATATTTAAAGATTCTCATTTAAGGATATTTCAGTTGTCTTACTGTCTAAAGAACATCTTAAAAAACGTACTATTACTACTGCCTTGGTTAATGAAAATTCCAGCAACTTGTTAATGTAGCTCTGCCAAGTGTAAGTTTCTCTGCCGCGTACTATTAAATATAATTTTCGTCAGAAATTTATTATTATTATAGGCTATTATATAAATATAATAATTTGCTGACGTTTCCTTGATGACTGTATATCGATTCACATTGATATTTCAAACTTAAAGAACGGATGGAGCCTTGCATTCTAATCTCGCCCAGGGCCTCGCGATATGTTGCTACGCCACTCTACCTAAGATTTTTGTAACTTCTCAAATTAGTGTCAAACCAACTACCACACATTTTCCAAATTTGTTTCGAAGGTCTTCAAATTGGTTCGTGTGTCTTGTTCATTTTATGTCACTTTCTGGTCTTGAAATCATAAATCTCCTCTCGTTTTCATTTTTACGTTGTTCGTTTGTTGGAATGTGTAAATAGCATTGCCTGCTATTTGCACCCGTATGAAGATACAAGCTAACAATAATTATATTTTGCATCGTATTACTATCAATGCGGTCTGTAGAACTAGATAACTAGCAACAACATTTTTTTTTTGTACTGGGTACAGAGTCTGAAGAAAACCTTGCTAGAAGGTTGAAACGTTACGTTTAGTTTATGTTTTAAAATAAAATAAATTTCTGCGTTGGTCACCATATTGAGTTTTTCATATCATGGAAACATGGCTAACTTGTGTTACAACAACATGAGCGAACGACGATTTGTTGAAAGAGATGACAATATTCAAAAACCTTTTACAATTCAAATTCTGATTTCATGTTCTATTTTATGGACCATCGTGCCTTAGTGTTCAGGGGGGATCTTGAGCAACTAATTCGGATATTGAATTGGCAAAATTACACCAGAGAGAAAATCTGTTTGATTGATTTATTTATTTATTTGGTCAATTTATGCACAATAAGGCTAATCGGGACTGGACTATAGTTTAAAGTGGGATCCGAACCACCATGTGCTTCCACCGGGTATCGAACCCGGTACCCCTTGATTACAAGGCGACGACACGTGTTGCCCACGAGACGAGACTTTGGCCTGTCTCGTGGAAATGCTGTCTCGTCTCGAAAATATTCGTTTGTCTCATGACACATGGTCAATCTCGTCTCGCCTCGAATTTTTAAAAGCCTGTCCCGTCTCGTCCCGTGGACAACACTACTACCACTGTGCCATAGGGGAGCACCCCCCCCCCCCAAAAAAAGTATAATGTAGAACAACCACCAGTCACACAATGTTCCAAAATATTTACGATGGCACTTTTTGCGAAACTTGGTTCGTACTCCTTTACAGGTGTCAGCAGTGGCGGTAATTAGGGGCGGGGCAGAGAAAGTGCAGTTGACCCTCCCCCCGACGTTTTGAAACTTTTGCACCACGCTAACCTCATGTATCAAGGGAAATTAAACTGTCCTTGCCCCCCCCCCCCCACTTTTGCACCTTGGCCTCTTAGTTTTAGAACCCAATCGCCGCCACTGGGTTTGAGTGATACAAATGTTTTCTACCAAGGAATAAATGTCTGCGATTTCAAATTGATAAAAGTGATGAACATTTTAAGTGCTGCTAGAACAGTTTAGAATCTAAAAGTTGGCAACGGTGACTGCGTGACTCATGTATCTGGAGACGGTGCAAAACCGGAATGAGCGTTCGCTGAAGATAAGCGAGCTTCGTCTTGCAAGGCCTTCCAGTTACCCGTGGGCTTTTGATGCTTGACGGGTCAAAACTCAGGTATATAGTTTTACTCGCCCGCCCGACCAGTCAGGCGGGCCTAGTAAGCGATTCTGACCGATATGCAGCCCTCTGATAGCGATATCGTCCATCCCTACTTCATACCTTATGAGCTGATGTTTAATAACAGGTAGCTTTCTTAGTGAATGTGAATGAAAATACCCAAGACATTTTAAGATGGTGGACGAGAAGACGATTTTCTCTCCTGCAAGCATTCCAAATTATGTCGATATTTTCAATTACTTTCTTTTTTTTAGCTTAAGCGCTTAAGGCACGAGCATACAGAAACTTTAGGTCACCTTGAAGTCATTTCTCGAAAACTAATGGGCATTCAATATTTTTAATTCGTTCACTTTCACATCTCACCTTGGTCTGCAGCCAGGAGTGAGAACAATACCCACTTAAATAGCTTATGGAATGGAAATTTCCATTACACAGTTAATCTACTTTGAGATCTAGCTCGCAGCCTTTTATTAGAATAGTAGACAATCGCATTGACAAGTACTGGGAATCAACGAGCCATTGCTTGCACATCGCTTCAATAATTGATGGCTAAACGTTATAGCGGTGTGTATGGTGTATATAACATCACAAGAAAACTAAATACTTATGTAAGACTATCACTATCACTATAGCTTTCTCGTTACTGATAACAGTGGTAGCTGATCAGAAAAGCCGCCAAACATTATCAGAATTTAATACCTACTAAACATCAAGTCACACAAACAGAAATTGCGTAATTTCAAGCTGTGATCAAGAAAATTGCCATTTACAACTTCCGTTACTTCTTTGCGCTGCTTCTGAAATGTACCGAATCATCTTTTATGTAACTGTTGTCTATCGTCGAATAATACTTCCAACAACTCTTTGACTGTTCGCAGGTTTGTGTTTCATGTTTCTACTCTTCTGACACGTTTTACAAATAAGTTTATTGCACTTAAAATGTCCAGTAATTTTGAGAAAGCAAGTCTCGCGTCCCGGACAAAACCTCACCTTAGCCCTGATTTTCAAGTAATTAGTTCTTAACACTTTACAACTGTAGTGTAGAAGAAACATTAATATGTAAAGCGAATTTAATAACTGGTAGAAATGTGCGTGAACATTGTTTAATACGCTTGTAAGAAGGAAAATTATGTATTATAATTTTATTTTTAAGAATATTTATCAAGGATATGACAATATTTGATTTCCTTATAGAAAATAATATGATATAACTTTCAATTTTTCTAAATACCGAGATATTGTTCATTCTATGCTCAGATAGCTCAATTGGAAATGGACTCACATCTGGCATAAATTAGTCTAAAAGTTACAACTAACGTTGTATATTGGGGGCCTCACGTACATAAACTCGAACCTTATTTAGTGCCACCTCGGTGGCGTAGCACGTTAAGCAGTAGACTCACGGGTCTCGCTGCCAAGTGTTCCAGGTTCAAGTCCTTGCCTAAGCATGAGGGTTTATTTGTGAGTGTCCCTTGCTCAATTTCATGTAATCACTATTTCATCCTCATCGTCGCGACAAAAGCGACTTTAAATAAAAAAAACAAATTAAAATGGGGTAAGAATGTACAATACAGAGAATGTCTTCAATTCCTTTCCTACTTCTTATACTCACTAAATATGTAGTCCTGATAACGTAACTGGAGTTAAGATTTGGGGGTGACGCGTAGAAATTTTACACTTACGTCTATATATGTTGCAAAATTACGTTCTTCATTACCGCGATCATTCTCCATACAGAGACATACGAACAATGTTCGATGATATGAACAAGTGACGTTCGGCATTCGTTGCGCTGACTACAGCGTTGCCACACTGTTGCTTCGTTACTTGCAGAGCATTAATAGAGAACGACGAGGTAGAACAGTATGTGGAATGCGGACTTTGATTAAAGGTAAGTTTGGCAACGGTGTTCGAGCGTTCTTCTAGAAAAACGGCGTCTTGCGCAGTGAAGAAGCTAGTGCTACAAAAGTTATACTTTGTTACAATGTGTGCGCAAAAAAGTTAACTGATATACCCACGAACCATTTTCGGTAAGGTTAGGGTAAGAAAGTATCTCCAATTTCGTTAATATTTGGTATATTAACTAATTTTGGCCTTCTAATCAGTACATTATGCATGGGTAGCCCCACAAACCATTCACGGATAGCCCCACAAACCATTTCCGGTAAGGTTAGGTTAGGTTAGGTTAGGCAAGCTTAGTTAAAATTTTGTTCGTAAAACAATGCGATACAGCTCTAAAAAAATCCACTTCGGCTTTTTCCCGATTTCCACGAGTGACCCACATTTTAACAACAGATTCGTGATTAGAAGGCCAAATTTAGTTAGTATACCAAATATTAACGAAATTGGATACATTCTCTATATTGTAAATTCGCTCCAAAAATGGCAACGCCGTATTGTTATCAAATATAGCGATGGATTGTTCTAAACAAACAGACAGAAAACTTTAATTGTTATTGCAAAGCATAGTAACAAATATAAAGACAAATTGACTCAATTTTATTCTAAACTAGCTAAAAGAATATATCGGGCGTGTGACTTACCTTTCTGTTTCACGACACTTTTCCCCATCTGACTGGCGTTCTCCAAAGGACACAGTTGAAACACTTTATAAGACTGTAGGTTACATTACGCCGTCTAACCAGTCTAACTCCAATGTTCAAATCAGTTTGAACGCAGGTTACATAACGTGACGCATCACCACTTGATCCACCAAGTCGTGAAATCGTCCCAAAATACCGAGAAAATGGCTCAATTAGCCCTTTTTTAAGTGTGAAAATGCCCTGTTTTCACGTCCTTAGCAAGCAGTTTCCACGGACAGTTTTTTGCCCGCATTGTTTGATTCATGTCTTTTCTTTTTATATAAATGTATATTTGGTTGTAGCTTTGCTGCTATGCACCAGTTACATTTGTTTTACATTTCATCATTTTGCAATTTCATAATTTAATAATATAATATTTTCTCTCACAATATAATTGGTAAGTACATACAGTATGTAACATTGTTATTCGTACACATAGAATTTCCGAGGAAAAAATGTCATATCTACTAGTAAATATAATCATTTTCATATGTATCTGGAAATTAATGTTAATGAAGGTTTCAGCAACAAATGTCAATAAAATTGTATGTTCCAAATGTATAAAAAGAGCAAGCGCCACCGCTATTCGGGCGATTTCGTGCAGTTTGCAACTTCGTAACAAGTTTGAACATGCAGGCGCGCTCCCCGTCAAGCGGAATGCTGGCGTAGGTATTGTTGTAGGCCTATTGTCTATCTATCAGAGTGTTCGAAATGGGCAAGGTGAAGGAATTTAGTTCCGATCTGAAGGATATTATTATAATTTGGCCCTTAGAGGTTATTCGTTAAGAAAAATTGGACAAACAGTCAATAAATCACACTCCACAGTTCAATACATAGTAAACAAATTTAGAGAGGATGGTTCAGCACAGGATGTGCCGAGAAAACCAAAAGAGAAACGATTGAATAAACGTGATGAACGCTTTATTTTAAAAAGAGTGCGAGAAAACCCCCGACTAAGTGTTCCTCAGTTACGACCGTTAGTAGAAAATGTTGCTGGCAAGATGATGTCCGATCAAAATGTCCGACGTGCCTTGTGGAAGCATGGATATCATGGCAGAATACCACGAAAGAGGCCGTATGTAAGTAAGGTGAATCGCAGGAACAGGCTTTCATTCGCGAAAGAGCACATCCACAAGGACCAGGAATTTTGGGACAGTGTCATATGGTCAGACGAGTCCAAGATTAATATATACGGGTCAGATGGGATAAATAGGGTCTGGAGAAAATCAAATAAAGATAATGATCTCATTAATACAGTTCCAAAAGTTAAACACGGTGGTGGGTCATTAATGAATTGGGGCTGTATGTCGTCCAAAGGTGTTGGTACCATCCAGTTTATTGATGGTATCATGGATCCATATGTCAGGCACAAATAATTAGTGAATCATGTGTTCCAGGGTGCATTATATCACATATTTGAACATATTGAAGAACAATGTAAAGCAGAGTGTCCAAAAAATGGACATGCCGCCTATCTACAGATTCCAACAAGACAATGACAGTAAGCATAAGATGCGAGTTAACATGAATTGGCCAATATGAAATGTGCCCAAACTACTACAAACACCAGCTCAAAGTCCAGACTTAAATCCCATCGAGCATTTAAGGGCAATTTTGAAGAGGCGAGTCCAAAAAGCAGGCGTCAAGTCCAAACAAGAGTTGAAAACTGTTGTGCAAGCCGAGTGGAATAAAATAAGCTCTGAAACATGTCGGAAAGTGGTTAATTCTATGAAGAACAGGCGTCAAGCAGAAATTAAAGCCAAAGGATAAGCATCAAAGTATTAGAACTGTGAGTCAATTTGCTCTGAATATACTTTTTTCTATTATATTATTAAGTGTACGAATAGAAAAGTTGTACAAAAAATGGCATGTTTCTCTTCCAGTTTCATTTAATTTATTATTGTCATTGGTTATACAGAATTTGGGTAAGATTTTATGTTCCTAATGATATTAGTTATTGAATTGTAAAGAAACAATTTCAAAAGAGTGTGTTTCCTTCCAGATATTAAAGCATTTTCTTTGAAAATCCGTGTGTACGAATAAGAATGTTACATACTGTATATTATTTTCTTCGTTGGATTCCTCAAAAGTGTTGACAAGGCGTATGGGACATTATATCCTGCTTCTTTTAGGTCTCTGAAGAAATAATCACGCGTAGTTCCAATAAGATGACATTCAAATATAATACGATCAGGTGTTCCTTCAGTTGCACCACACTGACAGATTGGGGATTGAACAATCTTCCTAGTGTACAGGTCTTTAGGTGCTAGGGTGTAATTTAGCCGACATCTAAGAAGACTTGTTAAAGAGTTTCTTGAAAGATTCATGTCTTCATTGCCAATTTACATTATTTCTCACAGATCAATGATGCACAGATGAATCAACTCGTTGTTAGAAAAGGTGCCTCAAACAAGGTTGACATCTACATAAGGAGTTTCATCAGTCCAGATACAATTAGATATTGGTATACTGAATGTGATATCTACATCATGGTTGTTTCAATTTATTTGTTTAGAGTTATAATAAGAAGCAATTCTTTAGAGTTTGACGTGCTAATGTTGTCCATGGAAACGGACGTTGCTAGGGAACTTAAATAAAGTTTATTTTCTCCCCGAAAACTACGGTATAATTGAGTTGTACTAGACTTTTCGTATTTCAACATATGAGCCTTAGAATTTATTACAGAGGTTAGTTGGAAATTTGAGAGGAATGATGGAAAGCAATTATTTGTCAATTACGTTTAAAAATTTGAAAATGACAAAAGACGTAAATATTGCTTTTCCAATTTAGTGTCGCTATTGAATTCGTTTACATAAAACATGTAACTAACTATGTTGAAACAGTTTTTACTCACCCAGTTTATTATTAAGAAAAGATACAATAATATTTTGAATATTTATACCATATTAGAGCCCGTACACACATAACGTTACGTTCAGAACTTTCCAAATAAGAGAACTACGTCGGCGAGCGCACGAGACGTGGCCAAAGGCCACGCCGAAAGTGTGCGGGTATATAGTATACATATAAATTTATCTAATGAAATGCACAAGGATTACGTTTATTTTTAGTCACACAGAAACTTGACTGAAGGAAGCTGAACTACCTTTAGTTCTGAGAATAAGCCAAAAATTGTAGAGGAAATTTAACGATGAATTGGCAGGCAAAGAGCGTCATCTTTCTTCTTCTGTTATGTTCAGTATCTGATACAGAAGGTGAGTTTAAATTTTCTTGTCAATACGCAATGGTTGTCAATTGTATAAAATCTATATTTTAAATAAAAATAGTAACGTTAACATAAATTATCGTAAGCACTACAGTATTTTAGTTTATAATATTCACCCGTGAAAGAATTGATTATGGAGGAGGTGATTTGTGTTTAGAGAAAATGTTCTTTAGCTATTGGGCATGATCATGAATTTTTTGTGATTCTCCTTTCATCATATTATCACTCATTCCCATCGTTGTGATTAGCCAAGAGGCAGAAAAGTGAAGCTAAATAACAAAAATACAAATATGCTGTTGTTAATAGAGTCAGGTTCTGGCAACAGTACAAAGTAAGTGAATCCACAAGATGGCAGTCAGCCTATCTGATGTAAGCTTGTGTTAATCATTAGCTAAGAATTAAAGCATGTTAGATAACTAACCAGTGCCTCATTAAACTAGACACAAAATATACTTTTACTGTACACTTCTACAACTATTGTTAAAGATAATTTCTACGATAATTATGATTGTCTAATGCGTATAAAAATCCTGCAAACATTATGCCTCAGTAGATTTTAACCAAAATATATATTTTTCACAGCTCGGCTTGTTAACGCTGAAATTAATGTCTTACAATTTGCAAAACATGAGTGAAACAGTTTAGAAGTTACAAGTTGTGAATGTTCTTGTTCATTTTTTTTACGCAGGTGATAGTGAAGGACACCCTGCCGAAAAACTAGAACCCAATATATTTGAAACACAACCAAGGAATGCCAGATGCCATGAAGGTTACGGGTGTGAGGAAAGAATCGTCTGTGATGAATTTA
Organism: Lepisma saccharinum; assembly: GCF_977018435.1. Lineage (NCBI taxonomy): Eukaryota > Metazoa > Arthropoda > Insecta > Zygentoma > Lepismatidae > Lepisma > Lepisma saccharinum. The sequence goes on along the minus strand of NC_139252.1, from coordinate 36,522,079 downwards.
GTCCCATGTGCTTTTATGGCCATTGTATTTGCCTCCCTTCGGCTTTTTCTTGAAGACTATTGAAATTGGCTTTCAACTTTGCTTATCCTGACAAAGAATTATATATTATAGTTGTGCGGAATGTATTCTCATTAAAGTTTTGATGTCTTTTCTTTGCGACAGTTTTTTTTAATACATTGCCTAACTTTTCAATGAATTACTAACCAGAACAGTCATTTCGGGAATGTTAAAGTTTCTCGTATAACAATTGTGTACGCATTTCGTTCGAACTAAAGACAGGTATAGGGTTTGTACACATAAATTGACGTAATTTTTGTATCAGACAGAATTGTATGAATGCACAGTGGATCTAAGGAAGACTTTATTTGAAAAATACACATTTTTATTGGTTGCTGTTTTCACTGGGAATGAATACACTTAATTCATTATTTATTGCACGTAACCTAGTATTCCTCTTCTTCTTCTTGAAGTAGGGAAAGGAAATGTATACAAAATAGACGTAACTAGGTGGAGGTTACTAAAACTTGCAAATTAATAGCACTTTTGGTAACCTCCTGGGATGTGAGTTATTTTGCAAAATGTTTTCAACGATATTTTTATGAGTTAGAAATTTTTTTGATCCTGGCCGTTCTCAAAGTTAAGCCCAAGTTCTATTCTTCATCCCAAACTTAGGTTCTAAGTTACGCCCATGGTACACAAGAGTGAGTATTTACAGGTTACAGTATCTGTTTTGAGTGAACACACTTAGTGTAGAGATTCGTAAGCTTATGAAAGAAATGCAAGAATGAAATGAGAACCTTGGTGTTCAGCAGCTTTTGACTCCTCCATGTTATAAATTCCATTACACCAGCTCGCCCTGCCACGCCTGAAGATTGACACGTGGTATTACATTGCTGTTGCAAGGAACTATGGGATTTCTGTGGGAAAACAAAACAATCATTTCTTCATTGTAAAACTATGTAATGTTTGACTAAGCAAAATATAAATTACTTTCCTTTTAAGTGTAATTCAATTGTGAAAGAGAATATAAATAAATGAAATCTATTAATGTTTTCAATCAATTATAGTTCAATTACTACTGCCAGAAGCTTGAGTCTATTCCCTTCCATTAGTTCTGTCCCCCAAAAGTATTACAATGTCATTTGTTGATTGTCATAATTCTGGACCGCTTATTACAGTATCGTTAGGGTATTTTGCTGTGATATTTCTATCCAGTTTAAAATGACTTGTGTTTTACTGGAAATCTTGTATGAATAAATAAAATCGGTTGTTGAAATGATAAATCAATGTAGACAAGAAATAATTCCCGGTTTGATTAATTTCTGTGAATATTTCCAACTTCAAATTCAAAGTAGATTGAGATTGTAAACTAATATGCAGACGACATAATCTCGTCTACGGGGAAAAGCTCAAACAGGTTTCCTATCAGCAGGGTTCGAACCTGAATTCCCAAAATCTAAAGACTGTTTTTTTTATCAAGTAGGTTACAGAAAAGACAAAAGAAAAAAGACAAGAAAAGATACATGTATCAAAACAGACAAAGAAGCGAGTAAGAAAGGAAAAGAATAAGAGGAAGTGGTAGAGAAAGAGATCACAGAGGAAAATGAAACGAGAAAGCGAGAGGGAGGGGAAAATATTACTGAGAAAAAGAGAATAAGAGAAAGAGAGAGAATGAGCCGGGAATGAGTGAAAGCAAGAAAAGGGAAGAGACAGAGAGAGAGAGAGAGAATGAGAGAAAGCAAGAAAAGGAGAGAGAGAGAATGAGTGAAAGGAAAGAGACAGAGAGAGAATGAGAGAAAGCAAGAAAAGGAAAGAGACAGAGAGAGAGAGAGAGAGAGAGAATAAGAGAACGCAAAAAAGGAGAGAGAGAGAATGAGTGAAAGCAAGAAAAGGAAAGAGACATAGAGAGAGAATGAGAGAAAGCAAGAAAAGGAAAGAGATATATAGAGAGAGAATGAAAGAAAGCAAGAAAAGGAAAGAGACATAGAGAGATGGAGAATGAGAGAAAACAAGAGATACCAAATTAAAAGGGGAAAGGAAAGAGGCGATAGAGAGAGAGAGAGAAAGAGAAGATAAGACATAGAAGATCAGTTAAAAGGAGATTATTGAGAAAAATAAGAGAAAAGAGAAAGAAAGAAAAACAGGAAGGAAATGAAATATCATTGCTGAAACATATCCATTTACCTATTGGCAGGAATGAATACAGGAAAACAACAGAATGGTTCAACACTTACCCTTCATTGTTGGGTCTCCAGAAAGCAAGTGGTTGAAGACTTTGGACATTCGGAAAATTGTCACATATCAACCGCGCCAAGCTGGTTTTCCGTAGCTCCGTCAATTGGACTGCAACAAACAAATGAAAGATAAAGCTATAGCCACCATCAAAATGCACAAGGAAGAATAAGAAAGATATGAATTTAAACCAACGTGCAGAAATCCGAAGTCGGTTTATAACGAGATTGTGAGTTTGGAGATGTGAGGTCAGGAGAATTTTCACATGGCTGGCCAGATTTCCTACCACATTTTCATCATAATTAATTCACATATATCTTCAGACGAACGGTTGGAAAATCTTGATGCAATAGAAAGAAAATCAACTGACTGTTACATGTAACCAGGGTTGTTAAAGGTTCAAGAATTTTAAATAAATTCAATTCCGGTCCAGGGGAGAAAATCAGCAAGCGTAAATGGGTTCTGGACCGTAATGAACCTTTTTATCTGTAATGTATTTCAATTCTGTCCAGGAACCTTTCATCCAATTGAATTTAAATACGGTCCAGGAACCTTTTTTCAATGAAACAATACGTAAAAGGTTCCGGTCCTGCAGCGGAACACAATAGAACCAGGCCCGTAGCGAGGCATCAGCCCCCCTCCCCCCCCCCCCGGCACTGCCGTTAGTCCCTTGACATTAGGTAAAACTATTTTGTATAATTTGTTTGCAGTGATGAGTGAAAATGTAGACCACATACAGTATTACTTTGCTCACAACTTTGGTGAAGTATAAATTCACGTAACATGAACAGCAGCTATTACATTATATATCTGTACCTTCACTACCCCTGTTGCGACCTTCCTTTTAGTCAAACATCTGTGACTTTAATGTCATCATGCAACTTCCCTCCGCATCTGCGTCAAAGGTCAACAACAGCTCCCAAGTTTTGGGAACGAAGGGGAGTTTCATTGCTTCGGCCAGGTGTGGAATGTACAGTAGGCACTATGATTGAGTATTGTACATTTTTTTGTGTGATTATAAATATCTGTATCATCAAAAGTAGTATGGATTGTGTAGTAAGGGATGATTTCAATAGCAGTCAATTAACACTTCAAGCGATGTTTTTGTATATTTCTAAATTTTATGTAACTTAATGACCCCCCGCACACACACACAGGCACATAATTTACCTTCATTTATCACTTAAACTTTTGAAAAATGGACTTTGTTTACAAAGCCCTCCTGATAACCGGTGAGCCCCGCCTGGAGGTCAATTCTAGCTACGGGCCTGAATAGAACCCATTAGAATTTATGGGTTCCAAAACCGGGGGTGCGAAACTGGGGGGGGATATAATGTATTTCCCTTTGTAGATAAGGTTTAGCATAGTGCAGGGGCAAAAGTGGGGAGCAACTGACCCGCTCCCCCTCCCTAATCGCCGCCACTGCTGCAAGTAACTCGTTACTACGAAACACCAATTACAAGTTAAACTCACCTGGGTTGAAAGAATGTGGCTGCCCTCCCAGGTCATAGAAGAACCTGTCGCCCTTCTTGAGACGAGCGAATTGGTCGCCCACGATGCAGAGGAACGTGTGTCCTAGGAGGGCTCCCTTCACAGGGCGTTCGGCAATGCCTGCTATGAAAAGATCTATGTCGTCTACGCTGCGGTATAGGTGCCTCAGGACTTCTATGAGCTGAAAGGAAGGGGATTGTTAATGACTAAGCCTACGACATTGCACATACAAGGAAGAGTTAAATGAAAGTCTTAATTTGTTTCTGTTTGTTATCTAGTACAGAACATTCCCTGACATTCGCTACGAGACTCGGCGGCAAGCGGCCGGGCGTCAGCGATTGTCTTTCCCGGTGAACGGGTCCGCGACAGTCCCACGCTAAAGTCTGTTGTTTTTTATTCGCTCTCTTTCCCTTTCTGTTGACGTTGCAGACTGACGTCAGTATAATCCTCCCTCGGACGTTGTGTTGTCTCGTGTCCGTGTGTTGAAGATTGTGGCTTAATATGGCACCATAAAAGTTTACATTACAACAAAGGATTTATCTTTTCTAGTGTTACTTCAGAAAGAGGAATTGTGGAGAAGTGCGACGACGTTTTGCAACGAAATTTCCTGGTGTTCCCGTTCCACATAGGACCACTATATTAAACCTCGTAAAAAAGTTTAGAGTAACAGGGTCAGTTCTGAATAAAAGTGGAAAGAAAAACCCACGTGTACTTACTGAGGAAAAACTCGATGAGATAGGACAAAGGTTAGAACAGTCTCCTCGGAAATCTATCCGCCGCCTCTCACAAGGAACGAGTGTTTCAAAATCCACAGCATTTAGAGCCGCTAAAATTCTTAAATTTAAAAGGCATTTCCACCCATCTGCCTGCGAAACTGAGGCCATTGTCGAACTTTCTCCTACATTAGTAAACTTGCTGCAGTAAGCACGCACAGATATATTGAATTTTCATTTGCAGAGAATTTTCTATAATTTTCAGGCTGCCAGAGGGCAAGAAAGCACTCCTCTTCACTGGTGCAAATGTGTACATGAGGCGCCATCTTTAAAATAACAAAAATGGCGTTTTGAAGCTCACTTAATTAGTGTTGCAGCCTTGAGGTCGTTTTGTAAATAACGGTTGATAACTCATGTAAATTTGAGCTGTATATAGCCTGACTTACAATTTTTATTTGACTTCTAAGGTTTTTCATTTTTGACTCTTGTGTACTTGGACTTACCTCTGGTGAAATAGTATCACGTAAATCGTCAAAGCTTCTAGCCACACGTAGGCCACAGATTTGCCTGTAGGCATTGTACCCAGGCAATCCATGATCTCTTCCTCTCTGAATATTCAAGGCTACAAGATCCAGCCCGAACTGACCTCTTCCTTGGAACAGATGCTGAGTCAGCTACAGGGAACAGAATAACAGAAAGCAATTATCGTGTCATAAAGCAGTGACATCGACTTATATGTAGACAAAAAAGTAATTTACAGGGTGATTCACATGAAACTAACAGATTTCATTCCAGTTTTATTTCAATAGGAATACACCGTAACGCTCCGAGTTAGTCTCACATGAAGCAGAACATCTGGGAGATTCATAGATTCTCAAGAGAGTGCGCAGCTGTGAAGAATTTGGTAGCTCTCGTCATATTGTCACAGTGGCTGTGAAAATTCAGTACACGCTACGAATTGCCATGGTGCTTGAGAAATTGAATGACATAGAGCCGTGTCAAGGCTATTTTCAACAGGATGGCTCCACGTGCCATGTACCAAATGAGTCCTTCGCACTGATCCAATGACCGGATACTTTCCTAAAACTTATGGCCACCGAGATTACCTGACTTGAACCCCACTTCGACATTTTCCAGAAAAGTGTGCGTTACACGCTCTCTGACATTCGACGAATTGAAAGAGAGCATTACATACGACAGCGCCGGTATTGACAACCGCATACCCGAACGAACAACCAGGAACATCTGTGCCTTCACGAGGGGGTGGAGGATATTTTCAGCATGTAATGTAAATGTTATTAAACTCCCATATTTATGTTGGATGTAAGATGTAATAACTAGTTGCTAGCTCTATTGTTGTTCGCATACATTTATAATGAAATGTGTCAGTTTTATATGAATCACCCTGTAGAAGCATTGTGGATTCATAAATATTCACATGCCAATATATTACAATATCAGTCATTAGCGTACACAGTCATGGGCAAAGGAGGCCAGTACCCCTCCAAAAAAAAATTGCCAAATGACACTGTTGTACAATGCAATTTTTACAGAAACAAAGCTTTTGGAGTGTTGTTGATTGGCTCTTGTTTCTTTTCATATCATGCAAGGAAATAAAACAAAAAGCAGCCGGCCAAAGGTGGGTTCAGGGCTCCGGACATACAATATACGCGGGGCCTGTAACCAACGATTTCCCTAATGAAAACATGCAAAAAACAATAACCCCAGTATCCCATATATAAAAATGACTACTTGTTTCTGTAAAAAGTTCATTTTGGAGGAGCAGGTATAGTTTAGCACAATTTCATAATTGCCACGTCAATGACCAGTAAATGCACACTTTTAAGAAACATGGGATGGGCTGAACTCAAAGATTTGTTTTATTATTTTATGCCAGAAAATCCAGGCTTTTACATTTAAAAACCCTTTCACGCCATTTCCGAGAGGAATACTTGCATTGTGTATAGTGGCCAATTGGGCTATTGTAGTCATAATTTATAATTTCAAATATAACTGATATTTGCCTTATCCGGGAAAATGATGAAGAATCTGTCGATTTTTCCATCAATTTTAGGTACCCGGTTCGACACAGAGGGGTTCGGATCCCACTTTAAACTGTAGGTCCAGTCCCGATTAGCCTTACTGTGGATAAAGTGGACTCAAACACCAAATCAACCAATGAATCCATCAATTTTACCTACTGATGCTCATCCTGGAAATAAGCCCTATCCTAGCTTACTTACCTAATAACAATGTGGCCACGGGTAGTGTAAATAATATAGGATATTGAAGTATCATACTAGAGATGCAACAAAATTATTAGGAAATATTTTGATAACATTCAGTGAGTAATTAACCCTAGCTTAGCCGAGGGGGCTGTCAGGCCCACCATCTTTATTTTTTTTTTATTTTTCAACTGAAAATTTTTACAAGAATTGAAAATAAATTACATTGTTCCCTAGGGTTTTCCAAATAGTTATGTATTACTTTTGTTCATAAAAACATAAGTGTAATGTACATAGGAGGCAAAATGCTCTAGGTGGTCCTATCAGGCGCAATCTTTGAATACGTGTTTTTCGAGACACTCATACGAGTGAGGGTGTACACTCGAAATCGAATGAAACGCCCCCCCCCTTACGGTTATGCAACCCGGAATTTTGTATCATCTAGTTTCGCCAGGAATAGCAGCTCGCGAGAAGCGTAGTGTTTCCAACTCTTGAATCTAGCCAAAGATTCACGCGACCGGGTGGAGATCTTGCTTTCCTCTTGATTTGATTTTAACGGACAAGAAGTTTATTTTGAGAATGTCTCTGGTAATAATAACAAGTGTTATTAACATTTATGCTTGAGTTTTTTATTATTCTTTTACCACTTCCGAACGAATATGTGAAGATTTTTTTTTCATTTTGCAATAACGCTTTCGGCATTTTTCCTTCAGAGTTATTCTCTTTGTTTTTAAATTTTTGGCGACATCTGATTTGGAAAAAGTTCCACGAAGTTTGTTTTAAGTGTAAATGCATCTGGACATACAGTGTAGAGTGGGATTCGAACAACAAATATGAGCTTCCGTCGCGAATCGAACCAGCGCTCCTTTCATTATGTTTTCTTTCCACGTTTATTAAAATTTGCTTCCTTCAGCCTACTTCCGATTGTCGTATATTTCAATTCGTATTCCCGTTTTTTTTTTTCGTTTGCATTGTTCGAGCCGTGATAACTTTCTCTCTTAATCTGGTTATTCGAATACTTTTATACTTATTTTTTTTCCTTTTCTCGATTTTCCCTTCGCACTCATTACAGATTTCGGTATCGCGCTTTTCCATATTTTCAGTAATTTAATTCTTTGACTATTTTTAATTTGCCCTTAGTCCGAATCAAGAAAATATGTTAGGAAATGTTTCCCGTGTAAATCTTATTGTATGGTGGTGTAAAATTGATGCCAGCTTTTTCTTGCGATAAGGGTTTTGAAAGTGCAAGGGTCTCATTTATTAACCATGGTGGGAAGGGGGGGGGCGGAGGGGTGCCAGAAACCTTCCAGTCGGAATATGCCTGAAAAGAAAAGTATAGATCGACCACAACGAAAAAAATCCTTGGAACGAAAAGTACCCGCGCAGATCTCCCTTCTTCCCTTCAGTTCGGGCCATAAGGAAGCATGGTCCACTCTCCCCCGCCCCTCCTCGCGGGAGTACGGCGCACAGGAGTCGTGGGTCTGCGCAGGTTGTTTTGCTTGTGGTTCCACTCTTCCATCAGCATGTGGGTGCTGAGAAGGCTATGCTATCTGCGAGTGAGGGGGAGGGGGTGACGAGCAACACTGCCACAGCGAGTCGCTGTAAATGATTTCATTGTCTGTGCTGGGTGAAACCGGTTCTTGGTGCTCCTACACTTTTCCGATACATTTCTGCCAGCCTTTCTAGCGAAGCGAGGTCATATGTTCCAGATTCGAACTCTGGTCAGGCATGAATCTATCACTGAGTTTGTCCCGTCACAATTTTATAAATTGATAATTCATCCGTATTATCGCGATTAACTCAAGAGGCAGAAGAGTGATGTAAAATAACCGAAATAGAAATTGATGCATTTGTGCCTGGTGCTAGTGTAGCGACGAAGTTAACTCTTTATAAATGATGAAATAGGTAGCCCTTGCGCTCAAATACACTTATACCTTGGCACAAAAAAATAAAAAATCAAACTTATCGCTGATCTCTTACTACATTTGGAATACAGCCAAGAGCGATGTAAAGCAATGCAATTACATTGTGAATGTTTCACATCCTATAGTCTTTCTTTTTCTCGTGCGGGGGCGGGGGTTCATTCAATACAAATATCTAGGAATGGATTTAGCAACAATCCATGATATACTTAAATATCATAACATGCTGCGTAGCCAGGGTTCTTGGGTCCTAGCCTCTGATAATGAGGTTTTTTTTTCGTTGTTTCTTCAATCTTCATCAATTTCCCTGAAGCATCATTCATCCTCTGTCGCCATTGGCTATATGTAAAAGTTGACATAAAATTAGTAAATTTTGAAAAGAAAACACGAGGATCTGCTTTCCTCATAGCTCGCCAAACATGCACATTTCTGTATTTTATGCTTTCAGCGCTATCATTATTCTTGGCAGGCAAAGGAATTGAAGCAACTCTCACAACTAACGTAAACTACATATCACTCAGGCATGACAATTCTCGCGGGCAAAGTGGATTTTTTTGGCACATGGTAGCGCAATAACTATCTTCTGGCCTAGATTTAAATCCGTACTTTTTATTCCAGTTGAGTGATTGACTCACAATTTTGCCATTGAAGGTTTGGGTTGTATTTGGGTTATACGTATTGTGTTTTTGGTGCGCTAGGAAAAAGCAATCCCAAAGGTTCGCACTGAACAGAAAATTGTGTGCTTTTCCTCTCTCTCTCTCTCTCTCTCTTCCAACTCGGTCCCTCTCTCTCACCCCAAGTCCCCACTATTTAGGTAAACTGTTGTTAGAAACATATTTTCCGAAGAATATCCACATTGAAAATAATATTCCCCAATTGTTTTGATAGGGCATTTCTATTGCTCCGAACGAATTATCTCCGTAAGAGGACTAGGGCCTCCCCTATGGCGCAATCGTAGAGTCGTCACCTTTTAATCAAGGGGTCCCGGGTTCGATACCCGGTGGAGGCACATAGTGGTTCGGAACCCACTATAAACTGTAGGTCCAGTCCCAATTAGCCTTTCTGTGCACAAAGTGGACTTAAAAACCAACAATTCAATTCAATTCAATTCAATCATCTTATCAATATTTTTAAATCTGCATGCACCTGCTTAATTTAATAGATTATACATTTATATTCATTGCGGGCAGAAATGTGAGAGAAAACAATGCATTTTTTTCAGGGAATGCATGAGTCAATAATAATGTATATTTTACGGTATATACTCTTTTATATTGCATTGATTCAATAGCATCCCTATTTCCTAAAGCAAGTGTAAGTTTCTTTGCACACACCACGCAGGCCCTGCTTGACGTAAATCTCAGATGCAGTAACTTCACGGTTGCCTTTTGCCACCACGCTTTGGCTTTAATTCGAGCCCCGGTGGGTGCTTCGTTCGAGATCCTGCAGCAGTTTTACTCGTATCTATGCCTTGAGCATGTCACTTGCAACGGAACCAATAAAATGAAACTTCCTGCACCGGAATGGGCGTGAAACTCTACTTGCACCAATGATAAGGCGTTTTCAAGAGGCATGTGCCACGTGCAGCATGTCCCTTTGGTCCGAATGTTCCTTTACGATATCATTTCATCATGCCTTACTTTCGGAATTTACAAGAGGGAAGATAGTCCGCATGTTCTTGTGCGGCGGATCTGCTGCACTACAGATTGCTACGACCCTTGGTGTGGACGATTCATGCGTCAGGCGTTGGATTCGGTGTTACGAGGAAGAAGGGGACCAAGGAATGAAGTCACGACCCAACAAAGGCCGCCGAAGAAGGCAACCAGGGAAGAAGATGCAGGCATCATTGAGATGAGCGAGGGCAATCCCTTCATGGCTACAACGAAGATTCGCCAAGAGTTGAAACTCGAGTGTCATGCTGCAACAGTTCGGCACCGTCGAGCGGCAAAGAAAGAAGCAATGATGCATTTCCATCACGAAGCACGGATCAGTTTTCTTTACAATATTTACCAGCTCCTCAAGAATTTTGGCAGAACGTAATTTTGAGCGACAAAAAAGTATTTTCGTCTGACGAAAATGGTCAGGTTTATGTTTGGAGGCGCAACAACACTCGCTACGGCCCCGAGAACATTTCTACTCATGCTAGGAGTGGCAGGATATCCGTGGCGGTGTGGGGATGGATCAGTTCGTCTGGAGTAGGTGGATTGGTGGAAGTGTCCTCGAGAATGAATTCGAAGGAATACATCGCAGTGCTGGAAAACCACATGCTTCTCAGCGTGCGAGAGAGACACCTTGAAGATGAGATTTCGCACGTGAATTTCGATCAAGACAACAGCAGCGTCCATACATCGAAAGCGAACACCACCTGGTTTAATCAGCACCCAGGAATTTCAAGAGTAGATTGGCCAGCGAAGTCTCCCAATCGAAAACATTTTTACGTGTTTGATGTTTGGGAGAGTTTAAGGAGAAGACCAAACATCTGCTCGTGAAATCCTTGCCTCGTCGACTAGATGCAGTGCTTGAATCCAACGGCGGGTGGACACAGTATTGAAACCCCGCACGGTTTAACCGATGTTCTTTGCTACATCCCAGAACAAAACTAATTACACACATCTCCATATGCAACTTATGTTTCCAATTCTTTTTTATTGATACCTTGGTGCTCATGGTTTTCTTTTTCACACACCTGCACCATTATATTATAATCTATAATATTAATATTCACATTATTGACAGATATGATTCACATGAAATTCAAATGCGCAACACACATGCACCCATTCCTAACACTTAACTATTAGTTACATTACACCTATCACGTTGTCACAGTTCTAAATCAGTGGTGCCCAGGGGGAAGGGGCATTATGGCGCAGACTGTGATGGAAATTTGACTGAGTAAACAGGGAACAAGTTTAATTACGTTATCAATTAGCCATTGCTGTTATATAAATAGTAATTTGTAGATTGTCAGGGGAATTGTTACGGGTAATAAGTAATATTGGTGGGGGGGGGGGCGATATCCAACTCTTACATATTAGGCCTTAGATTGATAGGGAAATTATGGTGGGCGATTAATGAAGTTAGTGGGATTTTCAGGTAGCTGGATTGATAATTATTTTGGGGGCAGGGAATCCCAACTCTTGTGTATTACTATTACGTCTTAGATTGCTTTTTTAGAGGGAGCAATATCAACAGGAAGTCTAAAATTGGCATGGAAATTTTGTTGGGAAGATTGAGTATTAAATTTGAGGTGGAGGGGAGGGAAATGAAGTTTTGATAAAGTGTTATGTCTTAGATTGTGAAGGGACTCGAACCCGGAACATTCGGTGTCTGGATCGTTAGTCCATCACTAACCGCGCTTGGCCGCAGAGAAGGTTCTCTTTGGTGGCCAAGCGCGTTAAATGGTCCACTTCCGATACCACGAAATTTCCGGGTTCGAGTCACGGCTTCAGTATTGGTATCATGGTGTCAATTTAATCTAATCGTCACTCATCCTCATTAGCCGAAAGTGGCAGAAGAGCGGCTTAAAATAACAAGAGGTACAAAAACAACTTTAACCCTCTAGTAATTTCTGATCAATAGATGCGTATTAGCTTTGATTGTTGACTCTTTAATGATAAGCTTACGATTATTATTGTTAATATGGATTGCCATCCATCAACAGAAGGACGGACCAATCGATCATTTGATTCATGTCGTTTTTTTGGTATTTGTTGTCCCTTCGGATCAGCTTCGAAACCTAAGGAAATGATTAGATGTTTTTCTGAAGTTAGTGACAATGGTTCTTTAATTTCCCGTCGCTATTTCAGCCGGCGCGGGAACCACCTTTATGGTAGTGATCCTCTGTTGCCGCGTTTACATACGAAGGAACTCGTGGCCAAACAACGAATTAGGTCTACCGCTTGGGCAAGAAGCGGCAACTTCACAAAGCCCTCTTCTCCGAAGCAGCCAGCCGGGAAACAGAATTTTGTCAAAATAACCCTTCTGCTCTGTGAATGAACACCGGTTCTAACAGCGTTTCTATACTTAATTGGACAGTATCCATTGTTTTTCTTTTTGATTGACTATATATTCTATTTATATATTTCGAGACATATCAAGAGATCACCTCTTCTCTCATCTTCAGGCGAACAATTTTTGCTATGTCTGTAGTGTGATTGGAACTATGACAGTCCGTGATTTTTTCCAAATCCGGTCCGCTAAGCAACCAGTCTTAGATGCCCATTCGAAATCGACAGCTATAGAGCAAAATATGTTTAAAGTAAAGAGTCTTATTGAATGAAACATAGCTCGACTCACCCTCACATTTGAATTTTTTTTAGATAACTTGCGTGCACTTCGTATAGAAGGCACCACGAGACTGAAAATTCACACTATTTGGCATGGCAAATAGACCTTATTCCAGCTTCGCTGAAAGTTCGATGTAGTTGTCAGTCATTAAGTTCAACGCTCTCTGCGCGTGTGTTGTGATGGGTTACCGTGTTCCAATTTTGTTTTAATTCCATTTCATGCTCAAAAAGGCTACCCGAAGTGGGACCTACAGTTGAAAGTGGGATCCGAACCACTAGGCAGTTGTGTCTCCACCAGGAATCGAACCTGGGACTCCGTGATTATAGGGGGTTAACGCGTTCATGGCTTTACAGTTTCGTGAATTCAAGGAAGCCAAGGTGAGAAAAATGTGAAGAAATATCTTCTACACGGAGCTAACTGTGTGTATGTATGTAAAACTTTCTAGCACATCCATTTTCCTACCTTCATTTTATCATCATTACGTTGAATTTTGCACCAGTGATTTTTCACTACGTTCTAGGTCACGTCACTTTGAGTCGTAAAGTATTGTCTGTAATTCAGTTTTAGTATAGTTTGTAGCCTCTCACCCAAAAATTTTTAAGGTGGGAGAAGGGAGGGGGGGGGGCTCAACTTCTGGAAAAAATAGTGCGAGTTCAATTGAGAATACGAAAATAGAGCGGAATGATTATATTGCTACAATATCTTCAGGAAAGTAAAGCGTAAAATTGAATTCTGCCTCTGAGTGAGTCCATGATATTGTTTATGTTTGAAGGTAATATATTAAACATGACTATCAGCATAACCGAACGCATATAATGAGATGATTTATTAGTGTTAGCAGACTAAAGGTGTGAGTGCGGCCTGTTCCCTCGTTTATTACGGAATTCCACATGTAAAAATTGATCAGCTCTTATTGCGAGTAACCATTATAGGCTTAGACCAAATTCTGGCGTTTATATTTCAATTCACTTCCTCAACAAATCCTTTCTCGATTGACTAGATTTTAAGCGGAGCGTCATTCAGTTGTTTGTGAGTGTTCTTTTTGCAGAAGCAACAGCAGCTCGCTCGCACCCACAGTGCCCCGCCCATTCGACGAGACGCGTTGTCTGTGCAGTGCAGAACAGTGACAGTGTTGCCTCTCTATTCGATCTTTGTATTCTCTTTTGCCTGCCACAACACACACATTTCAGACAATTCTTCCCATACAACAAATGGAAAAGCAATCAGGAAACTGTTAAATGGCTCTTTTCTAGATTTTCTATTAACACTTTCCACGGCCAAGATATGTTAACTTGGTTCTGTTTCGTATTCCCACAATTTGGCTTCGTGCAGTAGGGCTTTATATTGCAAGCTAATAAAAAACAACGTAGACAGGTATTTTAACATTTTAATTTTCATCCGTTTCATGATTGTGTGAAAGAATATGGTGGAAAAATACACTACTTGAGACAATATCACTAATAATAATTGGCCGCCGCTGTGCCCGAGCGTGGTAAGCCGTCGGCTTTTGATCTCGCTGCCGAAATTCCCGGGTTCGAGTCCCGGCCTGGGTATGATTGTTTATGAGTGTTCCTTCATGAATTTTATCATACACTAATCCTCATCGTTGCGACTAGCCAAACGTAAAGTAAAAAAAGAGAAAGATATTAGTAATAATAAAAATATGAATCTAGCTCCCCATGGTTCCTTTATGACTGTCCTTTTATCAATTTCATCGAGTCATCATTCATCCTCATTGTTGCGATTAGCCAATAAATGGTAGAGAAGCTGCGAAAAATAAGATGTAAAATAATAACAGAATTTTCTCCACAGAAGGAAAAATAAATGCTCCAGAAAACATGCAATACAGGAAAAGAGTGTCCTGTAATGTGAGTCTGTAAACCAAATGTAAATCACGAATGAAGAAGTTACGTGAAGGTTTCGTCTTCTACAAAGCAATACAGGCTTGGATGGCGTAGTGGTAGCGTCGTCGCCTTGTAATCAAGGGGTCCCGCTGGAGGTACAAAGTGGTTCGGATCCCACTTTAAACTGTAGGTCCAATCCCGATTAGTCATACTGTGCATTGTGGACTTAAAACACCAAATCAACAACCAACCAACCAATACGGGGTTGGAAACACTACGATTATAGGTTTGGAAACACTGCTCCTCTCGGGAACTACTCTACCAGGTGAAACTAGACGATATAAAATTCCGGGTTGCATAACCGTAAGGGAGGGCGTTTCTTTCGAATTCGTGTGTACAATTGGTTGGTAATGATGGTATTTTTGAAATTACTATAATTAATAAACAACCGCTCCTCTATAAACAAAAAGCATTAATAAAAAAATATTATGTTCTTTCTGAGTGGCCGCGGTGGCTCAGTCGGTGTCGGCCCCCGTGGCGGAGTGGTTAGCACATCGCTCTACGACGCCAGGGGTCCCGGGTTCGAATCCCGGCTCGGACATGGATGTTTGTGATTGTCTGTCCTGAATCGTTCTGAAATTGAAATATGAATGAAGTGATATAAGTGAATGAAGTGTGATTGGGGAAGCTTCCGCATAGGGGCTTTCCTTTAAGAAAATAAAAAAGAAATTTTAAAAAAATATTTGGTCTAGGAATTAATTCGTGCGGTTGTTACGCACACATTGAAGCTGTAGTTCAAACACAAAATACATAAATACCTTAAGAAAAATATTGTCCATCGCGAGCCACCACTTCGCCCATCTGTCAGGCAAGTTACGGATTCCGTGGCGAAAGAAGTCCTCATCCTTTGAAGCGATCCAGTCAGACCCATTTTTCGATATCTTCTGAAGAAGTGAACCGCTGTCCAATCAAATCGTTATTCATGCAATCGAACAAGTAGTAGTCCGAAGAAGCAACGTCTGGTGAATACGGCGGGTGGGGTAAAACTTCCCATCCGACATTTTCTAAATAGGTTTTGACCGGTTTTGCGACATGTGGGCGAGCGTTATCATATTGAAAAATAAGTTTATCATGTCTGTTCTCCCATTCTGGTCGTTTCCTGGCCAGAGCTTGCTTCAAACGCATTAATTGTCGTCGATAACGTTCTCCATTAATAGTTTCACCCGGTAGAGCAGCCACGGGCTGAACTTCGCCCATGATTAAAGAAATTCTAAATTTTAAATTCTAAATAGTACACCACACCTTTCATATCCCACCATATGCACAGCATAACCTTTGCACAGTGAATATCTCGTTTCGGTTGTGATGGACCTGGTTCACCTGGCTTCACCCAGGCCTTTTTTCGTTTCGGGTTCTCGTAATGGATCCACTTCTCATCGCCAGTAACAATGCGATGCAAAATCCCTTTCTTTTCTGTCTTTGAAGCAGCAATTCGCAAATGGTTTTTCGTCTTTCAACGTCTCTGTCTTTCAATTCATGTGGAACCCAATGTGACATCTTTTGAATCATTCCCATGGATTTGAGGCGTTTGGAAACTGTTGTTTGATCAACGCCTAATGCTTCTGCAAGTTCTTCCTGCGTTTGACACGAATCCTGATCGAGCAACGCTCTCAATTCTTCGTCTTGAAATTTTTTTGGCTGTCCAGGTCGCTCTTGGTCTTCCAGGCCGAAATCACCACTTCTAAACCGTGCAAACCACTTCTGACACGTTCGCTCAGCTAGCGCATGGTCACCATACACTTCCACCAAAATACGATGACTTTCGGTAGCACTTTTCTGCATGTTAAAGTAACGAAGCAGAAAACCCCACAAAAACACTTTATCTGGCACGAACTGCGCCATGTTCAGTTGACTACAAAATGCTGTTGTTGACGCGTCAATCAACTGTCCTATACTACGAACGATGCGCGCTGACAGGAGTTTTCAACGCATGTGTGGATACACGGAACTGTGGGACGATACGCTCGTTACGCCATCTCTTGCCCAGGCGCACGAATTAATTCCTAGACCAAAATATATGAAAAAAAAGGGGGGTCGGTAACGCGTCTGACTACCATGCTAAAGGTCCCGGGTTCGATCCCCGGCCGGTTCAAATCGGGGAACTTTCTAACGTTGGAAGCGTTGGAAGCGCCCACCCAGCGTTGATTGACATGGGTACCTGGGGGAAACCCTGGAGGGTAAAGGCGATCACGGGCTTGATGCTGATCACATCACCCCCACTCATGACCCCACGTTACCCCCACACCCCCTATACGCCTTCATGGCGTAGTGCTAAGCACAGGGGAGCACTTTACCTTTTTAGTGAATGCTGAAATATGCGTGTGATACTAATGAAATAATTGGTTAATATTTTTTTATTAATTATGTTAATTATTATAATTAATAAATAACACATATAATCAACAAATAAAGCAGTGATTTAATAATAAAATGGTTTCTTGAATTATAGTGATTAAAAAAAGAGTGTGGGCCTGTGACCACCCCACCCCCTTCCGTCAGGTAAGGAAGTTTCTCGTACGACACAGTTAAGTTAGGGTTATGTTGTGAGGATTCTTCAAATGTAAAATGAAGAAACATTTTGTTCTTTAAGCGCGAGGATTTTGATTTCTAAAGTAAAATATACAAGTAAATAATTATTGGATGGGCTCGGGACCCACAGCCCCATATAAGTTGGAACCACTGCCAATAAACAAGCTTACCTCTTCAGTGACAAAATTGTCAAAGGCGAGCACTGATTGGGTGGCAAGGCCTCGGATCAGGCTGTCCACGGCGCCTGCCTGCCGCAGAATGTATGGCCTGTTGAACATTTCCCTCAGCAACAGATCTCCAACGACGCTCCGGCCCTCGCTAACCATGTTGAAGTCTCTGGGTATGAGTGTGTGCAGGCGGAAAGCTGCTGCGGCGAATTCATTGTTGATGGAAGCGTCGAATTCTTGATTGTAGTCATTGGAGTACCCTGTACTCAGGGGTAGCATGCCGTAGACTTCCATGAATGTTCGTCCTGGAGAAGAAAGAACAGTTACAATTTCAAAGTTGTCTCCATGATTTTTTAATTAAAGCATCCTATAAACAGGGATGCCCATAAATCAACCTCCAACGACTCCCAAACATTCCCTCTAAAATGTTCCACAATGGCGAATTTATTTGGCTTAAATTTATCCTTTCGTCCTAAATACGAACTTACAGTAGAGCCCCTGCTACTACCTTCAAAAGATAGCAACAGCCCCAACCTTTCCACGTTTGAATTCCGTATTATTTTGGGCAGACAAAAGTTCACAGAGAAATTAAATATGATTGTCAGGAACCATTGCAAGGGATGTTACACCATGGAATCTTTTCATGGTGTTATTAGTCAAGCCCTCATCCACATCGTCGCGAAGGCCTTCCCGATGGAGCAATGCTAACGTCCTCGCCTTGTAATCGAAGGGTCCATGGTTCGATACTCGGTGGAGGCACATACAGTATGTACCAGTCTTATCCGTACAGAGGTAGTTGGAAAGTGAAATGATAAAGTACACCGCTGGAAAACAAAAAAATAAAAAAGAGTCTTGCTCAAATGATGTTCACAACAATGGTACATTGTTATGTCCGTTCGTCTTCCTCCACACCCTGTGGACACCATCTGATCCCAAAAGGTTGATTTTGGTCTCATCGGAGCAGATGATGTTCGTTGTTCCAGAACTCCTGGTCTTAATGCACATGGTTTTTTGCATTCTCTCATGATATCCCAGTCTGTACAATGCGCGATGAGCTGTTAAATTGCTCACTGTCTTTCCTGTTGCATTTCCGACCCGTGACCTCAATTTCGGAACATTTAATTTTGGATTAGCCTTAACTTTTCTCACCACGAAAAGTTCCCCTCTTTCAGTTAGCCTTTCCTCCTTTCTTCTTCTTGCCCGATTCTTTGTTGAACCCTCATATTTGAATTTATTTACAATATACTGAACAGTAGAATGAGATTTGTTCACTAATGACCCTATTTCCCTCAAAGAATGTCTTTTAAGAGCAATATTCACTATCACACCTTTAAGGTGACACGTTCTTTAGTCAAAAGAACATGATTTAACTAAAAGAAGTTCACATGAAAGACTCGAAAGCATTCGCGTGATGCCTCTCAGGGTATGGGGTAATATCTCTCTGTTAGTTCGTCAAATAAAATCAAAGTTAAGTTTGCACTAAGAAAAAGGATGTCTATTTTCCTTCTTTGCAAACTAAATACTTATATCCTAACATATACTCCATGTCACTCAAAGAAATTAAACTTCTTATAATTCAACTTGATCACTCTATTCAAAAACCGAGCCCGAACTTCCAAGTCAAGACAAAAGACACTCGTAATTGCCATGGTAACAGCCCTTACAAGATAAGTATATGCAGGTTAGTCACTATCCTGACATTATCAGTGATAGGTAAATTACAGAAATTAAGATTAAAGAACAATAAACATTTGTACAAGAGAAAAGATAATTAATAACAATAAATATCAGTGCAATGGCAAAGGACGTGTCAAAGGTCAGAGCTGAGCTCCTGTCTCTTCCGCATTACGGACTGCCCACGCTGACCGAGTGGTTGAACGCTAGACTGGCTCAACAGACCTGCAACTAAAGCTGTACGTTCAAAATGCAGTGTTTTGCACACAACAACGTGACATGATCACTACATGACTCATGCGTACGAACATGAAAGGTTCATACATGAAACGACCTCTAACGATTTATAATACTCTCCATCCAATACAATTACTGTATCTCTCATATTTTGTACACATTACCTTTTCAAATGTACTCCCTGAATACTGGACACCTTTTGTTACGATATTTCGCAAACTGACCACGTTCAGAGGTGTCTCATACAATGTATACAGCCTGTACGAACAAGTATGGTACAGTGGGATCCATGAGTATTACCGTGCAAATTGTCCATCACCATGTTCGTGCACTTTATTTGACCCAGTAAGAGTTTCAAGAATTAAAAGAAAACTCAAAACAAGCTGTTGACAACTTCTGCACCAGCATACATAAAAATTCATCGCTTAAGAACACACAGAATGTAAGAGAAAGATTAATTAAAACAGTCATGGACAATTTACCGAGTATTACTTATGCATTCCACTGTAGATACTGTAGTGGTTCAGATTCCACTTTAAACTGTAGGTCCTAGACCACTTTCGCTTGTTCGTACTCGTTGAAGTCTCCCACGCCGGAGCGTTTACAATGGAATATCATTTTAATGTGACACTAATCGTAGACACATTTGTATGTAAAATAGTCGCACTGGCAGTTTCAGTCCACAATCATGTATTTCATTTCCATATGGGGTCTATCACTGTGTATTGGTAAGATGGACTAAACTACATTTTACACTTCAACGATCCATACATATTTGACGGCCCACTTCAACAGGAAAAAAGTCGGTTATACGCGTACTACCGGGCTTCGAGTGTAAGCCGCTCGTTTTTCTTCTGGGTTCTTGATACTTGGCCACTTTGCACTGCCAAATTGAATAAGCCAGAAAGGATTTGTCATGCAGTTTCGCTTATTTATCGCGGACAACTTACCCAAGATTATTGGTAACCATTCGTTATACGTGATGTGTTGTAGTTCCGCTACAACAATACGTCGTGCTTCCTGATAAAGCACTTCGTCTGACCAATTGGGATTCTGCCTCTCCAGTTGTCCAACAACCCTGTTGTGCTCGCGTAGCCAAAGGGTTTGCACTGTGGCCAAACCTGGTTGCTCATTTACCCTGTTGTCCCCTGCAAGAAATTTAGCATTGATGATTAACAATACAATACATTAAAACAATTGATTTTGTATTATTATAACTATACGGAGTCCTACACACATAAAAAAAGTATAAAGTTAATACCACAGAAACAAAAATGGCTCGTGTCTACTTTAAAAATAGTTAAAGAACAATGGCAATATTACAAATAGGCTAATCGGTACCCATCTATACTTTGGGCATGTGTTTAGCTACTGACGATAGCATATAACTTTATTGCAATGTGTAGTATCCGTGTGATATTTGAAAAATCAATGGGAAGGGGTAGTTCCAGTAACTACTAATGAAGCATTAGAATCTTACAACCCCCCTCACTACACACACATATGTATACATATAGTTTCCTCCCTGCCTAACGAGAGCCAAAATTTGGCAGAGGGGTGGTGGAATTCCCCTTCAACTCACCTTCAAACAATACCCTGTGCGCTATTATAAACTTGCTTTCATATGCATTTACTCACGTTCTATTTTTGTTCTCTTTGTACAAGCTATTTCACGTCATGTCGTTTTTCTACCTATTGGGTGAATCGCGACGAAGAGGATGAATGATGATGAAAAAACACAATGCTACATCTGTGCATTACCCAGGCTGCGAACCTGGGTTACCTGGCTTTGTATCACAGTAAGCATGAAGCCTGGGGTATTGTTAAGATGAAAACTAGGACACCATGTGTTCCTTGTAATCAGCTAATCACTATTGTTGATACATAAAGGGAAATTGTCCCCTGGAACTGGGAAATTTAAGCAGAATTTTAGGGAATAAGTGAAAAGTGAAAATACATGAATAATATCCTAATGCAGGTAAATTTCAAGGTGCATTCTCATAATAAAGTCAATGTGAATGAAGTGTGAAATAAAATATCCTTTCTCTTTCACGGAATCCATACCCCAAATGTATTTAAATATATCAAATTTTGAATTGGGAAAATAAATTTGTTCCGATTATCATATCAGATAAAAAGAAAAAGGAGAAATAAGGGACGGATAATGAGAGAAAAATGACAGAGAAATAGGGGAAGAAATAAATGAACAGAGAGAGTTGGGAAAAAGGTACAAAGAAGAGAAGAGAGAGAGAGAGAGAGAGAGAGAGGAAACAAAAACAAAGAAGAAAAGATAGAGAGAAACCTTAAAGATAGGAAGGGGGCAGTGGAAATAAAGGGAGATAGTAAACAATGTAGAAACGTGAAAGAAAAAAGATTAAGAAACAGAAAAGCATGGAAAGAAAGAGATGGTAAGAAAGAATCGTGGAAAGCAAGAGAGAGTGGAAAAGTGGACAATTTCTTAAGGATAATAATTATTACCTGATTTTCATTTGTTAAATAAGTTCTAATATTATTATGATTCAGTGGAAATAATAGTAATAATTCCACCACTACAGCTAATAATAATAATGAAAATAATAATAAAGTTTTGTGATGGCAATTCCAATTTTTCTTTAACCCCTTTCCTGTGTTGGGCGTAATATTACGCCCTTGGTCACTATTGCCTATTCTGTGTTGGGCGTAATATTACGCCCGCGAACATCTCTGACTGAAGTAACCTGTGTTGAATGGAATAATACGTTTTTTGTTGGTGAAACATATGTTCTGCTATTGAAGAAACAATGAACTTTTATTTAGTCACGATTTTCAGTGCCGACAAAGAAGAAGAAGAAGTTCAGAGGAAAGTAAACTGTTTTTGTGTTATGCTGACAAAGTGCAAACGTGAGTTCGTCTGTGTGCCGCGTTTAATAAGTTGCTTTATGTACATTTTTTCGTGTTGCGTTATTTGAACTGTTGGTGATTTATTGTTGGTTTTGGTGTGTGGAATGGCAAAGAGGAAACGTGCCAAGTATCAAGAAAAGTGTTCAAGTTGAGATTGTTTTTCCTAATAGTATTGTCAAACAGGATTGCGAAATATTTTCTCCCTCATCCCTCATACCTATTGAAGATATTGCAATGAAACTTGGCGGACACATTACGTATAGATCATAGTGTTTTTCAATGTAGATTATAATCAAGTACCTATATCCAGGGCCGGTCCAGAGGACCCCAAAGTTACCAAAAGGGATTTTTCGGAGGGAAATTTCCTGAATTATCCTCGATTTCCCTTTCCTCATACTTTATGTACACATGTGCGTGGTACCATTTGAAAACCTGTTCTGAAGAGAATGACGTATGAACGATGATACTCGGGTGAATTGTGCTGAAGCAGTAGCTAATTAAAAATATTATTACGCAGAGCGGGAAAGCATTTTGTCAGAAAATTACACTGAGAAAAATTTGGTAGAAAAGTAAAATCTTGCACATTTAAAAAGGATTTTGTACTTTCTGGTTGTGGCAACATTGCTACTCACCTGCCCTAAAACAGAAGAGATTCTGTTCCCTCACAGTACACCCGTCATTCTCCTGCTGCGGGGGAAGAAACTCGTTTTGGCCGTTGTCGAATGTAGACAGCAGTCGACCACCTTGGAAGGCTCTTAGAGACCTTGCCTGGTTCGGAGTTGACCCGTAGATCATGGAACCGTCCAGCCAGTGAGTGAGTTGGTTCATCTGCTCCGCGGCACCAAATGTGCAGTCTATCTTTGGTGCCAGCATGGATCGCACGAAGTTCATGCACCTCTGGCCGAACTGCGAGTAGAAAGGGTCGTCCTGGGGGATCGGTATTGGGAAGCATTGAGGGTGTCTCTGATTGGGCGGTAGGACGTCTGCGTTGTTGAAGGCGCAACACTGTATGCCGCTACCGTTGTCTAAATAGGAAGAAAACACAGATAACTATTATATGGAGAAACACACACAACATTCAGCAATGCCCTATTCCTATATCCTAGAATCAAACTCTCATACAACGAAACGCAACGGTAGTTCTCGCATTCAAAGAGTAGGGGCGTAGATACCTGGAGGACCATGATGGGCTCTAGCCCACGTGAAATACTCTTAGCCCACCTCCTGCCCGCAGAAAGAGCCTACATGTGGAAATTTCTAGAATTATTTAGAGCAATAATCGTAAACGCAGGGATAGAGACATATAGATAAAAAAGAGAAATAATTAGATAGAAATAAAGCGAGAAATGATAGATAAACAGAGGACGATATATATATATATATATATATATATATATATATATATATATATATATAAAAGAGAAAGAAATATTAAGAAATAAAGAGAAACAGTACAAGAAGGAAGGGAGGCAGTAAGATAGAAAGATGGAGAAGAAATAAAAACTTGATAAAAGATTAAGAAAAAATAAAACGTGGAAAGAAGATATTAGGAAACATGGAAAGTGAGAGACAGAGACTAAGAAAGACAAAAACATGAAAAGAAGGAGAGGGAAATAAAGATAGAAACGTGGAAAAATGAAAGAGAAATATGAATAGAAACGTGGAGAGAGTATGAAAAGTAGAAACTTGGAAAATGGAATAAGAAAGATAAAAATTTGAGAAGACACATAGAAATAGAAAAAGAGAAAGAGAGATGGAAACAGAGAAAAAGAGATTCACGCAAATGCAAACATTTCGTCCTCCCTTGATCCCACCCTATCAAAATTATCTGGCGAATAACAAACCCTGGCTGTTGTCCTTTCGTGTAGCAATCGGTTGCTATGGAGAAATGCGTCATGTGTTAGCCTACTAAAGTTGTAAAATAAACACCCTCCCTATCTTGATGCACTTCATCCAGATGTGGCAGAGAGAAAATTCAGATTGCAACCCAAACTCCGATCCATCCACAGTGAAGGGTGGTGCTAGGAGCATGTTTTAGCTAGAGTTCTTGGATATCCAGGGACTCTAATTTCAGCTCTCGATACGAGGAATTTATATCACAAAAATCTTCTTCCTATGTATCAACCCTTTGGTGAGGAGGGCACTAGGGTTGTTAGATCACCCATAGATGTCACTGCGTTTCGTATATTATAACAGATGCCAATTTATAATCCGTATTTACCATATATGCACGTAATACATACACTTAATTTTAATAAATTGTGCTCCATTATCTGAATTAGAATAAGAATTGCATCATTGATATCATGAATACCTTTACTTCATTCCTAACAATCACTGTTAATAGAAATATGAGCTTCTGAATAGTAAGTAGGTAAGAAATTGAGTTAGGAACGATTCCTCCGGACAGACACCTCCGTTGTACCGTTATACATAGCGCATTCTCGATAGCGTAGGGTTAACACTGTCACCTTGTAATGAACAGGCCCCAAAATGTGCTGTACCCAGTGGAGGGGCATTACTCAGCGATACGGATTCCACTTACGGTTAGCCTGCCTGAGCATAAAGTGCATGAACGAGCAAATGTTGCCAAACAAATTCACGTCATTTCTAAACCTGGAGTCTTCCATCCGAGGCAAGATCAATATCGAAGTTTGAGAGATCTTGTCACTCTTGTCCGCGTTGCATCTTCTTATTGTTATTCCTGAAGGTCACTTACCATCAGGTTTTTATAAATTAATTCTATAATCATTCTTTTCCTTTCGTGCGTGTTCCCACCGAAGTCTTCTTGATTTAATTATTCCAATTATTGACATACAAGTATGACTTGCGATTAGCCAAATGTGGCAGAAAAGTAACGAAAAATAAAGTGCAAATACATAAGTGACTAAACTATTTCTAAATATGTTTTACATGCAAATATATACTGGGTGTCCCAGTTAAAAGTAGACCGGCTCAAAGGCATTTGTATATGAGTCATATGACTGCTATAATGCTGCAGTAAAGTGGAATAGTCCATTGTAATGGGAACCGTGGTAAGTACTCAAGGTCATCAGTACACACACTTAATTTTTTTCATAATCCTTGGCATGTAACTGCTGATCGAAACCGGGCTACTTTTAACTGGAACACCCTGTACTTCAATTGTTTATATAAAAGTATTCATTTAATATAAGATACCATATTTTAAAACAAGTATAGTCTATCAAGCCACCAACATATCTGTAGCCACGACAACTAAAATAATTTTCTTCCAACCACGATGTTTATCCTATTGCTATTAGAGCAATTGCCTTGCCTCCCTTACTGACAGTGTTGCAAATTTAGTCTGCTGAAATAGTCACTACAAACAGAAGTCTCAAAAACTGGTATCAGATATATAACATCTGCACACAGAACTCGAAACTTCCGTAGTCATCATATTTGAGACAATTGGCACATTTTTTTCTGTGTGTGGGAAGCAAGGGGTGAGCCTCCATGAATACACCCAAATACCAACCTCTCTTACAAATGTTCCACGCTGGACTGTTGCAGACTAACGAGGCTCTGGCGGGACTCACAGCCAGTATAATCCTTTGTGGCTCTTATGTTGTGTCCCGTCCATGTGTATTTATACTTATCCTTCATCTCATCTTCGCGATTAGCCAAACGTGGCAGAAATACATAAAAAAATCATTCGAATCAAATCGATATGTGATCCTGGTACAAAAATACTTGTAAAAAATAATAATAATGAACGACTCTACAGGGTGTTTCACTCGCTCTCGGCCCCTGATTTGGTCATAGTGTAGTGGAATTTGCCTTGGTGTAAGAGAATCATGGTGACGTCACAGCCAGTGTTGGAAGTGGTCATTGCATGCATGCATGCATGCATACGTTACTTCTAGTTTGTAACGAACTTGAATGTTTGCTTAATATTTGTTGAGATGTTAAGATTTTTAAATGTTTATTATTTGAAATTATGTGCAAGATGTCACAGACGACTATAGTTAGATTGGTACAGTTTTGTTTGGAACTTGTATATATGTTAATAAATACGTCATAATCTGTTCGCATTGACGTCACTTTCTCATCTCAACAGAGGAAGTGAACCCGCCTGAATGTTTTTCTCCTGACGACGGACTGATTGAAAAAACAAGCGAAGGTGAGGAATCAATAAGCATGTGGAAAGGAATGCGAGAATAGTGTTATTGTTTTGTATTCATTTCGGTTCTTGCTAGCGATACTCGAAGATAATAATTAAGTACAGAAACTTTCGTGTATTTACGTTTGTATTGTCCAACGTTAAATCTATATGCATTTGTGTTTAGTGATTGTGATGTGATATGTTATAGAATTGTTCTTTACGTCGCTTCAGAAAAGCAAAGAAACGTAAGTAAATCTGTACATTGCTTGTAGGTCTATATACGATAGAAAATGTATGTGATTATGAAATAGTATAAGTGATCATAAAACTGCGGTTAACTTTGAAAACCATGTTGTGTTTTCTTTCTACCCATCAAGCTCTGATGAGTGATAAAAGAGTATCATGTTCCCGACAAAAGTCGAAGCGGACTAACTTTGTGACGACTGGTGTCCAACCGAGGGACGTTGCAAGTTTCTTTGTCAAATATTGAATCATAGACTTTCCAGGCGGTTTCCGGACCCCAAACTGTGCAATAAATTGTCACTGGTACGCTTCTATGGACTCCGTTTTCTAGTACCTGCGAGCGATAAACACTGTTCCACTGAGTATCAACTCATACTGCACTGCTTTGTTACTGTACTGTAATCACGAACCACTGATTGCAAGCACGAACTTTAAACCGGACCCGAACAAACACGAACCACCATCAGAGGTGTGTCACAACAGCAGGGACAAGAACTCAGACTGAAAGCACACGTCCGTACGATTGGCATTTAATGGCAGAATCGCTCAGACGCACGCTCATGCCCACGCAAGGACTAGAGAGACTGTGGTGCCATCTCCAATGACGTCACCAAGTTTCTCATACACCAAGGTATGTCCGCAACAAATTTCGTTACATTATGACCAATAGTTTGATTTTTATAAGCGAAAATCGGGGACCGAGAGCGAAGAAATTTGGAAACAGAAATCAACACTTCAATGTCACGGCTACAGATATGTTCGCGGCTTTATACTAAAACCTTACTGAATCTGAAGACTGGCGCCTGAGTGAGATCGTGGTCCAGAAGCTGCCCGAAATTCATCAGCAGATGCGTCCATCTCGGCTCCTCTATTGGTCGGTCCGGAACAGCCAATACGCTGATGAGCCGAGCGCTGGGAAGTTCCGATCCGTCCACGGCCTGCCTAGTGGCGTCGATGCCGTCGGCGTACTGGGGCGGCAGTATCCTCTGGAACGGGGTGAAGACCTGCCCCATCTTGGGGGTCGCCAGGTTGTTGCATGTCCCGTCCTGGGTTCGATACTTGGACCTGACGCACGCCGGCTGGCCGGGACACGTGTCTCCTAGTCGGGTGTTGACCACTGTCACCTTCTTCAGTCCTTGGCCGCCCTGCTCATTGGACAATCCAAGCCTGCAATAATAATAATAATAACATTTTTAATTGCTGAGTACATGAAAATACAGAATTATGCAAATAGTATATATATATGAGTGTGGGTGTGATTATATACATACCTATATGTAATATACAGGGTGATTCAAAAAATGATAACACTAGAAAATTTGTTTAATGGAAGAAACTTTGCTGCAATGAAACGAATTCTTTCGTGTTTAGTGTGTTATACAGTATGTTTAGCGTGTGACAGTCTATGGAAACATGGTTAAAGACATAAACGTAGACGGCGAGTAGTATATTTTCTATTTCCCATATAGTGTTAACTTTTTTATAATCACCCTGTACCTATATATTATACATTTATATTTCAACTTGAAGTTGTTCGAAAACGTTTAACACCTGCTAACAGGCCTCTAAATCTGTTCATTTATTATATTTCTTTTAGTCGAGTACGTCTAGTCACACTAACATATTGATTGCTGTTTATATCATATTTGAAAGAAAAGTTCAGAAAATCAGCAAATGGCGGCGATTCGGTTCCAAAACCAGGGGGGCAAAGTGCCAAAACTGGTGGGGGCAAAGACAGTATATTTCCCTTTGTAGATAAGATCTAGTATAGTGCAGGGGCAAAATTAGTGAAAAGTTGGGGGGAAACTGCCCCCTCCTAATCGCCGCCAAATAAACAATTATAGGCCTATGTTCTAAAATGTTGCCATAGCATTCAGAATATATTTATTATATAGTTTCTTCAAGAGTAGTATAAAATGCTGTATTGCCTTTAAGCTTCTTGAAGATTTATTAATCAGTTTTTTTCAAATATCATAGATACATCTTTTCCTTTTTTTAACATAACTGGTATGCAGAGGCGTGGCGTGCATGTAGCCGCTGTTACCGCAGGTAACACCAAAATATAAAGAATTGAAGAACCCGTCTTAAAATATTATTACGTACATAAACTGGTAATATTGTCGTCAAGTAAACATTGCAGACTGACATTTTTTCTGACACCGGCAAAAGCGAAGAGGAGGACTGATCCGGTACCCTCCACAGGCAACATGAGGAAAGGGCCCTGAGCCCACCCAAGGAAGACTTCGCGTAGCGGCAAAGACTGTTATGGCGGGAGGAGGAGGCGGGCTGTTTAGCTGGCGCAGTTGCCGGTGATCCTTACCGGAAACATACCAGTGTTGCCATATTCAATTGACAGAAAAGAGCTAAGTCGCCTAATCGGGTCTATCTTACTCTGAAGGTGTCCAGTCACACTGGGGAACGATGGCGCAGTGGTAGCGTCGCCGCCTTATAATCAAGGAATTCCGGGTTCGATACCCGGTGGAGGCACAAGTGGTTCGGATCCAACTTTAAACTGTCCCGATTAGCATTACTGTTCATGAAGTGGACTTAAATCGCCAAATCAAAATTTTAAAAAATCAAATCACACTGGGGCAAAAGCAAACTACCAAGTGATATTTTGTATTTACACTAAATATCAGCGATTATGAAAGTCCTCTTTGTCCTTCTTCGACATCATGGGCGAGAAGGAGAGGAGAGGGATGGGTATGGTCAAGGGGTCCGCTGTCCTTCTAAAAATGTCAACCTAAAATTCTATATTTCACACATATAATATTATTTCGGTTACAGGAATTTGTGATAATTGTTGATAATACTGATTGAGATTGACATACGTTGTCGCAGGAATGCAATAATTTCGGATTGAAGCAATGTTTTTGAGGTGGTAGAACTGTTTTTGGGTGAAAACAATACTTACAAGCATAATTTCCCGATTGTTATCTTAGCACGCTCTGAAGTGTCAGGTGTCGCAGGTTCGAATCCTCAGCAAGAAATGGTTATTTCAATGTTCGTTGTTATTATTTTACTTACATAATTATAAAAATTAATAATTCATACACAAAGAAATAATAATTTTATTTCAATAATTCACCATGCATCCTCATCGTCACGATTATCCTATAAAGCGAAAGCCTTAAAGGTAGCAAAGGACGTAAAATATACGAAATAGTAGTGGTGTCAGAAATGAGATTTCAGTGGATTTAGCGAAACATGGGAGTGGGAGTAGTTAGGAAACAGATGAAGACTACATCTACTCTACATACTAGGGATGGCCAAACGGATCCGGGAGTTTCGGATCTGGATCCGGATCCGAGAGTTTCGTATCTCATTCCCATTATAATATTACCACACCTTAAAAGGTATTATGATCTTCGATTACAAGGAAATTTTTCATTAGTTAGTCCTACAATAATTTTTTTCAAGTGTTGTTCCTAAAATACTTGCTACGCATCGGCTAACACACTCGTGCACAAAAATAGTCTTACTTGTTTAACATAAAATGTCAGAGGTGATTTTGTAAATGCCATTGAAACGAATATGTCATCATTCGAATGCATTGGAAATGGAAACACACATAAATGTGAGACATTCCATTCCAATATGAAATCTTTAACACATAGAACAAGAGAGAAATGTTATATAAAAATTATACAATTGTTCTACAGTTACAGTTTTACAAATTAAAATAATACATTATAATATATGCAGTGTTATATAATTACAAAGTGTAAGACTAACAAGGGAGGCTATCTAAGTGTCCCCCTCCGATTTCCATGAAACTTGGCAGGTGTATAGTGGGGCCCAATGGAAGAAATAACTGTTTTTTGTTTCAGCTAAAAAACTGTTTTAGGGGGCAAAACCCCCTCAAATGTCAAGATGAGGACAAATTGAAGTGAGGATCTGACCCCTGTGTTCCCCTCCGATTTCCATGATACTTGGCAGGTGTGTGTATAAACGGGCCCAAAGGAAGAAATACGTGTTTTTGTTTCGGCTACAAAACTGTTTTAGGGGGCAACCCCCCTCAAATGTCAATATGAGAACAAATGTAACTGGGCACTTGACCTCTGTGTCCCCCTCCGATTTCCATGAAACTTGGCAGGTGTATAGAGAGGCCCTATGCCCCCTGTTTCTTCCTATGCCATATTTACGTGGTTTCGGGGTCGGATCCCCACTTCAATTTCTCCTCATCTTGACATTTGAGGGGGGTTCCCCCTAAAACGGTTTTTTAGCTGAAACACAAAAACACGTACTTCTTCCTTTGGGCCCCTCCATACACCTGCCAAATTTCATGGGAATCGGAGTGGCACACAGGGGTCAGATCCCCGCGTCAATTTGTCTTCATTTTGACTTTTGACGGGGGTTTTGCCTCCTAAAACAGTTTTTTTTAGCTGAAACACAGAGACACGTATTTCTTCCTTTGGGCCCCTCCATACACCTGCCAAGTTTCATGGAAATCGGAGGGGGAGACTTAGACCTCCCTTGTAAGTGTATTCATTAATTACAAATCGCGCACGCGCGCACATGTGTGTATGTATGTATATTATATATATTTATATATATATATGTGTGTATATTAGCAGGTAACAAGGTGTTATAAACACATTCTTACTTTCCAAAGAAGCGCATGTGGGATGGCAAAACGGATCCGGATCCAAAAATTCCGGATCCGGATCCGAAAGTACTGGATCCGGATCCGAAAGTACCGGATCCGGATCTGAAAATTCCGGATCCGAAAGTTCTGGATCCGGATCCAAAAGTACCGGATCCGGATCCGGATCTGAAAATTCCGGATCCGCGGATCCGAAAAATTTTAGGATCCGGATCGTTAGGATCCGGAACCAACCGGATCCGGATTTCGGATCCGCCAGGATCCGGATCTGGCCATCCCTACTATATACATCTTATTTGAAACGAAAAGTTTCGCGATTTGGGCAAATCTGGTTTCAAAAGAACTAAGATGGCAACATTAGTAGAACTGGACTTCTTGCAGGTTCCGAAGGAAATATTGGGGAAGGGCCGATGCTGAGAGGGGAGGGGGCTAGGAGGGTGCTTCACGTGTTACAAAAGTAAACAACGGTTTGTGGGAGGGACTGTGCAGTGGGAGTTTTGTGACTGGTGTCTTTCGTCTTTATGTTGTTTTCGGGCATTGTCAATTAATTAATGAAGCTTGCTCCGAGTTCCGAGGTGGCGGGTTCATCCTATCTGGACAGTGTGTGTAATCGTGCGATAGAAGATATTTTGAAGCAATCTTTCGGTTCGTTATTTTGCAGAAAAAATCGAAATTGTGGCGAAAGGGAGGCCAAAGCCTATTTTGAACGATTTAAAAACCAAGTCGTCTGCTGGATATGACCGACATTTCAATGTTTCGTGGTATAACGACTATCCGTGGTTATGTGGATGTGTGCAGTTGTCGAAACTCTTTTGTTGGCCATGTACTCTGTTTTCGGGTGAAAAAAAACGTGTCGAATTCAGATGTGGATAACATGGACCATGACCATGACGCACCCAAAAATTCCAATTCAAATGAAAAACTTCTCTTTATGACAGCATCATAGAAGTTTTTTTTATTTGATTTGATTGATTTTGCTTCGCTTGTGCCACTTTTGGCTAATTTGCGAAGATGGGGATGAGTGATGATATGATTAAATTGATGAATAGACATCACAAACGCCCATGCCCAAGCTAGGTTTCGAACCCGGGATCCCAGTATCATATAACTATTTTCAAAGTCGGATTGATCTGCTCTATAAGTAGCCTTCGATGTTTCTGTAAGTATCAAATTACGTATTATTGTGTCAACAACCAATGTTTGCGATTTCACTTTAGTCCTTATGTCAACATTTTTTTTTCCTGATTAATAACTTTACCAAAATCTAGTATTGAATTGCATACGTACCAGATTAATATTATATGAACTACTTGGAAGACATTGGGGGGGGGCATGAGGTGGGGAGGCGCCCAAGTCTCCCTTAAATGTCCTACTGATAACCGGTAATACTTTTAAAAATCCACGCCACGCCACTGCTGGTATGCCAAAAAAGTTAATGATAATTCTAATATCACAACTTGCCACACATCAAAATGCACAGCTTTATTTCAAGTTGGTTCCAGATTCTCTAAATGGCCCCTCATTTAGATGATCATGATGATATCATAAATTCTTAATTGGTTATGTTTAGAATTATTCCTAGAGAATTGCCACCATGACCTCATGGACAATACTTTGAACTTTAGCCGCTAGATGGCAATGTTTCTGATGCATGATCTTAAAGAGTGTACATAGGTTAGCCAATAGTTACGTGGCATCACAAGCCTAAATTATATTACAGATATGTAATCAACAGTGAGTGTAATCCACGTGAAGAATATTGTTGGAGATATTTTTAACAGATCTAGTTCATAATATACAATATCACAGTAGTTCTTTCTTATAAGATAAGCTTAGGGACCAAATCCCATTTCTGACTGCTTTCTAGACTTATTGCGTTCAGATCCGTATTAATCTATAAGATTATATTTTATTTAAACTCTCTCTGGATGCTTCATGTTGACCAGGGCATTCACTTGTTTACTCCAGCTGTCTCAACCTCTGTGGTATGTGAATAATGCACAGTGTTGTGCTATGCAATCTTCCTGATGTATTCATGATATAGGAAGCTCCATCATGTTTATGGAGTCAGCTGTTTGCAATAGAGGTAGTAATAATCACGATTCGGCATGGAGGAAGGTCTCCATGGCCTGGGTGATATAGAGGTGAGACAGACTGAGAAGGGACTGACTTTTGATTTGGATTGAGGAGAGACAGGAGCTTGGAGAAAGGACTTGAGGGAAAGTGAGGAGAGTCCTGGTCAACCTGCAACGAAACCTAGAGAGGTCTTCGTTTTATTTTATTCGACGTTACTTTGAATTAATCATCACTTTCAGATAGACAGGTAATTATCCCAACCCAGGCATGATTCAGGTTTGAAGGTTCATAAAACCGAATGAGTGACCATTGTCTTTTCTAGTTGCTAAGGTATTTAGTTTCAGTTGTGCCTCTCGCACTGCCAAGCTTTTGACTTGTCATGTCAATGACGAGTGCTCTCATCATTGAGGATGTGTGATGAATAAACTACATTACCCCTTTAGGGTGACTGGTTTCTATCCCATCATTCTGTAGAATGATACGTGGTGGTGATGCGAGCCTTTTCATTATTTTTTTTTCGGAAATGCAGTTTATTGTTAGTATTGGAATTTGCATTTATCTCCGTATTAATACATGTTAGAGACATTTATTTCACAAGAAAGTAAATGAAAATTGAAAGGATAGTTTCCATAACCACTTTTAAATTAACCCCACTTCAAAATTTTTGCTAACTTGTCTATTTTTTTTATTAGTATGTCATTGCAACAATTCTTTTGAGAATACATAAGGTTTAAAGTTGTTGTTTTTTTTTTAAATATTAACGGGGGAAGAAAATTTTTATATATGCCATGATAGATGTCGAGTTCTAACTCGAGGATGAATCAGATGAAACCTATCGACCTCAAGTCAGTGTTGGTCACCCGCAAAATGTAAAGATGCGGAGGAACCTGCGCCCTAGCTCCGTCGCGGTTATCCACGTCGGGCTGGCGATTTGGTATCAGGAGCGTCCGTCATTCTGCGTGGCGGAAGGTTCGATGTCGTACTTTAGGGAGGCCCATTTCGTCAAAAATGTGGCCGGCCCCGGAACGTCCGTGGACGTTTCCCTATCAATGCGCTCCTGGCAGCGCTGTGGTTCGCTCGCGAATCCGGTACCGATGGCTACGACAGAATTCCCACCTGGGAAATTTTTACCATTCCCAGAATTTTAGCTAAGGTAGAAGAAAAAGGTATTTAGATTCGATGGTTTCTTGAATTTACAGCTTCAAAATGCCCATGACTGGTGTAGGCACTTCTCGTCCAAGTTCTTTTGTATAGACAGGTTGGGTAATTCATAAGGAAAATTGAGATAAAGAAAGGAAACTATTGGAAGTGGGTTTCATTGATTCAAGTCATGCACACAACCAAATTCATTCCATTGCCTGTTCTTAAAATTGAATTAAATTAAATTGGCTCATCAAAATAACAATACTATGATAAAATATAATTAAAATAAATTGGTTACATATCTGCCACAATTATTTGAAAATAAATAAGGAAATTTTAAATAAAATACATAATTGTAATTAAACAAAAAATAATGTCCATGATTGGCGTGTCGCCTTGAATAAATATAAAAATCATAAATTATGCTGCGTTGCTCTGAATCTGTCTTGCAAGTTGACGGTGCTCATAAAAATAATAACCAAGTGTTGCAGTTAACAACAAATTCCATATCACAAAAACTAAAATAGACATGGGCAAAGGAGTTAAAACTAATTCGTGAAACGGAATACTCTTACTAATGGATTGATTTAGTTGCTTCAATGCAAGTTCAAGCTGGATTAGCCAATAGTTTCGTGTCATCACAAGCCTAAATTATATTACAGATATGTAAACAACAGTGAGTGTAATCCACATGAAGAATACTGTTGGAGATATTTTAAACAGATCTAATTCATAATATACAATATCACTGTAGTTCTTTCTTATAAGATAAGCTAAGGGACCAAATTCCATTTCTGACTGCTTTCTAGATTTATTTTGTTCAGTTCTTCAATTTTTATTCTTTAATATTCTGGATAAATTCCAAAGGCCATCTTTACTTTATCAACCCGACAATACTGGGAACAAGAACTGAACCCGATATATTCACACCAAAGCCGAGCTTCAGACAATCGATTTACCTTGATTTAACTCCCTTGGTGGCTACAACAACTTCCAGAGCCTTGCGTCCTATTTCTTGGGCTTCTGGCGTCGTCTTGAAGAACCTTAGATGCCCCTCAGCGGGGGTTCCTGCGCGTACGATGACGTCACTGCTCAGGAGGTCGGATTCGATCTGGTTGAGGTCGTTGAGGAACCTGATTGTGTCATCTTTGGCGTTGTCCAAGATGGTGGCGTTCACTGCTGGGACGCTCACACTGACTTTGGTGGCGTCTACCCTGGTCGGGAAGGTGGCCGCTATGAAGAGGTAACATAGCTTAGGATATGTCAAGCATACACAGACAAATACACACACACACAGAGGTTGTTTCTTGGCGACGCCAGACATTTTGTGTAGGGAAAGTCAAACCGTTGATATAAAATTTAATATTATTATTACTAACAATCATTATAAACTAATAACAACTACAAATAATTTTGTTGTCAAACTACGTATTAATAATATTATTATAACCAGGGCTGGGATTAATAAGTACTAACAAGTGGCTTCATATGTGCCTACATATGGATTGAAAATTGGCAAAATACAGGCAAGGTTTTAAGGTTTAACAGGGCAAGTCAAAATGATGGATCCGATTTCAAACATTTATTCTGTGAAATATAATAAACAAATGTAATTTTGAGTCATGTGCTAAGAAAGGTAAACTGTCAAAGTTTTTTTCAAACAAATCACAAGTGTTCTATGTGAGCACCTCACGTAACACGGCACACATCAAGCCGATAGTCTATCTCCTGCCAAACCTTGTGTAGCATGTTGCGGTCAATATCAGCAATGGCTGCTGTGATGCGGGCACGCAGGTCATCCAATGTTGTTGGAAGTGGTGGTCCGTAAACATGATCCTTGACAAAACCGCACATGAAGAAATCACATGGGTCAAGTCGGGGGAACGAGGTGGCCAATGAAGGAGAGGTTGATCCTTGGGAGATGCACGATCCAATGCCCCATTGAGATGGTCCCGAACGCTGCCATGATAATGCGCAGGGGCACCATCCAATTGGAGAATGAAATCTGCGCTATCCTCTGCAAGCTGTGGAAGGAGCCATAGGTGCAGCATATCAAGGAAAACAAATCTTGTCACAGTACGTTCATGGAAGAAAAAGGGCCCATAAATCTTTTCATGGGAAATGGCACAAAAGGCATTCACTTTGGAAGAATTGCTCGTGTTCCACAATTTCATGGAGGTTAGCAGTTTCCCAAATCCTTACGTTGTGTCTATTCACTTTCCCTGAAAGGTGAAAAGTTAGGGTGACCAGACGTCCTCTTTTTTCCGGACATGTCCTCCTTTTTAAGTGTCTGTCCGGCGTCCGGGCGGATTTTTTAGAAATCAGTAAATGTCCTTCTTTTTTGGAAAGAGTATAGAATCGACCGTAACAAATGTGCACCACAGAGAATGTTTCCACACATAACGATCTTCGTATCACTTGGGGCACGTTAAGTATTCGAGCAATGCTCACCTAGCATAGGAGCTGAACACGATCACTTTCCCGACTGTGTCATTAGAAAGGGTGTGTGGGATCCAGAAAAGTCGGTAAGGGGATCGGTTTAAAAAAATCTGCCGTCCCGATTCCGACTTCTAGAAATGATTTCCAGACTTTTCGGGATTTCGAGCAGTTCGAAACTTCCAAATGGTATTTTTTTAAAAGTGGTTCATTCTTGATGTTTTTAGTAGGGGTGTGCGGGACAGAATTTTTTAAATCCCGACATTCGGGACGGGAAAAATTTTCGGGACGGAAAATGTTCGAAATTTCCTGAAGCTTTTAAAAAACTCGAATTCTACACGTCATTTTCACTTTAAGTGATTATTTTTGTATTTCTTGAATATAAACTAACAATTTCCGATAAGTTCCAGAAATTTACAATGCAGAAAACGTCGAAAATTAACGACTTTTTAAAATGACCATTCCGTATTTCCCGACTGCTCGGGATCCCGAAAAGTCGGAAGTTATTTCCCGATGTTGGGATCGGGACGGGAAATTTTTTTCCCGATCCCGATCCCAACATTTCGGGATCCCGCACACCCCTAGTTTTCAGCATTGTAAGTGTCTTGACGCTTCTCGGAAATTTATTAAAAAAAAAACTTAAGACAAAATTAAGTGTAAAGTTCGTGATTTCCACAGCGTTAGAATTTTTTTTCCCGTCCAGAAAATTTCCTGACCTCATCGGGAAATTGCGAATTTTTCCCGTCCCGAACGTCAGGATTTAAAACAATTTCTCGTCCCGACCAAACAAAGTTCTGTCCCGCACACCCCTAGTCATTAGTACGTATTATTCTAACTCGTTGCTTCGCAATCTGAAACTTGTGAAACACATGTAATCTGAGCAGTTCCTTTTCAGTTGATTGATATGATTTTTTAATTCGCTTTTCTAATACTTTTGGCTAATCGCGAACACACATACAGCACACATCTCCAAGGGACATACATAGGACGTCCACAATGTCCAATTCAGATCCATGGATATTGTGGATGTCCAAAAGACGTCCTATGGATGTCCCATTCTGGATATCCAGAATAGGATATCCATGGGACGTCTATGGGATATCCCTTCCTGGATATCCAGAGAATCTCCCATCCTGGATGTCCATAGGACGTCCCGTTCTGGATATTCATGGGATATGTGGCATTACGTCCACGTGTTATCACAAATTTAACATAAATGTTTTGATATCCGTGTAAAGATTCAGTCATAGTATCTTGTGTCAATTATGTTAGCACTCAAGCTCTGTTATGCAGTAATAAAACGTAAATTAAAAACATCTGCCACGGAAATTGCGTTGCCTGTAGGCCCATTGTCTTTTCAGCGAGTTACGCATGCGCGCCAAGCAGGTGAAAGTTGCCACGAGGGTTTCTTTGTGTCTTTTCTCGAACACAACGGCAGTTTGCATGAGGACGTTGCCTTGCGTGGTAGTGAAGAATAAGCGCTGCTTACTATGCTTATGCGTGTGAATACAAAGTACTTTTCGGATGTGTAGATACGTGTGTGTGTGAATTTGTGTGCGTAAGTGCGTGTGTGTGTGTGAGTGAGTGAGATATAGAGAAAGAGAGAGAGTGGAGTGCTTGTTATAAGCATATGTGTACTCGAGGTCATCGATTTGTGTAAATCTAGTCCAGGAATGCAACTTTCGTATCCAAAGTATGTGTGAAAAATATCAGCATGATGTTCAGATTAGGTACAATTTTAGTCCAGAATATATCCTTATCCACAATGAAATAAAAACATCCAGAAAATAATGTGAATTCATGTTCGAAACATGTCCAAAACACTCCCAAAATGATCCACAGGATGTTCAAAATATGTTTAAAAATGATCCACAGAATATCCGAAACATATCCAGAATGTCCAAAACACATTCGAAAATAATCCACAGAATGTCCAAAACACTTCTTTCCTGGATATCTTATGGGCGTCCCCTGGACGGACATATGGATATCCAGGTGACATCATATGAATGTCTACTGGACTTTCCAGGACATCCTATGGATATCCAGAATTTCGGCATGGATATCCAGAGGACGTCCATTAGAAGTTTCCTGGATATGTATGTGCTCGATGAGAATGAGCGATGATACGATGATTTTGATGAAGGAACACTCACAAAGAACACTCATGCCCAGGCTGGGATTCGAACCCGGGACCTCTGGGACCCTCCACCAGAGGTAAAGTGTAAGGTGGCTGTCAGTTTCCACTGCTGTTGAAGAGTACTGGTATTAAAATCATATTTCTTGACCCAATCTAAACTACCTAAAATGTAAATTAGGTTCTTGGAAATACGTTTAAACGAAGCTTACTTGTTACATTTGCATTAACTTATATTGCATTCTAATATCCAAGAATTGGAAAAAGAGTAAAATTCTGTGCTTCAAAGTATAGATATCTTAGTTATGATTATCATGTGTTAAATAAGATTAGGAGATTGCTTTCGTTGCTTAAAGGCAAGAGGAAATTTCAAATTATTGAAAAAATCATCAGAATTATGTCAGCAAAGTGTTGGTACTTAATTTATTAATGAAATTATGAGTAATGACAAATGAGTCGCCATTTTTTGCAGTGTCCTCTTTTTTATGACTTTGTCCTCCTTTTTCACCATGGTCTGTCCTCTTTTTTGAATGTATGTGTCTGGTCACCCTATGAAAAGTTCCTTGATCACTGTAAATTAACCTCTCATACAACCCATTTCTTTCCATTAATGCGAGGAACTTAGCACAGAAAGACGCGCGCAATGCATAATCAATGTCTTGTAAGGCTTGAACTAGTTGCAAGCGGTAGGGTTTCATTTGAATCGTTTCCGCAGAACCCGCCAGACAGTTTTCTGTGGAAGTTGAAGTTCTCTCGCTGGCCGGTAGGTGGACTTCTGTGGACTCCGCACGAAACATGTGTGCACTCGTTCCACTGTCTCTTCCCCAGTCGACGGACGGCCAGTCTATTTCATAGGCGTAACTACGGGGTGTGCCGGGTATGCCGAGGCACACCCTAATGGGCTGCTTTATCAAAGAGAATTAAAGACAGATATTTCAATAAGAGAGAAAATAAGCGGCAGTTTGTAAGAATATGAAAATGTCATTACTTGGTACAAACGTGTGCATTATCGCTGATGAAACGAGTGTATATAGTTTTTCGATTTTGTGATGTCATTGGAGAAAGATATTTACTGCATTCTACTCTGTACTACAGCGCTTTTCTTCTATACCTGTCACAAGCTGCACGTGTGTGAGAGAGCTTTCTCCAAGCTTACCAAAGTTAAAACTAAATTAAGAGCAACTCAGAAGCAGGGTAGATTGGAAGCCCTGCTCTTGATATTTGTGGAACAGGAAAAAGCTTAGTCTATTGATGTAAATGAAGTTATTGATGAGTTTAAGAACATTGTACCTTTTGACAGACGTCTCTTCTTATAGATGATGTGTATTTTGATGTATTTGTTTGTAACATTTATGAACATTTTGTATGTGTGTAATTTCAATGCAATTTGATTTTTTCTACTACATATATTCAGAAATTTTCAACACTGTCATTTAGTGAATTTATATTCCTTTACAAACCTCAGTGCAGGTAAAGAGCCAAGTGTTTGTGTTGCAAAATATGCTATTAAAAAGGTACAATACCTCATTTTTTTCTTTGTGCACACCCAAATATAAAGTTCTAGCTATGCCTATGGTCTATTTTCGTTTACAGATGCAGCCCGAATCTCTGAAATGTTCATACCACTTACGAATTGCCTTCTCCGTAGGTGGCTCTCTGCGATATTTGGTACAGAAATGCAGTTGCACACTAATCACAGACTTGTTCACATGATAATCAAGCACACAGAAAGATCTCTGTTCTCCAGTCAACGCCATTTTCCTGCTCGCTGCTGACTCCTAGCGGTAGAAAGTGGAAACACTGCGTGGAAACTAAACTTTGAAAGTTAACCTTTCGAAGTGCATGTCTCACAATAACATGTTTATTAGATTTCACAGAATAAATTTCTGTAATCGGGTCCATCATTTTGACTTATCAAGTATGGACTAGCACATGTGTAAAATGACCCAAAATGATGCTAAGAAGAGAAGACTTCTTCATAGTGATTTCCTAATTTGTGTGATTTCAAAAAAAATAAACAAACTGCATTAATGTTTAAAAATGAAAAGCCACAGAGAACGAACTTAACCTAATCGAATAGGTGAGATTGTAAGAAACCAGCTTGTTGCAAACTTAAGATATGTATTTAACAAATGAATAAAGAAGTATTTTTTTATGTAGTTTTCATTAACTAATAGTTTGACAAAAAAAATAGCAAAACATTCTGAATAGATTGTACTTCTTGATAAAGTCATCCTTTTTATTCATTTTTTAAAACCTTTAACACAACCATTTCTAAAATGATTAATTCAGTATGGATTGATATTAAAATTATTCACACATTATTTTATTTCCACACAAATGTCCTAATAGTAAACTTCAATTATTAGTTTTATGTTAATAACTTGTCACCAATGAAAGCATGGCAAAAACAATGTGCATCGCATTAAGCAGCAAAAACAGTGGCGGCGATTGGGTTCCAAAACTGGGGGGTGGGGGGCAAGGTACCAAAACTGGGAGGGCAAGGACACTTTACTTTCCCTTGCTAAGGTTTAGCACAGTGCGGGGGCAAAAGTGACAAAAAGTAGGAAGGTGGGGGGGGGGGGCAATTCCTGCAAGAACACGTGCTGGAGCCGAGATTTGAAATACTCATGGAGCCACATAATTTCTTTCATTTGAACAATTCCAAAACGATGAAATATGAACAATATGTAAAATAAGCCTCTTCAAATATGTAAAATTAAGTATGTTTTCCTAAAATATTTAAACTTATGTATTAAAGGAAAAATACAAACGTAACTATTCGTAAAGATATTACAAAATTTCTATGAATTCCTCAAACTGAAAGTACTATTTATTTTCATATAAATCCTAGCCCTGATTATAACTTTGGGTGAACCTTCTACTGTTACTCGTCGACGCCTCGTTTTAACGCTACGAGCACTCGAAATAATTTTCCATCTTGGATGTATGCAATCATCTGATATAGCTTCAGGGTTGCCACTGTCATCTACTTTTTCTGTTGGGAAACATCGATATGGACACATTATCATGCCAGCAGAGAGCTTTAGTCAGGTGGTTTATCAGCTCATCGTTAAATCATCCACTTATTCATCTTCCATGCTGCATATCATCAATCATGTCTTTCGTTACGAAACGTTTTTCAAGTTTTGTCAAGAGGTGACATTTCATAGATCTAGTGGCGGTGATTGGGTTCCAAAACTGGGGGAGCAAGAACAGTTTACTTTTCCTTGATTTATAAGGTGGCAAAAAGTAGGGGGCAACTGCCCCCCCTAATCTCCGCCACTGCATAGGACTGGTTACAAAGTCTGTTGGTGGTGCACTAATAACTTTCTCGTTTTCCGACAGAAAATATGATTGTCGGTGGCAACCCTGAAAATGCAGCACATGATTCCGTACATACAGGGTGAAAAATGTCATATTTTCTACTATTCTTGAAAAACTTTAGGGCTGCTTAAGATATGTGTGGGTTGAGGAGGTTGTAAAAAAATTGGTGGATGGTTGTATGGTTTAGTAGAGCACTGGGGAATATTCTTTCACATTTAGGGTAAAGGAGGGTAAGGGTACGCGGGCGGCTAAGAGTACTATTGGCTTTTCCCAAAGGTTGGTAGCACTGATCGAGATAATTCTTCCACCACGCCAGTCGCTGGGAAAGTCTAGTGCAGCAGCACCACAGATATTCTTGCTCCCGCATTTTGTCTACGTATGATAGGTAAGTGAACATTTTTTTTGCTTTTCGTTATAAAATTTCGCATGTTAAACGTAAGGAATATGACCATGTAAGTATGGCAAATTCACGAAGTGCATGTAATACGAAGAACATGCCTTATTAGACAATGCACAGGTGAGGCAGACCTGTTTCTGTCTAAGCAGTGCACCCCTCTGGTGATTGAAATGAGAAGTAGTGTAGGTGGAGGGCAAGAGTTCGCATTTCCGTGCGTGCGTACTCTTGGGCAACAGTTTGTAATGAAAGATGTATGTAGGTTGTCTAAGGTGAGCATTGTACATACCTTGCAGGTAAACGAGTATGAAATGTTTAATCAGGGTGGCTACAGAGAAGCAGAAAGGAAATTCCCTGGCTTTTCCCGGTGTTCCAGGTCTGTCGCCATCCTGTTAATGTACACGTACATATGAAATCGTTACATATAATTGTGAGTAAAATTAAATGTAAATTGTATGAAAGATGTCTACGTGTCATACCATGTACGGTTAAGGAAGGTTTTTATTGCAGAGAACAAAGATGGAAAAGTATAAAAAGAAGACAGAGAGGAAATTGCAGTTTACAGAGGAAAACCCCCAGGAGGCAAAGAGAAGAGTAGCCCAAGGTGAAAGCAAGCGGCAAGTGGCGCGTACCATGGGAGTGAATGAGTGCACATTGAGGAAAAGATTGAAGCAGGTATCTAAGCCCTTTTTACGACATCAGTTCCTTCACATGCTCTTACTGCAGAGTCCGGTCAATTATATTTTTAATGAGATTTGATTCCAGGGAGGCTTGGCAGAACCCCAGATAACGAACCATCAACGTCAACGTCTACTAAACCTTGTCCTACTCCATCGGCGAATGCCAGTGTGTCTCAACCAGGGGAAGTGGGTCCGTCACCAATAGAAAACCCTGCACAGAAGACTCCTTCCGGATCTAGGAAAGGGGGGTCATCTGAAATTCTCTCGGGATCACCTTTTAAAAATAAGTTAGTGGATAGGCAGAGCACCAAGAAACAGCAACCCCTTCAGAAACTAACAAAAAAGCCATTAAAGATTGTGCAACGTCAACAAGATAACACACAGGCGGCTGCAGATGAAACCGAAACGATCTGCGCTGGGTGTGGAGAGTCCTTTGCTGACGACTGGGTTCAGTGTGGGGTGTGTCATGAGCAGTGGCGTATGCTGGTTTTAACTAGTGGGTAATCTCAGACACTTGATTCATCCACCCACTCCTGAAGTCTCCCTGCAAATTTACCTCAACATTCATACAGGATTTACGAATGTATGTGTGAAAAATGTTACCTTATTGTTGCGACCACTGTCGAATAATTGTTGTGATTGCACTTGCAGTTAATCTACGTTTAGAATTTCAAACAATAAAACAAGATAATATAATAAATCTATAAGAAAAAACCTGTAACAAAGAATATGAAAGGAATTCGGTAGTGAAATAAAAACCCTCAATATTAATTGAAGTGTAAAATTCAAGTTACCCCAGTACCCAGTTACTCGTTCATTCCTGATTTTTGTTTTTATACACGGAAGTTTGAGTTCAAGACCTGTGGTACAGTACAACAGTAAAAGAGATTCTACTGGCCTACCTACATTAACTATTTGCAATTTCTCCGGAAAAGATCCCGTTCCAAATATTTTCACACGAAAATATTATATTATATCCATTGCCTTTAACTTTAAACACAGCACTAGCACGAATACTAAACCACTAACAGCTAAACAAATATTAAATTCTCGAATCGCTACAACACGCATTCAATTCCCTGCGCCAATCTTCTATTGTGGTTCCTTACTGCTTGACAGAGACTTCATATTCCCTGCGATGCGCGAGGTTCTATAAGTTGGAATCATTGCGTTTTTTGTTTATATATTTTACATTCAAACATCTTTTATCATTATGATCATTATTAATCTAGAGAGGGGGAGAAGCAACTTAAATTACCTAATATATGTGTACGTATATATATAATTTATTTCCGATAGCTTCCCCTTTTAAAAAATTATTCATTTCTGTGAAAGAAATACTCTCACTGGTTTTGAAGGCTACAAAGAAAGTAATCACGCATTTTAAAATACAAAAATGAATAAAAGTAAGCATATAAATAGTTTAATTACTTCATTAATCGA
Source organism: Lepisma saccharinum (assembly GCF_977018435.1). Taxonomy (NCBI): domain Eukaryota; kingdom Metazoa; phylum Arthropoda; class Insecta; order Zygentoma; family Lepismatidae; genus Lepisma; species Lepisma saccharinum. The sequence goes on along the minus strand of NC_139252.1, from coordinate 36,477,204 downwards.
TTTATTAAATTGTTATTTGACGTCGCTTTTCTGCCACTTTTGGCTAATCACTACGAGTGATGACATGAAATTAATGAAGGGACATTTACAAAGAGCACCCATGCCCAGCCCGGTTTTCGAACCCTGGAGCTCTGACGTCGTAGGGAGCTGTGGCAACCATTCCGCCAGAGAGGTTGGTGTAATTTCTTGAATTTCTAGTTAAAATTTTAATTTATTTAATTACCGCCATCTTCAATATTAAAGCTTTTTTTTTTCCTATGACAATATCTGTTGAAATAGCAGATATCAGAAAGACAGAAGCAAATGTAAAATGAGAATTAACATAGAATTGGTTCGCAAATGTTGTTCACATTTCCCTGTTTCTCGAGCACTTTCAGATGTATTTTCTCTACTTTCCTTTTCAGTACGTAATTTGCGAACCCAGAATTCTGTTTCCTGAGAAATGTCCCTGTCGTAAACAACACAGCTCCTACGATACAAAGGCCACCGGGGAAGAATGGCAGAAGAGGGTGCTGCCAGCCGAGGGAACGGCAAAGGCTCTGGGGTGGAGAGTGCGACCGATGGACTCTCGCCAGAAGGAGCTTACCCTTGCCACGGAATAACCGCGCCTGAGAAGCAGTGTTTCCTTCCCCTCCCGTCAAGGGATTTAAAGGGAGCCGGTGGAATCTCACCCTGACGTCACCAGATTCCACCAGCTGGAGAAAGTGGCTGAAAGCCTCTCGGACATTCAGCGGCAAACGTTTGAAAAACATTCGCGCGCTGGAAGTAAAGAAATATGCGAATCAAAGATTGGTTCGGAAGAATATTTGGAAGAAATAAAAAACAACTTTTTTAAAAAATTATAGTCAGGTCATCTCCGATTACCTAGCTGACCCAGAGTATACGCCGCTGGTCATGAGTGGTGGCATGAACAGTGTTCTGATTACATTGGACATGGACCATATGTGTGTGATAATTGCTAATGCGTACTCTTGAACGACCTGTTTAGTACTCTTAGCCGCCTATGTGTCCAAGAGTACGCATGTGCTATCCTTTCATAAAATCTTTTCTGTAGTTTTTCCTTTTACAGTTACTTTCTTTGATTTCTGAGCAATTATTACTAAGGGGTTAATAAACATTGTGACAAACTTTCATGTGTATCTGTGATTTACCTTACTATTTACACGGCCTCAAACGTTAGGTGCGTACTCTTGACCTCCTTTACCCTACACAAATGAAACTCGCACCCAAATGCATTTTTTTCTTTCTTAGATGTTTCCTGGAAATAAGTAATCGAATAAAGGGATAAATGGGGGCGAAGTGGTGGTGTATTTAGTCAGAAGTTATTTGTATATTGTCATCCAACACAAAACCGAATTTCAGAACGAATGGCAGGATGTAGCACGAGGTACTGTACTGTCTATTCACAATTGCATGTAAATTTCAAAATGCATTTTCTCCTTTATACGGAACAACACCATCACCAAATTTTAATATGATGTAGTAGAAGACACGTGGATGCTCACAAAATCCGAAAATGAGCAAAAATCCGTTGGGTGATGATTTTTGCTGTTCAACACTGAATACATCAAAACACGGTCAAAAGTGTTACAAATGCCCATTTGTCCAAGTTTGACATTTATCTTCAAAATGATATCTACATTATCTTCCTAGCTTCAGTCTATCCCGAGATATATGCATTTGAAAATACTGTGTTTCGTCAGTAAGCTATTTTTAAAATTTCTTAATAATCGAACTAGTTTAATTTTATCCAAACACTTGTAAAGGGTTTCACATGATGCAACTCCTGAATGATTTGACGTAACCTGTGAATTTAACCGATATCGTTATCGTTCACGTTGTTTATAGCTTACACACTAGATGGTAGTACCAACCAGAGAAGTGTAGGAGGCTTGTAGTGTCATCTGTTGGTAGTGGAACTAACTTTTACAAGGTCTAGCATGTATTTTTCCTATGTCTTTACATGGAGGTCGATCAACGTGAAGGTTAGGTCAATGTTTCAATATCACACCAGTAGCGTACGCAGGATTTCATAAAGGTGGGGAGGTTATTTCTAAAACTTTCTCCAAATTTACATTACCATTGTTTATTATACTTTAATTAATTAATAATGCTCATAGTTAATTAATTAATAATACTTATAATTAATTAATTAGTATAATTACTACTAATAATACTACTAATGCAGCTGCTGTTACTACTAATATCACTACTATTATTACTAGAGATCTACATAAATATATTTATGAAAGCAATACAAAATAATTACTTTCTAGTCATTCGATTGTTAACAAATTCTAGGAGCATTTTCTTGTTTCTTTGCTACGAAATAACTGTCTAGTCAACGGTTATTTGTATACGATAGGTGAGACATCTTAAGTGTGAAGAAAATCCATAAAAACAAGCAAATATATTAAATTTATTGAAATAATCAAAATATGAAACTCATCCAAGGAGACGCGGTGGTCTAGTCTGACAACCTCGCGGGAGATCCGGGTTCGATTCCCGGAATTGGTTGGAACTTATCCAGCCTTGTCCACGCACCCAGCCTCATATCAATGGGTACCTGAGATCAAACCTGGGGGATAAAGGCTGCCGGAGCATGGTGCTGATCACATCACCCGCAAAATGGCCGAGATCGAGAATGTGTGGGGCCCCACCACACCACTACATGTGCCTTCATGGCACGGTGCTGTATGCACGGGGAAATTTACATTACATTTACATTACCTATGGAACTCACCCAGGATGATGATGAGGCGCGAGAATACATGTTGCTATATTCCACTGAGTCTATGTTTTCGTTCAAAAGTAAGTTTATAGACATTCCAACACATTTATCACTTCTAGGTGATTCACAAAGCACTTTTTCAACATTATTTAATGATGTCGATGTAGCCTCAGCATCACTTGAGAGTTCACAAGGGGATGCGAAATCAGTACCGGGATGAACGTTCGCAATAACGTCGGCACACTGCGACGAAGCAAGGAATTTACACAATTCTCGCGAGAGTCTCGCAAATTTCAACTTTGCGGTCGCTTAGACATATCGACGGATCCCAAACTACACTGTAAAGATTTATGAGAAACGCGACAATACCACTCTCAAAATCTACTATGCACGGGCACGATAATTCACATCTGGATTGTCTGGCTGTTCTTACCAACTAGAGTACTGCATTGGGTTACTTTCGCTCGAAAATACTCGATCGAATCTCCCACGCTCGAGCGTGATACCTTCTTCTTCTTTATTTTATGGCTCACACCGCGTTTGCAGTTTCTAGCCAAAGTTGCTGAGTTCAGGTTATATCACAGGTTATAAATATAGAATATCAAATCACTTCAATGGGACAATAATCGTACATTATATGCATGTGTGAAAATTCGTTCTGGTAGTTTCAGCCCATAATCATCTATTCATTTTCATATAGGGGTCATTCCATGTCAAATCATCCAGAATTTTGTGAAAATGTCACCCACCATCCCCGATTTTGATGAAATTCGGTATGCTTATAGAACTTTTCATGCTGATTACAAAAATGACAACTTTTTTTGAATTGGTCAAGGGGTTCAGAAGTTACGCGCTTTTTAAGATCTCCGTGTACGCCACATGCGGCTCCACTTTGAATGTCACGCATTAGGTTATAAACGATCGTATCTTCCCTCGGGTTTACCGTGGAAATTTCAAATTAGTTTTATTTTGTTCAGAATAGTATAAGCTTTCATTTAAATAACGTTTCAGATGAATGCATCAGTAAACATGCATTTTTATATATAGTTTTATGTATTTTTTTAGAAAAATAAATGACTAACTTCAAGAGCGAATTTCATGCAATGCCCCCCCTTCAATTTTCCCCTAATTTTATATGTAGGTAGCTCAGAGTGTGTACTAATGCCTGATGAAAAAATTGGGATGGGCGGTTCAGAGACAGGGTGATAAAAAATCATTTGCATAAAATTACATTAAAAGTAAATCTTATTAAAAATGCTTATGTATTTGGCACAAAACCTGAAGTACAATATGTTTCAAGTTACAATATTCAAAATTTTTGTTCACTGTGTGTGAATGTAAGCATAGGCGTAACCTGGCGGGGGCAAAGGGAAGCACTTGCCCCCTCCAAAATTTATAAGTTAAATATATTTTGTGATCCTCCTGGCACTTGAGGAACAAACGAATAAAGAGTAACAATTATGATTTTTCAAATGTTTTTATCAAATAATACTGAACAATATTTTTATGCGATGGAAAACTTTATGATTATCTCAACCCGAAGATAGTTTCCAAGTGACCCATTAAGATAGTACCTAAAAATTGTACTCTATGCATTGCCAAAATTTCATGTACTATAAATTGTGCCGTTCACATTTTAGATGGATATTTTGACCATTTCAAGCACACTAAAGTATTTGACTTATCACTAAGTACATATGTCCATCCATTTGTGTTGTTAATGTCCACTGGACACAGCATACTTTTTGGCCAGTAGTGGGAAGTTGATGGACCAAGTGGATGCAAGAATTTAATAGCTGCATCGTCATTTTCACGTGGACTTTTGAAGCAATCCTACAAACAAGTTTGAGTCATGCACACACATGTCAAACATAACTGTTTACTGTTGGAATTTGGAAAGCCACTTCTTTACAAAAGTCAAACCATACAGTTATACAAAACATATTACATCAGAACTTACTATTTTTGCTCTGACTGTTAAACAACTAGTGTTTCGAAGTAAATAGTTACAAAGTTACAAGTACAGTTACTTTTTATTAATTCTAACTGTAACTAGCTACTTTTAAAAATAAGTACCTGTAACGTTAACAACGGTAACAGAGTTACTTTTTGCAGTAGAGAAATAGCTAATTTGGACAATTCTGTTCCAGACTATAAAAATAAAATATGTACTTTCTCTGGATGCTACGTGAAAGGATTTTCTTTGAATTGCTGGCAAGGAAGCTATACTTTGTTGCATGCTAAATTTAGAACATCCATGCTTTACTGTAATTCATTTCTAATTGTATGTAAAAACTCCATTGTTTTTGGTCGACTGCTGCGTTCGTTTGGAATGTTGTTGTCCAGCTAGGAAAAAGTCATTGTCCAGGGAGTGAATCTTTCGATCTTGTTGAACTTGGAATGGAGGAGAAAGAAATAGGTGCATGTGGAATCTTCTTCTTCTTGACACCATATTCAAAATACCGTAGTCAGCATACAAATTATTTTTAATTATAATCGTTCAAGCAAAGCTGACTGTGTTTTCCATCATTTATTAGGAGTAATAATGTAAATATATGAATACATATTATGTACTAGAAACATAAGTAAAACACGGAAGTCTTCATGACCATTGATTTTGTGTAACGTTTACACAAATCAATGATCATGAACAGTACGTTACTGTTACCGTAACTGTAAAAGAAACTCAGTTACTTTCAAAGTACCAGTAACAATAACTGAGTAGCTTTTTTAATGATTGACTGTAACTCAGTTACTTGTAAAAAGTAACTTACGGAACCTGACGGTTCAAAATAGTGCATACTTTCTGGTACTGTTGTAATACTTTGCAATCGCTGACACATTGTACTGTGGGTTGTTGTCATTTCACCCTAGATGATTACTAAGAAATTTATGCCTTGAATACTATTTCTACATAATTGCCGTACTTGTTGCTTTCTTTACAAGTATTTTTACTGTTCCAATCATCCTGTCAGAAGGATATTTTTTGTGGTATGTGGCGAAAAAGCTCCATTTGAAAAAACTTCAATCAGCACAAATGTGTAGTATAAATTCTTACTTCATATTACGTATCCCCATGAAGAGTAGCCAAAAAAGAACTTCCATATTGAGATAAAATGCACAAAAAGAATGTTCTCGAAGAAAATTTGCTAAACTTGGGAATGTTAATAATAATTATATATATAATTATATAATATATAAAATTTTAAAAAATGAAGACTGTTGAAACTAACTTAGATACAGTGAAACCTCAATTTTACGTTTTCCAGGAGACCAAGCTGAAAAACTTAATACGCGGGAAAATGTAAAATCTTGGAAAATTTCTAACCAGACCATCAAGATTGAATGCAAAATGAAGGAAAATATAAAATCGAGGAACTTAAATCAGGGATCCACTGTAATTATTACTTGCAAATTTTAAATTAATCTATAAATTTTGGAGAGGGAAGAGCTTCCCTTTGCCCCCGCCAGGTTACGCCTATGCTTACATTCACACACAGTGAACAAAAATTTTGAATATTGTAACTTGAAACATATTGTACTTCAGGTTTTGTGCCAAATACATAAGCATTTTTAATAAGATTTACTTTTAATGTAATTTTATGCAAATGATTTTTTTATCACCCTGTCTCTGAACCGCCCATCCCAATTTTTTCATCAGGCATTAGTACACACTCTGAGCTACCTACATATAAAATTAGGGGAAAATTGAAGGGGGGGCATTGCATGAAATTCGCTCTTGAAGTTAGTCATTTATTTTTCTAAAAAAATACATAAAACTATATATAAAAATGCATGTTTACTGATGCATTCATCTGAAACGTTATTTAAATGAAAGCTTATACTATTCTGAACAAAATAAAACTAATTTGAAGTTTCCACGGCAAACCCGAGGGAAGATACGATTGTTTATAACCTAATGCGTGTCATTCAAAGTGGAGCCGCATGTGGCGTACACGGAGATCTTAAAAAGCGCGTAACTTCTGAACCCCTTGACCAATTCAAAAAAAGTTGTCATTTTTGTAATCAGCATGAAAAGTTCTATAAGCATACCGAATTTCATCAAAATCGGGGATGGTGGGTGACATGGCCTGGATGAATTGACTTGGAATGACCCATATTGTTATGTATTGGTAAGATAGACTAAACTACATCTTAACATGGAGATGATGACTATGGTCACTTTAGTTTCAATTTCACTGCGTCTTTCACTTCACGATCCTTATTTAAAGGCCCGCTACTACAGACAAATTACGTTTACACGGAAACTACTGGGCTTCGAGCGTGTACCGATCGTTTGAATGTTCGAGCGTTATTCGCCCGAGCAAAGAAACTGTCCATTCCGTAAGCCATCTAGCGTCATCGGTGCGAACTACGATCGAGCAAAAAGGTCTCGATTCAGCACTTTATTACCAACAAAACTTTTCACAATAGTTAAGCTTATTGTAGTTCGAATTCAGAAATTCAAACGTACCGCGTAAACAATGGGAAGGCGGACTGGTGATTGTGTATTCTTGTTGGACTAGCATTTGTCTTCATCAGAAGCTTAAAACGAACCAAGAACCAAGAAAAAATACAATATCGTTGAACATTGTAGCAGCTGATATACGAAACAACTTTCTTCATTTAAATCATAGTTTCCCTCATATTTAATTTTTAAGAATTCGTGTTTATTTTCAACGCATTCACTATTAAAGACGCGTGTATTTGGAATGTTGTGCTTTTCTCCATGCTGCATGGAATAATAATTCAAATTATTATTATTAGTATTATTATTATTATTATTATTATTACTGTTGCAGATCTTTGACTGTGGTAATTAGCCATTTTTTTCCTACCGCATTATCCATATTTCAAAAGCTCAAGGTGGGTTTAAACCCGGTTCCCCCCCCTTGCGTACGCCACTGTATCACACACACACACACACAAACAGTCTCATCTCGAATTTGACTCGTCTCGATATCAAAGTCTGGCCGTACTTGTCCAAGTGAAAATGGCAAATTCAACTTTCAGTGATGCATTGTGTTCTTTTGCAGCTTACCTCTATTCGTCAGAACATCCGGACAACACACTCCTTTCTCGCCATCCTTCAGTTCACAATTATTTCCTTCTTGCTCCTTATCCTTCTGTTCCTGATAGAACAAGGAACACCCGACGTGTGACTTGCAAGAGCCTTGCTGGCCGTCGCTTGTTGTGCACAGAGTAGAACTCCCTCCTTCCGAATCCCTGGCCTCACTGGGAAACACAAATCCCTGTCGTCGAACTCTTGATAAGATGTCTTCGGCCCAACAATTGCCAGACAAGATTAGAGCTATGATCCACAGCCAATGCACCATGGTTAAACGGACAAGAAGCTGAAATTAAGAAGAAATGTTTGATTGTAATTCTGTACATGAACCTTATTTTGCATTGAGAAGAGAAGTTCAAGAGGCGTTTCCTGGAAACAAAGAAGCATCGACTAGTTATTCTTACCTTATTTATTTTACCCGGTTTTTTCTTTCTTGTACAATCTTTCTGGATTCTCACCTTCCTTTCTCAATATGTTTCCACTTGCTTATCCTATGATGGCGCAGTGGTAGCGTCGTCGCCTTTTAATCAAGGGGTCCCGGGTTAGATTCCCGGTGGAGGCACATAGTGGTTCGGATTCCACTTTAAACTTTAGGTCCAGTCCCGATTAGCCTTACTGTGCATAAAGTGGACTTAAAGAACCAAATCAATCAAACCACTTGCTTATCTACTCTCAAGTAGATTGTATCGTTTACTGTCTTCTGTTTTGTATATTGATTGATTGATGTAGCTTATTTTACTTTGCGTTTTGTGCTTCTTGGCTAATTCGCGTAGATGGGGATGAGTGATGAAATGATGAAATTGATGAATGGACATTCACAAACAACCAAGTCCGAGCGGGATTCAAACCCGGGACCCTTGTCGTCGCAGCGCGATATGCTAACCACTCGGCCACAGGGTCCAGCATTCTGTTTTTTTTTTACTCCTTCAACACATATCTCTCTCTCTCTCTCTCTCTCTCTCTCTCTCTCTCTCTCTCTCTCTCTCTCTGTCTTTCTCTCATACTATATTTCTCTTCAGATTCCACTTTAAACTGTAGGTCCAGTCCCGATTAGCCTTTCTGTGCATAAAGTGGACTTAAAGCACTAAATCAATCAAACCACTTGCTTATCTACTCTCATGTCGATTACATCTTTTACTGTCTATTGTCTTCTGTTTTGTTTACTCCTTCAACACATCTCCCTCTCTATCTCTCTCTCTCTCTCTCTCTCTCATACTATATTTCTCTCACTATCTGTCCTAGTTTATATATTTTCTTTTCTCCCTCAACCTTATGACTTATTTTATTCATTTTCTTTCACTCGCTATTCTTCTCCTTATCCCTCTTTATTTTTACTTACTCTCACTTATATCGCTTCTTTTATTTTTATTTTCTTTTAATTCGTTTCTCTTTCCTCATTCAGTATTTCTCTCTCTATCAATTCTTTTCCCCCACTCGTTCTTTTCATATCCATTCTTTATTTTATTTCTTTCCCTCTCTATCTCTTGAAATATTTATATTTTACGATGATCTATAAACACGCTGTCGTACGATTTTCAATACATATTCCATTTACAAACAAGATTAGTAAGTTTTGGTTTTGCTTCCTACTTTTCGAATATTTTCTGTTGGCATCCACGTTCTCAAGTCCATATTTTTATTATATTACGTGGCTTTTCTTCACTTTCTTGCTAATCGCGACGATTAGATGAATGGTGATTTTTACGATGTTGATCAAAGGACAAACCAAGAAAAGACACCCATGTCCGGAACAGGAATCGAACCCGGAACCTATACGGTTGGCTGCACATGCGTCAATTGTGGGAAAAAGGACAGCTTGCTCTGCGACGACATTCATGAGCATTTCTACATTCTAATTTCATCATATAGGAGAAGTATTTATTTTACACGAGAGCGCTGAACTAATCTTATATTACATTTCTTGGATCTGAAGTGACGCATGCATCAATTGTGGGAAAAGAATTATTACTTTCTTTCACTTCAGATCCAAGAATTGTAATATAAGCTTAGTTCAGCGCTCTCGTGTAAAATAAATACTTCTCCTATATGAAGAAATTAGAATGTAGAAATGCTCATGAATGTCGTCGCAGAGCAAGCTGTCATTTTCCCCACAATTAACGCATGCGCAACATGCACCGCATGCGTTCACAAGACGCATCTGGGTTGTTACGCGCTAAAAAATTAACTAACTCAACTGAACTAAGCAACGCAACAACGCAGAATCTCTCCCCGTGACACCTGTCACGCGAATTAAACATGACATGAATTATAATACGGTCAGGATAAGTGCCTACAGTCGGAGTTACCGAGAATAAACCTAGGAGGATTTGATTTCATGCACCTGAAATGACGTTACATAGTACTACGGTGGATCTGAATATACACATACCGTGCGTCCATTTCGATCTGCAGCCGAGAGATCGGGAGAAACGTGGCGGGCGGCGCTGAGGGAGGTGCCGACATTTGCGGCCTGTAATGCCCGCATATTTTTATGGACATATGCAGACATTTATATAAATATTGCAAAACTAGCACTAACCTGTGTTATAAGAGTTGTTCAAAGTGATGTCCACCTACATTCACACATTCCTGGCATCGTTTGATGAAATTTTGATTCACACGCAAAAGTTCTTCTTCCGTAATTCTTCCTAGTTCTGCCCTTATATTGTCTTTTAGTTCGTCGATGCTATGAGGGTTATTTCGGTAGACTCTATTTTTCAAGGTTCCCCACAAATAATAGTCACATACGGTAAGATCTGGCGAACGTGAAGGCCATAAACCTCTTGAAATTATTCTGTCATCAAACACCTCCCTTAAACGTCCAAAGAATCAGCGGCGGTATGGGCTGTGGCCGAATCTTGTTGAAAATACCCATATTGTCTCTCATTATCTGATAACAACTGAAAAAACGGCGCGAGTATTTGTGTGCGGTACCTCTCTGAATTTATTGTGTCTTCAAAAAATATAGGCCCTATTATTCTTTTGGCACTTACAGCACACCACACACCAATTTTTGCATCGTGTAACGGAACTTCGTGTATTATTCGGGGATTTTCAGTGCTCCAGTATCTATTGTTCTGTCAACAAACATGACCACGCAAGTGAAACCATGCCTCATCCGAAAAAATTATTAACTGTGGATCAACAATACCATCTACAATATTCTGCAAAACCCAATTACAGAAATTTACTCTACTTACGTTGTCAGGGGGCCTTAATTCTTGCACTATAGAAACTCTGAACGGTTTTAATTTTAGTAGCTTAGTGGCTGTATGTGCTGATGATTTTGACACGCCCATCTCCTGTGAAACACGGCGTAGAGGTTTGTTTGGAGAACGTTCTAACGCTGCACCAATTTCATCGAGTTTTGCTTCGGTTAGAATCCGTCGTTTTTGCTTAGGTGTTTTAAAATTTAACGATCCAGTTTCTCGTAATTTAAGGACAAGACGTCTAACCGTATATCTATGTGGAGGTGAAACGCCTGGGAATTTCTGTACAAATTGCCTACACACGTCTCGACACGAGTCTGTTTTCACGTAAGTGTCATACATAAAAATTCTTTGTTCTAACGTGAACCTTGCGGCTGGCATTCCAAACGTCTGACTGACACAACACACATACACACTGCAATAACACAAACAAGTAACGGCAAGTAACCAAGAATAACACTCTTACGCACAGTACGAAATTAACACGCTCTTGGTTTACATCTGCCTGCCACTATATTCACAGCTCTGTAGTCGCGAAGGAACAAAAAACTTGAGCTAGGAGATTTCGGATTGCAAGGTAGCTCACGAACACCATTAGCTTTTAACGGTTCGTCTGCAGCGTAATCTTGATACAGTGTTGCACATTCGAAACCTCCAAACGATCCCCATCGACACAAAACTCTTTCAAGGATATAAACTTAAGCAGGACGTTACTGGTCAAAACTATGATTAAAATGTTTTACAGAGTATTATCTGTGGCTCTTAATATAATTTCTAAAGCGTATTTATTTGTGTATATAAGGGTGGAACTTGGAAGAATTACAGAAGAACTTTTGCGTGTTATAACACAGGTTAGTGCTCGTTTTGCAAGATGTCCACAAAAATAAGCGGGCATTACAGGCCTCAAATGTCGGCATCTCCGTCAGCGCCGCCCGCCACGTTTCTCCCGATCTCTCGGCTGCAGATCGAAATGGACGCACTGTATATTAAAGCACAGATAAATAAACAACATCTTGCCCTCTTTCATTCGATCTCTCATTCATACACACATTCCATGGCACATTGAGACAATATGACAATTACAAAGGTTAGATTAATTAATACTTTGACTATACTCATGCTATTTCTTGGCTACATTGCCTTTTACAATTTATCGTTTAGGGTTTTAAGTATAAAGTGAGTAATTGTTCTTTGTGCGAACGCTTTTAGCTTTTCAGAAGGTACAAATATATTTCAATGAACTATTGTTTAGCTGTAAACATAAACTCTGATCTATAACATTGATTGTCCGCCGAAATAACAATGTCTAGGTATGCCATAGCACTGATTTAAGTTATGCAATGATTTGATTTACGCAGATTCGCGGTAGATTGGCGTCATCTCTCTCACACACGCACATGGTTGGATCTTACCTTCGCTGCATTCCCTCTGACCTGGGTAGGGTGAAAGTGGTCATACAGTTTTGGAAGACGCCCACACTCCAGCGTCGTACTTCGCTGTTATCCTGGTTGGCGAAAATGGATCTCCCGGCAGTTCCGTCTGGCATCATCGGATCCTGGCTTCACTCGTTCACTTCTCGCGGTTTCCCATGGACACACATGGATATTAAATGTTATTAACTTCTGCTAACTTAGGACGTTGTTTCGGACGACTGACACAGGTGGACGTGTCTGGCGTTATTCTCACATACCACACGTATGTGCACGAATGCGTTGACGGCGAGGGGGAAACGACCCCCTGGTTCTACTCTGCTCTACTCCATGGCTCTAAAACACTCACTCCAGGAAAACACAAATCCAGACCTCGGGTTGGATTGCGACTCGCAGCTAGGTCGCGCGTAGCTCACACTCCGGTGTCGATTCTAAGCAAAACTGTTTTCTCGCTATTCCGAATCATCCCTTTTATTCAAGATTTGAACGAGGTGACGCTATAGTCTCTGTGTTCAGGTGTCAATTTATTGTTTCTGGTGCTTTGACCGTTGTCCTCCTATCCTTGTCAACGCTCACTCCGGTCCTTAACCTCTGGTAGTAGCCCCTCGCGCAGAGATTAGGCTAAATCCTCCGCTATTGTGTCAGACACGGACAGAGAGGGCCATCTCACCAGGATACCGTCTCCCATTGTATCCAGCGATGGATCTTTAATAATTCATAACTCCCGTAGTTCTGTTCTGATTAGGCTCAAATCTCGGAATCAGTACTTTCGTGATGTGGTCTTCCGCTGGTTACTACTCATCCAATTCGGTCCATTGGTCTAGAAGTTGCTCTTTTCCTGCTATTCCCCATATGAATGCATGTAAATCCGAATTCGGGCGAAAAACGGTGGTTGAGCAAGTTAGCATTGGCCAAGGCAGTCGCTAGACACCTTTATTCGCGACGGATTTTAATATTACCAATTGTAATTAATTCTTAATAACGGGCAATTAGATTAATTACCTGTTACACAATATTTGACCGTTATAGGGTTGGCGAGATCTTGCATCAGTGTTCAACGCCAGCCACCAAGGCGACATAACAAGAAATCGAGAAATTTTGAGAAACAAAAGGAAGTAGTCATGGGTGTCCCCTCCTCCCCCGGAAAATGAAAGTCAACCAAAAATTACATATTTCACACATATAATTTAATTTCAGCCACAATAATGTGTGTTAATTATTCTACGAACATGATAAATTCAAATTTAAGCAATATTTTTTTATGGATGAACACTATTATTCGGGAAAATATGCCATGTTGGCCCCCCCTGGAAAAAGATACCTTCCTTGCCCCTCCCTGGAAAAAATCCTGCGGACGTCCATGGAAGTAGTGGGTAACCTACAGAAGAGTTAGTGGAAACAGAAGCTGATAGTTAAGGAAGGAAGAAAAGTAGAGAATAGACTATAAGAGAGAGAGGGGGGAAGAAGAAAAATAAGAAAAGTCAAAAGACAGAAAAGATAAAACAAAAAAGAAACAGAGGGGGAGAGTAAAAATAGGGGAGAGACGTAAAGAGTGGAATATACTATTCTAGAAAGAACAGGAAAGCTCTCTGGTAATGTCGCCGAATTTTCACCCCAAGCGATTGAAGGATTGTTGGTAATGCAACCAGCTGCATGCCTGGCAATCCATCTCCTGTGTTGCCAAAATACACTGCATTCTCTTTATTCAGTGACTAGTATTTCTACCATCATTAAGAGAGGTATCCATTTTGAATAAACCTCCTCACCCTCAAGGAATTCCTTCCCGGTCACCATCACGCGCTCTCACCCTCACAAGTATTACGGAGGGTGAGGTGTCACTTGCCAGTTTCGATGACACAATGAGAGTTGCAAGGAGGAATGGTTTCTCGGAATCGACGAGAGATGGCAGCACGCAATATAAAGAGGAGCAAAGGAAATTATAAAAACTTAGAGCGGAGAAGATGGATTATATATATTATAGTAAATTGAGAAATATATAAAAGAAGAGTTCAAATACTATAAAAGAAGTAAATAGAATGTTGTATATAGTAAAGTAAAATAATTAAGAATATGGCCGCATATGAAACGTTTAGGAAAGTTATTAAGTAAGCGCACGAATTCAGAAATCTATCTCCTTTTGATTCTCTGGCGAGGAGAACGTCGCCATGTTTTGGTTGCTTGTCCCCGGTGGCGCTGTTGTCAAATTAGACGCCCCGAAGCACTTTACGGTTGCGCTCTTTATTAATCGCACTGGGCCATTGGCAGCGCTTGTTATTAGCGATCCTGGTTATTTCCCTTGGTTGTTGTTTTAGGAGGAGGCGCTATTGTCAGATTAGACGCTCCTAAAAATCCTCTATAGCTTTGGTTCAATTCTCTACAAGGAATGCAGCATAATAATTTGTCTATATTATTGAGAAGAGATATGGTAAAGAGAAATATTTGCGATAAATGAGAGAATAAGACTTTTTCCAGTGGCAAAGAAGAATAGAAGAAATAAGAATTTGCTGCGGAAGGAATAAATAGAAGAATGTATCAAGAATATAAGAATATCTCGTCGGAATAGAGAAGATAATAAGGATTGCTGCTGAAAGAAGAAATAAGAATTGATATGAATAGAGAAAAATAAGAAACAGCTATGAATAAAAGGGGATGACTATTTTTTGTAAATAAAAGAAAGAGATTGTCATAGAAGGTAGAAAAAAGAAAAAGAAGATTATCCTTTTATCAAAGAAGAAGAAGCCCTTTCGATAATCAAAGAAGAAGAAGCCTTTTAAAAGAAGAAGAAGCCTTTTAAAAGAAGAAGAAGCCTTTTGATGATAAAAGAAGAAGATGCCTTTTCGATAATCAAAGAAGAAGAAGCCTTTTCGATAATCAAAGAAGAAGAAGCCTTTTGAAAATAAAAGAAGAAGAAGCCTTTTTCCTATAGAAGAAATAGATACAAGAAAAGAATACCTTTTCGATATATATATATATTTTTTCTCTGTATTTTGTATTGTTATCAGAATATAGATCCGCATTTTACTATATCATCTTGGCTATAAAACGCTTTTTTATTTGGAATTCTCGAATAAAGAACCTATCCCCCTGAGATTAAGATATCTGTAGCCGTGGTAAATAACATCTTAGTATGCACCCCCAAGGGGCGTAGCAGAGGTTGAAGTCTACCTCATCAGGGTCGCCCTCCGGATTGTAAACACGTCTGAGCATGAAGGGGAGGGCCGTATACAGCGAAAGCAGAAATGGATTTGAGCCTATGCATTAGTATGGCTTTAGTTAACGTTGATGAATGTTTTGACAAAGAAGCGAAATTATGGCGACGTGGGAACACTCTGGCACAAGCGGTCTTTCTCTTCTTGGGACGACAGTAGGTAGGTAGATTAGGAAAGATTAAAATTATAAAGCAAGACTTGAGATTTGTAAACAAATAAGTACAACATTATCATTTCATTTGAATGCATGTTTGTAGATATAATACGTGGGTTGAAAATTTAATAGTGGCAACACTGTTGTATATACACCATGAAACGGTGCTTCTAACTTATACCATATGTTAGTTTGATACCTAAGCTATCTCCCAGTAAATCGACTCTTCATTCCAACACTAGGCGCATGCGCAGTGACGAGATGAATAGAGAGTCGTTGGAGTTGGCGGTCTAAAGTTGTGTAGTTAGAACCCCACTAAAGTGAAAGTTCTGGCGATTCTCACCGTACCTCCAGGTCCAGAACAGAACGTCAATCCGCAGTATTACTGTATATTTTTGGAATATAACCTACGACCTGCGTTGCGAAACAAGAGGGGACACTTTCTGCTGAATACTCCCGTCATTTTGCAGGACAATGCTCGGGCGCATGTAGCGCTCAACCTGTGGCTGATGTTAGCTCGATGGGGCTTTAATTTGATCCCTAAGATGAAGGTTTCGAACTGTTCCAGAGATTCTTCAGGCAATAGGCCGCTCCATTCAAATGAACAGAACAGGCACTGCTTCAAAAACACTACGACTTCCACATCGCTGGCAACAGTTGTACACAATGCTGATGACTACATCGAACGGCTGTAAAAGTTTCACAGAGGAATCTATTTTGTATCATTTGAGAATAAATAGTTGCCACAATTAAATTTCCAACCCACGTATATGCCAAGAACATTCTTGTTTTATTGAGTTAAACATTTAATCTCTTTACACCCATGTGGGCGTTTATGATTAGGTAATGAACTCAAGGTTACTCACATCATAAAAGTTGTTACCCAATCGTCTCGAACAATCATATGTGTGCATCGACAATAAAGGTGAGGGTGGGTGCTAAGGCTTGGAAAAACAGGTTCCTACACTGTCCTTGACAATGATGGGTTTTTTCACCCTTACCGAACACCACCGACCAGGAAATCCTGGTTTCATGACCGGTCAAAGGAATTACTACCTGTCTCGAACAGGTCGCAGACATTGGCGATTCATGAAGCTTCCGTGTAACTTTTGCTAACAGACAATTTTTCCAAATAATACAAATTTCTTGTAAGAGTCGCATATTGTCGCTGTCCTCGGCAAAGTTAAATCCATTTCATTCTCAGATAGGCTAATCGGGACTGGACCTACAGGTTATAGTGGGAACTGAATCTCTGTGACATGTGCTTTGCTGGGGGTGGCACCGAGACAGAAGTGACCTTGTAAAAATCGAGATGAGACCGAGACTATATGTACGAGAATTTCGGTCCTCTTCGAGACTTTGATTTATATTCTTTAAGTATTATAAAGCAACGTAAAATTTAACACATTTTCAATGCAACATTTCAATTTGTATAATTTATTTTTACTCTAATATTTTAATTTCCTTATTGGATGTAGGATGCAACATGCACCGATTTTACTAAGGCATTTGACAAAATTGATCATGACATATTACTACAGAAAATTGCTTCATTCAATATTTCACTTAATACCTTAATTATTATTATTATTATTATTATTATTAATCGTGCTTCACATTTGGAAATGCATGTTACTTCTCTCTTCATAAACTTTTGTCTTCTCGTTTAATATCTAAGAAACTAAAAGTTAAAATATACAAAACAGTAATTTTGCCTTTAGTATTATATAGATGTGAAACTTGGTCCCTTACATTGAAAGAGGAACATAAATTGAGAGTATTTGAAAATAAGATCCTTAGGAAAATATTTGGACCTAAAAGGGATGAGGAGACAGGTGAGTGGAGAAGGTTACATGTCCAGATATTATTAGAATAATTAAATCAAGAAGACTTAGGTGGGCAGGCCATGTGGCACGAATGGGAGAGGAAAGAGGAGTTTACAGGATTCTTGTTGGGAAACCTGATGGTAAGAGACTGTAGGAAGACCAAGACGAAGATGGAGGGACAACGTTGAGATGGACCTAAGGGAAATCGGTAGGGATGGAAAAGAGTATATAGAACTTGCCCAAGATAGGGAAAGATGGAAGGCCTGTGTTGCTGCAGCCATGAACCTTCGGGTTTAAGAAGGCTAGGGAGTTACTTAGTTAGTTAGCTTCATATTTGGCCGATCGAACGCAAATGTGGTAGTGTACAGAAAAATCAGTCAGTCTCTTTACACCACATTGTAGTGTTCCACAATGGCTAATCTTGGAACGCTTAGTAGAAAAGGGGGCCCGAAGCTTAGGTCACTATTCATCCAGGGCGGTGTTCAATGTTTTCTTTCTTTATAACGACAACAAAGACAGAATGTGTGACGGAAATTTTACAGTTGAAAGATGTAAGGAGAGAAGGAAAACATACAACGTATTACTCGTTACATTTGAAACTACGAATCTTTAAACATAACCTATATTATTTTTAAACGAGTTTTTTCCTTGTTTTCTCATTTCAAAAATTGTAGAATGTAAATATCACAAACCATGGCATAAGAAGAAAATATCCAAGACTGCATGTAAAAATGTCCATGCTTGTTAGTGCGGGAGCAGGGGGGGACAAACCACAATACTGCCCTAGGGCGCCAAAGTATCTAGCTCTGCGCTTTTTTTTTTTTACTTATCAACGACTTACTTAACTTATCGAGTTGCATACAAAATTATCAAAAGTTGCTTTTCGCCTACATCTTACGCTACACTATGAAATAACATTCTATGAGGACTGCTTGAAGGTAGAGGAAGATATAAATTAGTTACTGCAATAGTACTTACTAACGAGTAACAAAATTAAAGAATTTCTTTACGGCCATTCTTCTTTACGTTTTCGCATGGACGTAACAGGGGTGTAAGGGATGACAAGCTCTAATTTTAACCTCTCTTCCATTGTTGCATTTTGTAGACTAGCGAGGGTCCGGCGCCTGGACTCACAGTGGGACTTTTGTTCTTGATTTCATGTGATTTGACTTTTGTTATTTATCGTCGCCTTTCGGCCACTTTTGTCTAATCGCGACGATGAGGACGAGTTATGATATAATGAAATTGATGAAGAGACACTAACAAAGAACACGCATGTCCAGGCCTGGGTTCGAACCTGGGACCACTGACGTAGCACCTTGTGTTAACCACTACACCACGGAGGTCGGCTTGTGTTGTGCTCGTGTCTTCATCCATTTCATCATATCACTATTCATCCCCACCTTTGCCTTTAGCAAAGTAAAATAAATCATTCAATAATGGTAGGAAGAGTTATTAACAAAATTATGTTTCTTTTTAAATGAGAAGAAAGGAACATTTTAATCTTCATTAACTTTCCGAGCACTGTAATCAAGGGATCCCGGTGGAAGCATATGGTGACGATTCCACCTTATCGCACTACAACGCCAGGGGTCCCGGGTTCGAATCCTGGCCTGGGCATGGATGTTTGTGTCTATTCATCAATTTCATCATATCATCACTCATCCCCATCTTCACAAATCAGCCAAAAGTGGCACAAGAAGCGAAGTAAAATAAAGCAAATAAAAAAAAACGATTCCACTTTAAACTGTAGGTTCAGTCCTGATTAGTCTATCTGTGCATAAAGTAGACTTTAATCAAGAATTCAAACCCAAATTGTTGTTTTAAGTCCACTTTATGCACAGATAGGCTAATCAGGACTGAACCTACAGTTTAAGGTGGAATCACCACCATGTGCTTGCACCGGGTATCGAACTCGGACCTCTTGATTACAAGGCGATGACGGGTACACTGTCTAAACACTGCAACTGTGAGAGCTTAGTTGTCAGACAAACTAAAAAATAACACTTAAGAAAACACCAGCAAACCTAACCTGTAGAAAAGTGTAGAGAAATTCCAACACTCACCTTTCAGTACGAAACGGAACTGTCACTACAAATATCTTGCAGCAAACTATACACAAGAAAACAATCCTTTGAACAACACCGTTGTCTTGGGAAACATATTGGTACTGACAAGCCCGGCTTGTAGTGTGTATTCTTTTCGCAAGTCAGTTCGTGACGTCATCTTTCGGAGTTCCCCTATGGATGACCTTCCCATCACTTTCTCATCCAAACTTGTTTGTAAGACAAAACAGAAATAAAAAAAAGTCTTCTTAGGGAGGTGTGGCAAAAGAGGATGCAAGAGGCAGAGCAATTATTTTCAAGGTCACTGCAGGGGATTGTGGTTTCTTGCAGTTGTTCAGGAGAAGACGCTTTGTGAGTTAAGTTTTATGGATGTTTCTTCTCTCGTTTTGTATTTTTATTGTGAGTGATGGATTGGTTGCTTGATTTGTTTTATTTTACTTTGTTTTTCTGCCACTATTGGCTAATCGCGAAGATGAGGATGAAAGGAGATGAAATGAGTAAAGCGACAAGCACAAGCACAAATCTCACAGATGATTATACTGGCTGTGCAGTGTTGCCAACCACTTTTCGGCAATGTCCCTACAGACGTAGTCAAAATGTCCCTACAACTGACCAAATGTCCCTACGTCAAGTAAAGCGACTGAAAAGACAACACCTCATGTGCATGCAAAACAGAAAATAAAATATACACATTTGCTTACCAAGTCTTTCTACTCGATGTTTCCACAATTTATGAATAACGTTGAGTCGTTTACTGTTGATTATGTTATTTGAAGTCATACATGCTGCTGCTGTGAAGAGATAGATGTTGGTTGGTGATGCTGTATTTCCTGCAGTCTTCTTAACAGTGGCGTACGCAAGGGGGGGGTTACCGGGTTTAAACCCCCCTTGAGCTTTTGAAATATTATGGAAAATGCTGTAGCAAAAAAAATAAAAATGGCTAATTTATGACAGTCAGAAATAAAAATAGTAATAATAATAATAATAACAATACTAATAATAATTATTTGAATTATTATTCCCATGCAGCATGGAGAAAAGCACAACATTTCAAACACACGCATCTGTAATAGTGAATGCCTTGAAAATAAACACAAATTCTTGAAAATTAAAAAATGAGGGCAACTATGATTTAAAAGAAAAAAGTTGTTTTGTACATCAGCTGCAACAATGTTCAAAGAACATGCATTTTGTTTCTGTGAACAATGAGCTTTAACTAAATAAAGTTCTTGGTTCGTTGTAAGCTGCTAATGTAGACAAATGCTAGGCCTACAAGAACACACGATCACCAGTCCACCTTCCCATTGTTTGCGCGGTACATTTGAATTTCTGAATTCGAACTACAATAAGCTTAACTATTGTGAAATGTTTTGTTGGTAAGAACAACGAGACAACCAGGTGTGAATTATAGTAAACGTGCATAGTAGATTTTGAGAGCGGTATTGGCGTGTTTCTCTTACAGAGTATTTTAGAATCCGTCGATATGTCTAAACAATCTAAGCGGCCGCAAAGTTCAATAATGTTGAAGAAGTGCTTTGTGAATCACCTAGAAGTGATGAATGTGTTGGAATGTCTATAAACGTACTTTTGAACAAAAACATACATTCAGTGGAGTGGAATTTAGCAACATGTATTCTCCTGCCTCATCATCATCCTGGGTGAGTTCCCATAGGTAAAGGTAATGTAAATTCCCCCATGCAAATAGCTCCGTGTCATGAAAGCACGTGTAGTGGTGTGGTGGGGCTCCACACATTCTCAATCTCGGCCATTTTGCGGGTGATGTGATCAGCTCCATGCTGCGGCTCCTTGGCTGAGTTTCATATTTTGATTACTTCAATTAATTTAATATATTTTATTGTTTTATGGACTATCATAAATAAATAACCATTGACTAGACAATTATTTCGTAACAAAGAAACAAAAAAAACTCCAAGAATTTGTTAACAATCGAATGACTAGAAAATAATTTTGTCCTATTGCTTTCATAAATATACTTATGTAGATCTCTACTACTTAATAATAGTAGTGATATTAGTAGTAACAGCAGCTGCATTAGTGGTATTAGTAGTAGTAATTAAACTAATTAATTAATTATCAGTATTATTAATTAATTATGAATATTATTAAAGTATAATAAAACAATGGTAATGTGAATTTGGAAAAAGTTTTAGATATAACCCCCCCCCCCTTGATGAAATCCTGCGTACGCTACTGCTTCTTCATGTGCCTAAGAATTTATCACTAGCAAAGAATTTAACAATTCTGGTACAATTTTATTTCTTTTTTTTTGTTTTTGTATCACTTAACATTGAAAATATTCTTTCCGTTTCCGCGTTAGAATGTGGCAATGTTAACACTATTTTTGCGAGAATGGAAATGCTTTCAAAAAAGAATTTGCCTTCAAAGTTCTTGGTAACCGATAACATGTTCCATAATTCTGATGGAGCACCTTTGCACAATAAAATGTTATTTTCGAACATTGAAAAAAGTCCCTACGTTTTCCCTCATTTGGCAAAATCTGTCCCTACGCGGGCAAAATATAGTGAAAAGTCCCTACGGTTGGCATCACTGTCAGAGTCCAGATGCCAGAGCCTGGTTAGTTTGCAAAATGCAGTCCAGAGTGTACGTGGGAAAGAAGTTGACATTTGAAAGGATGGATTGAGCCCTAGACTACAAGGCGACGGCGTTACCCAGTGGCGTGCTCAAGGGGGCGGTTGGTGAGGGTTATAACCAGTGGCGATTTCTCTGGGTGTGTAAGTCGTGTGTCAACGGCCAAAGGAAAATGAAATAAAGAAGAAAGTATCTGTACTTTTATAAATTATGATTTTGAGCGTTTTTCTTCAATTGTCAGTCTCGAGCGCCCGGTAGTTTTTGAACGCGGCGCAGCGCGCAGTGGTTGTCAGGCAGGCAGATCGGTCCCGCACTGCCATGGCGTTGGAGAGGAAATACAACGTCTTACCACTGCCAAAACATAGGATGACCGCGCATGCGCACCCTGCCACCCACCACCATGGTTAGCTTCTCAAGGCGTTGTATTTGTTTCCAACGCTTTGGCTTTCATTCATACCGCGTTCCGCGTTGTTTTGCTCGTGATTGTTGTGCATTATTTTTTAAACGTGTGGTGTGAAGTGATGTGATTATTTTAAGATGGAGAATAGTGAAAGTGTTGTGCAAAAATATTTAAATAATTCATTTTCTTCGCTTTCGTATTCAGAGAAGAAACAAGTGATTGACAATGGTCGACCATGTCCGAATCTCACGATTTCAACGTGTGTTAAAGGAAAAAGTGGTGCTGGAAAAGGTTTTGAGAGACATTTTCGAAAAGAACTCTATGAAATTTGAGACTGGCTTTGCGGGTGTGATGTGTTGAATAAATTTTACTGTTGGACATGTTTATTATTCTAGACTAAAAAAGGTGTTGGGAATTATCAAGGGTATGCGGATTTGAAATATCTCAATACTGCAGTGAGAAAACACAGCGAGTCTGAATTGCATCTTTATAGTTGCCACCCCTACTACAATTGACGTTCTTGTGGATACTCAACGAAAAGCTGAAATAGAGCTACACAATGAAAAAGTAAAAGAGAACAGGGAAATATTAAAGATTAAGATTAACGCCGTCTGCTATTTAGCAAAGCAAGAATTGCCATTCCGAGGCCATGAGGAAAATGCAGCATCTCTAAATAAGGGCAATTACATGGAATTCCTTATTGCAACTGCCGAGTTCGATCCCTCATTAAAAGAACATTTATTAAATTCTACAGTTTTTCGCGGTACTTCAGCAGGCATTCAAAATGATTTAATAAATTCAGTTTCGGATGTTCTGAGAGATGAAATCTACAATGAAATTCAAAACACAGACTTTGTGGCTATCATGGTCGATGAAACATCAGACATTAGCAAAAAATCTCAGGTGTCAACAGTGTTACGTTTTTTTTCGGCCTCACAGAAAAAAGTCATTGAAAGATTTCTTGGATTTCATGACATGAGCGCCGATGAAACTGCAGGAGCTCTCTTTAGTCACGTGACTGAAATAATGGATAAATATAAGTGTGGGGATAAATTAATTGCCTTGACATACGATGGATATTCTGTAATGAGTGGTCATTTGAATGGCCTTCAAAGTAAAGTTTTGGAAAATTATCCGAAAGCTTTTTTTATGCATTGTTATGTTCATGTCATGAACTTGGTGCTGCAACAATCGTTAGAATGTAACAAAGAGCTTAAGGTGTGACTGGAATTCAAGTAACTATAAGTAATGAGCAGTTGATTTTTCAAAATTTACTTTTTGGAAGGATAAATGAAGGGTAAGGGGAAAAACCGGAAATGTGCATTTTAGCGATTTTTCAATGAACGGGTCATTCTTATGTCCGCGGTGTTTTTTTAGGGGTGATAGGTAGGAGTTCCACCAACCCCTCTGGTTGCAAACTCGTGCTTTAAAAATTGATTGTATGGCGAAGTATTGAACATAGTATATTAATTTTCTCCTTACCCTTCAAAAATAATTTATGTAATTTAATGTTTTTCTAAATATTTATAAAATTACACCAAAAAGGTACGGAGAAAATTTGTAATATTGGTTCACAGGAATGAGAGGGGGAGGGGTTAACATTCCTTCTTTGCCAACGCCTGAAGTTCAGGGTCAGGAGACGCCACTGGTTATAACCCCGCCCCCTTTACAGTATTCCTAAAAGGAAGAAAGTCAAAGGTAGGAGAAGATGGCGAAATAAGAGATGACTACCGGAAAAAGTGTACATAACCCCTACCTTTCGAAAATCCTGGATACGCGATCGAGGGTCTCTCGCATATGAAACTAGATTCTTTGCTCGAAGCTTTGAATTTAGACGCTGCATAAGACTGTACTCTCTCTCTCAAAACACAGGAAACTTTTTCTAGGTAGGGTGGGATGCATATTCTGTTTTTACACAATGAGAACCTCAAGAATTGAATTCCGTTCCTTTTCTCTTGCTATTCTTTCATTTTCCTATTATTTCTTTATCTGTATTGTTTATCACTCCTTTCTCTCCCCTTTCTACAGCGAAGACAGCCTTACCACTTATTTTCTTTACCATTGTTAGTATGGCCCTCCCTTCTCTGTCTGAGGCAAAAGAAGAATGTAAATCCTTGTGGTCGGGTAAATGCTTCTCATTCTTAGTATTGGAATCGTTACGTTCTTGCATTCATTATTTTGTAAATATTCACTTTTGATGTGACGTATATCTTTTCCTTGCTAGCTCACGCGAAATTTTCTTGTTCTCCATTCTCGTATCATGTGCGTTACAAACAAAAGAAGAAAGTAGGCCGAAGCATTGACAATAAATGACATTCAAAAGATGCGAGGCGTACTATCAACACTTGACGCCTGACTTCAAAGTGAAAGTTCAATATTACGTCATAGAGAGTTGGCTGTCCGACAGTTTGCAAAATAAGAATACTAACTAGTTTCTGAAGAATACAGCATCGGATTCCCTTAAGGATTTAATGTATGCAATATGCATACAGCATAGGTTGCGAAATCCTATACCGGCAGTGGAGTATTTCTTCCCCTCTCTAATTTAATGATTGATTGATTGATTTGGTGTTTTAAGTCCACTTTATGCACAGTAAGGCTAATTGGGACTGGGCCTACAGTTTAAAGTGGGATCCGAACAACTTGTGTATCGAACCCGGGATCCCTTGATTACAAGTCGACGACGCTACCACTGCGCCATCGGGGAGGCCCCTTCCCTAGTTTGTTGTCAAGCAAATAGACAGTTACCAGTGGAGTGCCCTGGATTTTCGAAAGAGAGGGGGTTACGTATACTTTTTTGGCAGCCAGTCCTCATTTTGCCATCTTGTCCTGCCTACACGTTCTTCTTTTAGGAATATTTGACCAAAGAGGGGGGATTATGACCCCACCAACCCTCTCCCCCTTGGGAACGCCACTGTCGGTGACGTATTTAAGAGGAATATAAGAACTAGAACCATGGACAGATTAAGTGGGAGAGACGATAACACCCTCCCCGAGCCGTATAAACCAACAACAAATCGTCAATTACTTAACATAATTGACCTACCCCTTTAGACACCTAAGGGAGCTTTAACATCTAAGCGACAAGTGACACACAACATGTGTCGCTTTGACTGGGCCGTTTTCTCAATCACGTCGCCTCGGCCTGTTGTTCGTGCATGCACAGTGGATGCTTGATTAATGTACTACTTCGAGTTCGGTCCCTTGTCGCCTGTCGCTTCGGTCTGGAATATACCTAAAACAATAAAATAAACCAAGTTCAGTGGCGAGGAATGGTCTTAAGAAGAAGGCAAGAGATAATACTTTAATACAATGCCAATTGCACTCACTAAGGAAAAAAGGACATCGGGTTCATCACAAGTTAATCGAACTGCTGAGGGAGTTTACGTCCGTAATTTTTTGCGAAATTGAGTATAATAGGAACTAAATAAGGTCAATACATTAAATAATATTTTAACAAAGAAAGTAGAGCCCCTCCCCTCACCTATTCGCTTTTATATGGTGGCTGCTGATAAGGGATGAGCCTCCCACAAATAAAATTCTGGCTACGGGGCCTGAATAACTTCGCCATTGTCTAATGAGAAAAAATACAGTCACTGTGATATAATGTAAATTATTTTCTAAATGCTGTATTAGATATCCTTAATTACTAATGCACGATGGTTGTGTGTATTAGAAGAAAAAATAGCCTTCAATGTTGACGCACAAGGGATGTGCGGGACCCAGAAAAGTCGGCATCGGGATCGAGGAATGCCATGGGCGTCCGGAAAGGGGGGGGGCAAGGGGGGGCAAGGGGGGCCGTGGCCCCCCTGGAAAACGAAAGTCAACCAAAAATTACATATTTCACACATATAATTTAATTTCAGCCACAATAATGTGGGTTAATTATTGCATGAACATGAGAAATTCAAATTTAACCAATGTTTTTTGAGGGATGAACACTATTATTGGGGAAAATATGCCATGTTGGCCCCCCCTGGAAAAAATACCTTCCTTGCCCCTCCCTGGAAAAAATCCTGCGGACGTCCATGAGGAATGCACTATAAGTGCCTGAAATTTAGTGGAATTAACATTCCCTCCTCCGAAATATAAAAACAATCATTTGATGGGGAATTACACTCATGTAGAATTCGGGAATTTTTACAGTGTCGGGAAATTTCGAACATTTTATGGCCCGAAAATTTCGTCGGGAATGACTGCTTATTCTTTTTTTTCATCCCGAACGTAGGGATTTTTAAAATTTCCCATTCTGATCAGTCACGATCCCGTCCCGTGCACAGTTCTACTTGAAATAATGTAATTAAAAATACGCCACTGGACATATTTTTATGTAAGATGATTTTTGAAGAACAAGCATAATCCACAAACAAGTCAACAGGAACGCCCGGGAATAAGACATCTTTGCATTATAATTTACCATTGATAATAAATTACCTGTTTGTTGACATTTTCGTATAAAGGTCAATGAACTTGGAACAGCTGATCGTATAATTTCAGTTGGCAACCCTGGGTATTCTCCCATTGCTGCTCTGGAGGTTAGGCGCCTAAATATTTTGTGTTCAAATTGATGTGTTTATTGTCACATGATTTTCGATCTAGTCTGTTTTTCTGTGTATTAGACAGTCTTCTTATAACCGAATGTGTTCTCTCTGAGTTTTTTTAATTACGCGCACCATGCATGTTATGTATGCTCTCTCCTCCCTAGCCTTGATATGTGACCATACCCTATACTGTTCATACGTACGTAACAGGCCAATACCCCTAAAATATTTTGGTTCGTATCCACCAATGCTTGCTTTGATCAAGGTTGTTTAATTCACTAGCAGGTAAGTCGATTTATTCTTTTAAATCTCTAAATATTCGTAAGGTAATGTGAAACGTGAAATACGGGATTTTGTGTACTCCAGATGCATAATTGTAAATAATGACACGTTTTGTATGCGAGCTTGTAGTAACTACGTGTTAATTTTACTTTGTGGGGCTGTGAAAACCTTGTTCGTTTAAATTCCTTTTTTATGTTTTTAATGTATTTCATAGCAGGAATGAAAAACACAAGGTCGGTGCTCGAAGTGAAAATTCATGACCAGGGAGATCCTTGGTCGAATTTGGGGACAGGTGGGAACATGTTTGTCAAAGAGAATGGATGGACCGACATGGACACAATGCAGTAGGTATGAGGATGCTTACGCCAATGCTAACCGAGCAATGCTTTCTGAAAATTTTCTTAACTGTGGGAGTGATAGCAGTCCTATATCCTCCCCACTTCGAACACTGTACAAGGCTGATTCCAGTGATTTCCTGCATTTTTAAAAAAATGATCATAATCAATTAAATTAATTCTTTTTTTCTAGTTAGGGGTCAGAAAGAGTCAAATTTCACAACCAAGAAAATTATATTAATTTTTTTTTTTGCCAGATTAAAAATTAAGGTAACAGTCATACATCGGAGACACATTTCTTCAATTTTACACAAGAAACTACTTACGGAAATGAGTTTCTCCAAGGTTTACAATGTTCGTCGAGGTATTTTCTTTCATTGTGGAATATATTTGACCGGGAAATCATGTATTTTTCAAGAAAATTATCTCATGACGCACAATTTTCATTGCTTTTATTTGCTTGCCCTATGACAACCGGATACTTTGTACGTTTAATGACGTAAGCCCCTGTCAGTGTTTCAACCTCCCTTTTTTTTTTACTATGCTTGCCTAACGTAACCAAACCTAACCTAACCTTATCGGAAATGGTTCATGGGGCTATCGGTCAGCTACCGTGCATAATGGTTCATGGGGCTTTCCGTGAATGGTTTGTGGGGCTATCCGTCAGCTACCGGTGCATAATGTATAATTTTGTATAATTTCCACCAGTGACGAACACGATAGTAGGTATTTTTCGGTGAAGAAGGTTGAAACACTGCATACCCATAACGTGAGTCAAGATGTGCCTGCCATATTGTGTGTTCCGGAAGCAAAGAAAGGAATAAAAAAAAACACTCAGAATGTGAAAAATTGAGTTTGTTTTCATGTAAAAAGCATAATGGCACCTTGAACTATGTTCCGCAATACACAATTGGTAAGTACGAACCATGCGAAATGCAAAATATGCGATTTTAATGTGTCTCCGATCTATGAAACTGTTACCAACAAAAAGACAAAGAGGTGGTTTTCATTGCTGATATGTACAATTCAGCTTTAAAACTAACCTACAACCTTGAATATATTAGACCATGTATATTTTATTTGCAGAAATGAAGAAGTTTCAATAGAGTGGTGACACTGTGATGGCTTCAGAGCTGTCTGAATTTATTGTTGATCCTGATGATGGAGATGCAACACTTCACAAAGTGGCATTTGAAGGAGATTGGGAACAATTATTACGGCTGCTTCAAAATTTAGAAGATCCATATTTGATCAACAGTCGCCTCAGGCCTTTTGGTGCTACCCCACTTCGCTTAGCTGCAACTGGTATGGGTTCTCATTTCACAGACATGTAATTGTTTTTCATTTGTAGACATTACAAAAATAGTGTTTGTGTGCTTGCATCTGCAGAACAACAATTTGACATTATTTCTGCAAAGTAAATATTTGTCTTTAATGTTACAAGGTGTTTCTTTATTATAAGCACTTTAATGAGACTGTGTGAACAGAAACTTAACAACTTACAATCAAGGTGTTGCAATTTTTTTTAATTATGTATTCAGCCATCATCTGTTGGTGCTAATGAGAGATTTTTACCAGATATGCCTTGGTATAATATCCTTGCATGTACTGTGAGCACTGATTTATCCACGTTTTTCACAAGAGTCCAATTTATGGTCATTTTGCTTCTAATTTAACTTGTGTACCTCTCCCTAAAACTATGCCTATCAGATATTTTTTTAATATATATAATAGCCATAAATGTTTATTTCTAACTGCAAAAAGAATTCATCCATGCAACATTTTTTTTTTTCATTCACAGTATGAATTGTTGCTTTCAACTATTTATAATGTATTTACACATCTTGTAAGTGAAAATTAATGAACCATGTTTATATTTTAAAAAATAGAACTTCAAACAGTAAATGATTAAAGTCTGCAATGACAAGAGGTCAACTAATGACTGATTTGCATATTGAAAACTTTCTTTTCTAATGTGTAATTTTAAATTACTAATTTTCGGTTTGTAAATGTAAGAAATTCTCACTTATCTCTGTTTCTTTCAGCTGGGAATGACAAATGTGTTGAACTTCTGTTGCACTATGGAGCTAAGGTTGATTTGCCTGATATAAAGGCTCAGACGCCACTGTTTGTTGCTATTAAAAATTGCCACTATGGCTGTGCACAACTTCTACTTACTGCAGGAGCAGATCCTAATGGCAATCTACGCAATAGATCTAGTCCTCTGTATTTGACATGTCAAAGTGGTTTCACAGATGGTGTTCAGGTAAGATTTTTGCATATATGTATGTACCTTTTTTATAGAATGAAGTGTTATATACTGTATCAATAATTTGATGTCATGCACTTATCATCCGCCCTCCTCCCTGGCCGTGAGGTCTAAGGCGCTGTGCTTTGGGTTCCGACTGGGGGATGGAATGGGTTCGAGTCCACCTAGGTTCAGTCTCTTGGTTCTCAGCCTGTGAATAGGACCGGTGGCAACCTACCATCGTGAGGAAATTGGGGAGCTACTAGTGAGTAGCGTAACCGGGTCACAGATATCTCCTATAACAGCTGGTGGGTTTCACGTGCTGACTTCATGTCACCCCATTACCGGTTGAAGAACTTCACACCTCTACGTAGGATTGTGGGAGGGAGACTGGCAGTCGGGAGATAGGCCAAGGCCCTTACGAGCTGTAGAGTCATGGGTTATGTGTTTTTGCTTATCATCTAAGTGAAGGCATCTGACCACAGAAGGTGCTTACATTAAGTTTTCTTATCTGCTCTGTTCATAGTGAATTGTTTTTCTTCATATGACATATTATAGTGGAACCATAAGCAAAAAAAACGCGACTCCTGTGCACCGTACTCCCACAAGTAGAGGAGGGGCAGAGTAAAGCATTTTTTCTTATGGCCCGAGCTGAAGGGAAGAAGGGAAAGCTGCACGGTCACTTTTTGGCGAAGGTTTTTTTCCTTGTGGTCGCTCTATAACTAGGGCTGAACTAATACCACATACGAAACTAAAAATAATTCAGGTGCCACTCCCTTTTTCTCAGAAGCCAGCACCCCCCCCCCCCAATACATGAATCCAACTAAGATAAAGCTACACATTTTGGAATGTGATCTTAAAACATTAAATTTATTAATTATAATTAATACAAGATTGTATTAAAAGTAATTAATTATTGTGCCAGAGTGGACTTTCTGAAGAAGGCTCTGCCAGTAACAGCATGAATGACTATGCAATACATTGTGATACATGACCGACTCTACTATATCACTCCAAATTTTAAAATTCGGCAAGCAACAGTAGTGCAGAAATTTACAATGACATGTTTATTATTATGATTTAATGATACTTTGTAATTCGTACATTTCAACTTCTTATATTTAATTATAGAAAGAAAACAAATTAATTCTCATCATATGGGATAGCATAATTTTGTAGTCATAAGGTCTGTGGTACCACAGTGAACTTTTACATTGAATAGACAATGACCTTGGTGTTTACCGTAGAGA
This sequence comes from Lepisma saccharinum, assembly GCF_977018435.1. Lineage (NCBI taxonomy): Eukaryota > Metazoa > Arthropoda > Insecta > Zygentoma > Lepismatidae > Lepisma > Lepisma saccharinum. Next base: position 36,445,845 of record NC_139252.1, on the reverse strand, counting down.
AATATAGCTCCCCCCCTCCCCTTCCCTGGTTGAAAGATTGATCCTGATGTTTGGCAAGTCTTGCTATGACTACATAAAAATGTCACACTTCGCCACTGATTCTTAATGGGTTCATGCATAACTTCGTAGCATTTGTGTTTGGTATGGCAACACTGTGGTGTTAGGAGTTTGTTTATCGTTTAACGTTCATCAATTGGAGTGGCATTGTTATGCTTGTGAATACACATTGAATTTTGCAGGTTTGAAGGATGACAGTGCTATTTTTGGGCTAAAGAACAATAAGTGCCAGGTGAAAAAAAAAAGTGGGTTTAACAGAGGAGCAAAGGCAGTGGAAGTGGCTGAAAATATTTGTGCCATGTACGGGGATAATGCAAACATGTAAAGCTTAAAGTAGGAGAAGAAAATGGTTTTTTTCATTTCAAAGAGAGGAAGCAATTTTGACTTGAGTGATTCTCCACGTCCAGGAAGACTGTTTAAACTCTATTCCATGAAGATCCACATCAGTTGACACGAGAATTAGCAAATGTAACCATTCAATCATTGTACGACATTTGCATTCAGGATACCGCATGATTTAAGTGAAAACAACACAAATCAGCAAGTAGGCCAGGAGGACTGCATCGAGTGCTGCTCCAACATGATAATGCAACCCCACACTCCACTAACGTGGCAAAAGCTGCTATTCAAGAGCTTGTTTAGGAGGTTTTTCCACATCCTCCTTACATCCCTGATCGTGCACCCTCAGATTTCCATATTTTCAGCTCTCTATCCACCAGTCTTCAAGGAAACTCCTTTGGTAACGAAAATGCTCTTCAAACTTGGTTTGACAACATTCTTAACCCCATATCAGTTGATTTCTTCTGGCAGGGAATCGAAAGACTGTCGCAGCATTGGTAGACAGTCATAGACAACAAAGGAAATTATATTACTGATCAATTTGTGTCTTTTGATCATCTCAAATGAGTATGATACAATAAAAAAACCGCTACAAACTTATGCATCAACCCAATACATAGACAGTTTTATAACCTAACTTTGAAGCTCTGCAGTTCATATTGCACATCTTTTCAGGTATTGCTGCAATGTTTTGATGAATAGCAGCTTTCTATTCATCTGGTGTGTGCAGAAAGTTACCATGCTGGCAAATGGTGTGACAATTAAACATGTCTTTTATCACCTCCAGGGAAACTTTTGCTGAATGAGCAATTGAGCCATACTGTTGAAACTGTATATCTTTTGTGTTAACTTCACATCTGTGCAATTATGGCAAAAGAAAGTTTTTGTAACATTGAAACATAACTATCAGAATCAACTGTTATTGCATTCTTCCTTTCTTTGAAGAAGCATGGACCTATCGCACCAAAGTTTACTACATCACATCATGCTGTAACACCTTCATATGATCCTCCCACCACTGTTGCCAGAACTACAGCCATTTAAAAATGTCAGCTTTCCCTGCCAGACCCTGTACCACATCAATCTACACGAGTTTCGCTTTTCTTTGATGAATTACATACGGTGTAATTGAAATGTTAACATACCTATAATTTAGTTAAGAAATTCACTTATGTGACACAATATTGGAGAGAAGATTTTAAAAAAAAATGCATAACTCGCAGGATAAATATTCCCTACAAAAGTGTCACAAGGCATTTTTACATTGTGCTTCATAGTGCCTCCCCGATGGTGCAGTGGTAGCGTCGTCGCCTTGCAATCAAGGGGTCCCGAGTTCGATTCCCGGTGGATACACGTAGTGGTTCAGATCCTATTTTAAACTGTAGATCCAGTCCCAATTAGCCTTACAGTGCATAAAGTGGACTTAAAACATCAACTTGGGCTTCAGATAGTATTGGTGACTAAATTTAAACCAATGTCCAATATTGATACATCAGTATTGGTCCAGCCGTAAAGTTTTCAGTGATATCTATTTCTTACCTATTTCTTACAGTTGCTATTGAAGTTTGGTGCCGAGACAGAACTTGTAGATCGCCTCTTCGGAGGAGGTGTTCCAGGTCTTCCACTTCACACTGCCACAATTTATCGTCATCTTGGTTGCTTCGTACTGCTTCTTGTTAATGGTGCCTTGCCTGATTTAACCCCTTTGAATGACTTTGTTGCACCTGAAGTTATAGGACAGTTGTCAATCTCGCATGCAATCATCAAATACAGGTAAAGATAAATGTATCACATGAAGCTTAAATAGTTATTTTGTTCACAAGGAATATATGTTACATTACATTTCCATATCAACACTATGCCCGACCCTGTGGCCGAGCGGTTAGCACATCGCGCTGCGACGCCAAGGGTCCCGGGTTCGAATCCCGGTCGGGCTTGGTTGTTTGTGAATGTCCATTCATCAATTTCATCCTTTCATCACTCATCCTTATCTTCGCAAATTAGCCAAGAGGCACAAAACGCGAAGTAAAATAAACTAAATCAATCAATCAAACCATATCAACACTAAAGTTTCTGTCGAACAGCAATATATTGATAAAACATTAAAATGCTGACCAGCATATACATAAAAACGTAACATTTCCACCCTCTACGAGGTTCTTCTTCAGATGAATATTCAAAATAAATTCTTGGTCAACATTTTAATGTTTTATTAACATGGAAACAAGGCTTAACAATATATTGATGTCAAAAGCAGGTTGGCCACTCTAGGACCATGATAAAATTCAAGTATAATTCCCAGTTTTCAAGACAAAATTTCCAAAAATTTAAGGGTAGAAGCACATGTTTTCTCTATTTCAACCTTACGTATTACCACCTCCCACCTCTCCCCCCTCCTTTCACACGCAAATATATGAACATTATAAAGGGTCTATGCGAATCCAATGTATCCAAAAATTTTAATTCAATTCAATTCAATTGAATGGTATTTAATTAAACTGTGGAGTTTACATATTCCATTTCACATACTCAGACTAGAAATACATCTACAAACTCAGTCACAAATGTTACAGGATGTAGTAATCTACGAAAAATTGTTAGTTTTATAAGAATTTCAAATTTACCTAATCAACTTCAAGATATCTTCTGGTCCAATAATGTTTGGTATGTCAAATAGCAAAGCAAACAGATTTTAGAAAATTATGTTTTTTCCATGCAGCTTTCTTTTCTTGTCCTTCCTCTATAAAAATGAAAGCTAAACTGTGTAAAACTTATCTCAGGACATTAATAAATATGTAATAAATTCAAGCAGATCTCACGCAAAATTTCCGGAGCCAAATAAATCGCACATATTTCTCGGAATTCCCGGTGAGTAGGCACCCTGAAAAAATATTCCAATCTTAATAAAAATACAAGTGAATGGCTTATTGCAGAAAGGGACCTGAGTCACATTTTTGAGGTATCGGAGTCGCAACTTTTTCATCTCCTCTGTCTCTAGCAGCATACTGCAGGAGGGCGCATTGAGGGTTGCAAAATTAACTATTCATTATGCTAAAAATTTGAGCCAACAACAGCACATTTCTTTCTTACACTCTCAATATTATACGATTTTTCTTGTTTTTCTCAGAATTGTGCAAAAGTGACTCAGGTCCCTTTCTGCAATAAGCCATTCAAGTAATTTCCAAAGAGGCTCAACTTAGCAGAAAAATTAATCAGTTAGAATATTTTGCATGTTGCATATGATATCCTGATTTGAGCATACCTTCAAGTGCAAGAATATTTTGCATGTTGCATATGATATCCTGATTTGAGCATACCTCCAAGTCCAAAATTCAAGCCTATTCAATATTGTATTTTTCATATTTCACCTCACTTTTCTGCCTCTTTGCGCTAATAGAGGTGATGAGTGTGAATGATGATTAAATGCAATTTATAAAGTAACACTCACAAATACTTGCCAAATCAAATTTCTTACTGTCAAGTCCTATTGCTACTAAAAATAAAATCCAAATTGCAGAGTTTTGAAAATTGTTGTCAACAAATTTACCAATCCATTATTTGTGAAGTTTGAAAATTGTTTCCACAAATTGTAATTTTTGTAAAATTTATGCTTTCTTGGACAAAAATAATAAACTAGAGGCATCAAATAACTTACATTTATTACAGTAAAGTCAGTATTGTCTTGATTTCATGATCAGGGGTAGATAAAATATTTCAAGTTCGCTTATGGAAATTTTCATCATTATTTTTTAAAAATAACAAATACAGTATGTATTTTTTAATGTTTGTGTTTTTCTCTATCATGTGTATCATTAAATCCAAATAATAAATATGTCATTCTAAACTTTTGCACTCTTGCTAGCTGAATTTTAAAAAAGGAAAATAAATTATAAGTGAGAATAAGGAGCTGACACCTGAATTATTTTTAATGTTGTATATCCCTGTTCATGATTGTATTTTTTAAATTTATTTTATTTATTTATTTGTGTGTTTTGGTTAGAGCATGTTGAAGGGGATATAGATTATTTCTCAGTGAAAACCAAATATATGATGGATGATGCTGAGGAAAATAACATCATTTTGTTCAAAAACAAACAATAACCAACACAAAAACAACATGATAAAAATACAATAAAATGGGATCATCTGAAACAAGCAATTGGAGATTGCAAATATGACAGAATATTGTGGGAGTCAGGGACATCTAGTTCTAGAAAGAGAAGAATTAGTTAATCATAATAAAATATTAATTTTGTGTTCAATTTTTAAAAAAAATTGTTCAACACACCATGTTTTTTTTGTTTTTTTACTGAATCCCAGCTTTCCTTGAAATTGCTAATTTATCACAAGCAGCTAATTGCATATTTGCCGGCGTATAAGACTCACTTTTTTACCCTTTAAAAATAGGTTTGAAAAACAGGGTGCATCTTATATGCCGATACTCATTTTTCGATTACCTTCATTTCTGGAAATTTTCTCCGTTCTGAGTTAGAGGATTTCTTTCTTGCTTCCTTGCAGTGTGTAACGAGGAAGATTATATATATATTCTTTCCTAGTTAGATAGGTTAGTTATTTGTTGAAAGAGGACCTACATATTTGCTTATATTTAAAATACTGTAAATTAATTATACAGGGTGTATCATAAGTAATAGCGCAAACTGACACAGTTGAAAGTATGGGATAATAGAAGCAAAAAAAGTATCATTAAACATGGGTCTGCAAACGAGCCGTTTTTCAAGATAATTGCCAATGCATGGTTACAAGCTGCCACTGACGTCATTGTTTGTAAACGTCACCCTAGTTGGTAAAATGCTAATAATCTGTTCAAATGTGTGGTTCAAAGCTGTCACTGATTACATTTTGTAAACACCAAGTGTTTTACTCCTTGCACGTTCCGAGGTTTGCTTTTTGTTTACAAAACAGAATATTTCTGAGAGGTGGCTTTGGAATCAAACAGAATGGATATGGAGTCATGTCAGTTGTGCTGTACTGGGTAGTGAAAATGGAACCTTACAGCAACAAAAAGTATGCAGATATGCATTTCATGTATGGTTTGTCTAATGGCAATGCACGGTTGTACCAAGAAAAATACCCTGCTCGAAGGCACCCCGAGAGTCGCATATTTACAAGGGCATATCAGCGCCTCAGAGAACATTATTATTATTATTATTATTACTGTATTATTAGCATTTTACCAACTAGGATGATGCTTACAAACAATGAAGTCAGTGGTACAGGCCCGTACCCAGGATTTTTTTGAGGGGGGCAGACTCATAGGCGAATTTTCATAAATTTTCTCTCATATTATACACTATATATATATGGGGGGGAGTGTATGGGAGAGGGTGGTTACAGAAATTTGCTCATTTTGCTACAAAATGTTGAAGAACAGCATCTTCTGACCTATATGTACAACCTCGTGACAAATATTTGCAGTTGACCCTGACTTTTGTTTCTGTCAGAGAGCGAAAAGAAAATTGTAAGATACAGGTAGACTACATGTGTGCATAATACAAACAATTCAAATAGCCTACGAAAAGCAACATATGTGTGTGGTGTTTATGGATGAGGGTTCACACCCATCTTGATAAGTCACTAACTTTTCCAGGTATTTTACATAACTGTGTAATGATTTAACATGCTAGAAAATAAGAATTACACTTAAACTTTGTAAGTTAATCAAATGAATCACGTTAGTTGAACATTTTTGAAAATAAGTGAAATAACCTTTTTATAAGTAATATTACCCAAAAGGAAGATTGTTGGGAAGATAAAACGAAACGTGTTTCCGGTTACAAATTCTGCCTCTGCACACCGTGACAGTTGTCTGTTGTACGGTCACACCACTGTGTATTTATGTTGAAGACAATTACAAGTAGAAGAGAAGAAAAGTTGCAGTAAAACAATTCCAATTGACAGAATTGGGTAAATAATAATGTTCTTTTTTTTGACAAATAACAATATATGTTAAAAGTACAAAGGCAATTTTTTGCCCCAAAAATCTATCAATGATTCTGCTGTGAAGTGGATTTCCCTATTTACATAATATTAATTAACCCTAAGCCATTGAGTGTCAGAATGGACATAAGTTGCAGAAAACCCCTGATGTTGGAGAAAGAAAATGAAGTTTTTTATCCTTCTGCTCAGTGGTGGTGAAATGGGATCACAGACCTTGAGGTGCGAATGGAGAGCTAAATGCCCCTTATATGGTTGGTTTTGTATTGCAGTCATTGAGGAACCTTTCTTCCATAAGGGTCATTCCATGTCAAATCATCCAGAATTTTGTGAAAATGTCACCCACCATCTCCGATTTTGATGAAATTCAGTATACTTATAGAACTTTTCATGCTGATTACAAAAATGACAACTTTTTTGAGATTGGTCAAGGGGTTCAGAAATTGCGCATTTTTAAAAATCTCTGTGTACGCCACATGCAGTTCCACTTTGAATGACACGCATTAGGCTATAAATTATAGTATCTTCTCTCAGGTTTGCCGTAGAAACTTCAAGTTTGATTTCTTTTGCTCAGGATAGTGTAAGCTTTCATTTAAATAAGGTTTATGATCAGTGTATCAATAATCATGTATTTTATGTATAGTTTCATGTATTTTTTTAGAAAAATAAATGACTAACTTCAAGAGCGAATTTCGTGCAATGCCCCCCCTTCAATTTCACCCAAATTGTATATACAGGTAGCTGAGAGTGGGTACTAATGCTTGATGGAAAAATTGGGATGGGCGGTTCAGAGACAGGGTGATAAAAAAATCATTTGCATTAAAAGTTAATCTTATTAAAAATACTTATGTATTTAGCACAAAGTCTGAAGTACAATATGTTTTGAGGTATAATATTCAAACTTTCTGTTCACTATGTGTGAAGGTAAGCATAGGCGTAACCTGGTGGGGGCAAAGGGAATCATTTTTCCTATCCAAAATTTATAGATTAATTAAAACCTACTAGTTAAATATATTTTGTGAACCTCCTGGCACTTGAGGAACAAACAAAAAAAGAGTAATTATTGTGATTTTTCAAATGTATTTAGCAAATAATCTTTGACACTATTTTTATGGGACTGAAAACTTTGATTCTCTCAACCAAAGATAGTTCCCAAGTTCCTAAGTTACGCCCATGAAGATAGTACCGAAAAATACTTACTCGATTGTATTCTATGCATTGCCAAAATTTCATGCACTATAAATTGTGCCGTTCACATTTTCTGTTCCCAACTGTAAAACAAATATATCTGTACCTTCTCTGGATGCTACGTAAAAGGATTTTCTTGGAATTGCCGGCCTGTCAAGGAAGCTATGCTTTGTTGCATGCTAACTTCATCCACGCTTTACTTCAATTCATATCTACTTGTATGTGAAAACTTCAGTGTTTTAGGTGGACTGTCGAGCTAAGAAACAGTCATCGTGGAAGAAGTGGATCTTTGGATTTTGTTGAACTTGGAATGGAGGAGAAAGAAATAGGTGCAAGTGGAATCAGTGACACCATATTCAAAATACCGTGGTCAGCATTCAAATGATTTCTTAATTACAATCGTTCAAGCAAAGTTGATTCTGTGTTTCATTATTTATTTGCAGTAGTAATGTAGGTATATGAAGACATACGGATTATGTACTAGAAACACCATTTGTAATTTTTACACAAATCAATGATCATTAACTGTAAGTTTCTTTCACAGTAACTGTAACAGAGTTACTTTTCAAATGAGTAACTGAAACTAGGTTGCTTGTAAAAAGTAACTTACCGAACACTGTAAATAACCTGTAGCCTAAGTTCAAAACAGTGCATACTTAATCTTCCTGGTGCTGTTGTATAGTACTTTGCAATCGCTGACACATTGTACTGCGGGTTGTTATCATTTCACCTTAGGTGATTAATAAGAAATTTATGCCTCTAATACTATTTCTATGGAATTGGTACTTCATTGCTGAACTTGTTACTTCATACTGTTGATGTCTATACAAGTCTTCTAAGTGTTCCAACCACCCCATCACAAGGAGATTATCTCTGGTATGTGGCAAGAAAAGCTCCATTTGGAAAAACTTCAATCAGCACAAATGTGTATTATTAATTCTTACTTCATATTACGTATCTCCGTGAAGAGTATAAAAAAAAATTCCATATTGAGATAAAATGCACAAAAAGAAGAATGTTCTCGAAGAAAATTTGCTAAGCTTGGGAATGCTAATGACTATGATTATATATTTTTTAAAAAAATTAAGACAGTTGAAACTAACTTAGAGTGGAACTTCGATTTTACGTTGTTCAGGGGACCAAGCTGAAAAAACTTAGAATGGGAGAAAATGTAAAACCGAGGAAAATTTGCTATGTTGGGACCACCAATATTGAATGTAAAATGCAGGGAAATGTAAAATCGAGGAACTTGAAATCGGGGTTCCACTGCAATTATTATTTGTAGGTTTTAATTAATCTATAAATTTTGGATAGGGAAAATGATTCCCTTTGCCCCCACCAGGTTACGCCTATGCTTACCTTCACACATAGTGAACAGGAAGTTTGAATATTATACCTCAAAACATATTGTACTTCAGACTTTGTGCTAAATACATAAGTATTTTTAATAAGATTAACTTTTAATGCAAATGATTTTTTTATCACCCTGTCTCTGAACCGCCCATCCCAATTTTTCCATCAAGCATTAGTACCCACTCTCAGCTACCTGTATATACAATTTGGGTGAAATTGAAGGGGGGGCATTGCATGAAATTCGCTCTTGAAGTTAGTCATTTATTTTTCTAAAAAAATACATGAAACTATACATAAAATACATGATTATTGATACACTGATCATAAACCTTATTTAAATGAAAGCTTACACTATCCTGAGCAAAAGAAATCAAACTTGAAGTTTCTATGGCAAACCTGAGAGAAGATACTATAATTTATAACCTAATGCGTGTCATTCAAAGTGGAGCCGCATGTGGCGTACAGGGAGATTTTTAAAATCGCGTAATTTCTGAACCCCTTGACCAATCTCAAAAAAGTTGTCATTTTTGTAATCAGCATGAAAAGTTCTATAAGTATACTGAATTTAATCAAAATCGGAGATGGTGGGTGACATGGCCTGGATGATTTGACGTGGAATGACCCATAACGTAAAGAGTATAGAAAATTCCCCTCTATTGTAATTATGTGAGCGTCCTCGCCTTGTAATCAAGGGGTCCCGGGTTCGATACCCAGCAGAGGCATATAGTGGTTCGGATCCCACTTTAAACTGTAGATCCAGTCCCGATTACTCTTTCTGTGCATAAAGTGGACTTAAAACAAAAATTCAATCAATCTAATTATGGGAAACATTAGTGACACTAATAGAAGAAACCATTCAACAATCAAGGGGGTTCCTATTTGTCGAGTGTCAAACAACTGTTTTTGAATGATAAAAAGTTCAGACAATTTTAATAATGTACACAGTATTCTACAGAAAGTCCTATATAACCAGCACAATGTCTGCAGTGGCGCAAGAGTCATTCTTCCCTTAAAGCAAGTAGTGTCCAAGCTGAGACGAAAAAGTCTGGACATGGATTAACCTTTAAACAGCCAATGGGTCATATATGACCCATAGAAAGTATAGGCGAAAACAGTCAATGGGTCATATATGACCCATGGTGCAGATTACAACATTCACATGCTTTTAGGACCTTCATACTTGTATGTGAGGTTGTAAACCCTGACAGATGTTGAGATAAGACTTTGAAATGTCATGTGGAAGAAACCCTTCCCCTCCCCCGTTCTCTAATATACAAATTAGCTATTTTTAGCCAAAATGCAGGATTGTACGTATTGCATCATATTTCAGCCTGTATGAGAACTAGGGACTTGAAAGAAGTTTCACTTTGTTGCAAAAGGTTACTCTTTGAAAACAATGCAAAAGTTTGCGCCCTTTTTCCAAAATAACGGGAGAAGAGGAGGCGAACGCCAGATTTTTTTTTCATTGAAATTTGGGTACTTGGCCCCTCCCAACCCCGTTTTTCTCACTTGAGCTTTTTGAATTGTACACGGTCGCATGCTCCGATGTTTTTGCTTTCAAACAAAAGTTATCCGAAGTAGATTGCTCAAATAGTCTCAGAGAGATAACATTTTTCTGAAATAAGTAAAAATTTAAAAATCGCACGCAAAGGTCGTGGCGAGAGAGGGGTTACTTTTGAAAACCAGCTCGGTTTAAAGGTTAAAAGGAATGGACTGTCCCGACTAAATCGGAACATCTGATAGCCTTGCATCAATGATTATAGTACTAAAATAGCCCAATATTGCAGACTGCAGATTTATAGAGCCTGCCTCTGTCCAGAAACAACCTATTCATTTACGCAAGGACAAAATCGAAATTCATGCAAAATTTGAAAAACCATCAACGTAATTTTTGTAGGTTTTTATATGTTCAAATTAATTTTTTTCATGGCTCGAGGGGGTTGGGGTGCCCCCCCCCCACCCCCTTGAGAAAGGGCCTGCAGTGGCGGATTGTAACCACACATTCGCAATTATCTCAAAAATAGCTCATTTGCAGACCCACGTTTACTGAGACTTTTTTGCTTCTATTATCGTGTACTTTGAACTGTCGGTTTGCGTTATTACTTATGATACACCCTGTAAATTCAGTGATAAAGCTTTTTTTTTCAAAAGTGTGTGCAAAAAAGGGGGTTCATCCTATACACCGGCAAATATGGTAAATTGGTGAGTTTTCTTGTCAGTCTAGTCAGTAATTTAGACCTTTTGACTAGTTTCTACCCATGTTACTAAAGTAGTTGAGTCTACCGTGTACATTCTGTACAAAGTTAATGTCAATAAAAGTGTGAAATTGATACAGGTATACTGAAAATAATCCTCAATAGCAATTTAATCTTTAAAAAGGATGTAAGAAAAATACATATTGAAAACTGATCTAAACCCAAATTTTGTCTATTTTTTATATTTTGTGCATTATGTATATAATTATTTTCATGTTGTGTCATTACTGTTAATATATACTCTATATAAACACAAATTCAAATTGTTTCAGATGTCCAGAGATTTTTCTTAATTTGTTATATGAGTTCGGAGGAAACTTGTGGCATAGAGACAACCGGGGACTTCTAGCAGTGGAAATAGCCGACGACAATACAAGCAATGAGTTAGTGGAAGCCTTGCACCATCTCATGAGTAAGTTTAATATTCTCTTGATGTTCATATACACTTATTATAAAAACACGTGGCTTAACAGCCCGTGAGGGCCGGTGCCTACATACCGACTGCTGGCCTTGCTCCTACCAGAAGTGGTGGAAGATTGTCCAACAAGTTACGGGGTGACGTGTGGTCAGCACGACATTTCCATGACCGGGTTGTGCTACTCATTTGTAGCTCCCCAATTTCCTTATGATGGTGGGTGGCAGGGTGCCCATCCCCACTAAGACCCCAGATGCAGTCCCCCCCCCAATTAGTTTATCATAATTCCCCCCAAAATTATTTTGATAAATATATAGTAATGATTTTAATTTGGATGCAATAGCTTGTCAAATGGTCGACAGTTAAATCTTAAAATGTTGTAAATTTTCGACATGCAGAAAGCTGGCACATTGTTTGGTTAGACACTTAATTTGAAATGTCGGAAAATAAATTGTGTATAAACAGCGTTTTTGGAAGGGAAAATAATGTTAAAAAGCTCACAAGTTAATGATAAGATAGAAAAATCTAACTGGGCATACCGCTGACACCACTGAGGTACGCAAGTTCTTTTTGGCTGGAAATGGGTAGATATTACATACCTGCATTCTGGGAGGAGACAGAGTACAGTATAAAATATTTTGTAAATATCATTTTTTGCCTTTGTTTTAAAAGTTGTTCAAAGACAATAATTGTAATTGTGGGTCGTTTTTTGGGGAGTTTGCTTTTATCATTTTGCCTCCCCCCTCCCCCCCTGAGTTCTTTCCTGCTTTTATTTTAAAAAAATTGAGCTCCAACGCCAGTGGGGCACACCAAATATTCATGCTCCAGTTGTCTTAACCAAAACCGGTTTATTCACATCACTGATTCAATTACTGTTTCATACACGCCGTAGACAGGCAAAATAGAATTTGGTGCCTTTTGCAAAAATTCTCCTCCTATGGTTAGAGTATTTCATAGTCAAATTTTTTTCTGGGTTGCATCTTAAGTGCAAAATTCACTTCCTGCAACAAGTTAGAAATGCACATTTTACATTATATATTTTTCTGTTGTATCGGGTTATTTACAATGCGTTACTATGTAGTATATTTAGTAAAATTATTACAGCACAGGGAATAGACAATAAAGTAGTATTTGCAATAGAACAACATCGTTAAAATGGTGCACCTGCATGAAGAAATCGCACAGGCCAAGTCCTGTGAATAGGCTGGATGGGGAATAATTCGAAACCAAATTCATTCAATTTTGCCATTGCAACGCTCGATTTGTGGGACAGTGTGTTTTCCTGTTGAAGTAGCACTTTTTGGGCTGTTGAAAAAGCAACCTATTAACCTAATGAACAGCATCATCTTTGTTCGTGTCTGGTAGAATGACCTTTGTGGCAGAGTGTTCAGCACAAAATGCTACGATGCCAGAAGAGCACAGGCTCGAATTCTGGGTTGGTCATGGGTGTTCTTTGTGAGTGTCCATCAATTTCATCATATCATCATTCATTCTCATTGTCACGATCAGCCCAAAGTCAAGGAAAGCGACTGTAAATAACAAAACTCAAATCAAATTAAATCATAATACAGCTATAATATAATCCTTCAGTTTTCTTATTCACCAAACACGAACAATTGCGAGTGAAGCGAGCAGGAAATTTTTTTATGTCTATTTCTTTGCATAATGTACAAGAATATTAATTTAATTTGCGTCAATACCGTCACAGAATGCTGTGATATTTACTCTTTCCCAGCTTTTTCTACATTTGCCAACAACGAAAAGGGTGCATCACTAAGAAACGGGAGGAGTGGTACAATATGAAGTAAATGGTAAGAGAATGACTCCAATAACATTCTCGTATATAATATTTTTAACAAATGTGCCCCGTGAAAAATTTACAAGTTTTAGGAAAGGTCTCTTCCAGCTTCCTATTTCCCCTTCCTTCAATCCGCCCTTGTAAACCTTGAGTAGTAATGCAAGCAAGAAATTTTTTAGCATATTCATTACGAAACTGGCAATAATACAAATTTAATAAGGAGTCAATATTTTCACAAGGGGCCGCGACCTTCACTCCTTCCAAATTTTTCTCTTTTTGCTCCTTCAGCATCCACTTTGCCTCAGCGCTTTTGGCGATCCCATAGCTAATGCTGTGTCTAACCACCACTCATTCTCATTAGCCTAAAGTGGCAAAGCAACATAAAATAAAAATAGTTACCCGTGGAGTTCTTGTTTAGTAGTCAGTGCTATATTTCACTTCACTGCATTTTCATGTATCTGATGTTTGTTTTAGGAATGAAGGAACAAAGGTGGATGGTTATGATATTGACTGCCACACCGCATAGCGAATAAAATCCACTTGATACCATAGGACTTCCAAATGATACAGAGAAATGACAGCCTAATTAATGAACATCTCATGAATTTTATACCAAAGCCCTAAATATCCCCCCCCCCTCCCCGAACTTCAAAGTTCGATCCCCCCCCCTTACTACGGAAATTCCTACATCGCTATACAATAGCTGGATATTTCCCCCTCAAGGGCCTACCCGATGGTGCAGTGGTAGCGTCGCTGCCTTGTAATCAAGGGGTCCTGGGTTCGATACCCGGTGGAGGCACAAGTAATTCGGATCCCACTTTAAACTGTAGGTCCAGTCCCGATTAGCCTTACTGTGCATAAAGTGGACTTAAAACCCCAACTCAACAACAACAACAACATTTCCCCCTCAAGTTCCCCCCCAATTTTATGCTGTCTCCCCCTCCCCCATAGTAGAATTCCGGTGATAATCTAGAACAGTCAAGAGTTTCATAGTGCCCCTCCAAAAAATAATGCTTAATCTCTCCACAAGGATTCACTTGACAATTTAAAACTTAATAAGAAGTGGGCACTCTTCCCCCAAATAATACTTATTACCCGTTCCTTAGCAGTATTTGAAATGATTATTATATGTTAACGAATGCTGTATTGTTTATTCAGTCAAATTTCCATCACAGAAAAAGCAAATAAAAGAAATCCCCCCCAAAATTGGGGTGGACGCAACCTGCATCCTCAAACCCTTCTGTGGTCATCTCTTTTCCCCTGATGGGTGGCCACCTGTTCCATACACAGGCCAAAAAACCACACGGGCATGATGTGGGATGTATACACTTATTATACACCTGACAAATCGTTGCTCTAATTTTAAAAACTACCTGTTAAAAGGATTAAAACTAAAGCTGAACTGACACAGATGCATCAATATAAGCTGATATCAGTATCGGGAAGTATCGGTTGGATCTTTTATCAATACCTTTACAGTATTTTGGTGTTAGGTAAGGTCTGCAAAAAATGCTGCATAACATTTTCACCGAGTCTAATTATCCCAGAAATTTCACCTTTATTTTGTATTGTCAAAATGGTATTTTTATTACATAACAGATACTTTATTATTTTGCTATAATTCTTAAATATTTTGAATGGTAAATTGATGCAGGAATAGAATACTCACCCACCTTCTAATATTTTGAACAATTTATAATTTTTTTTAAAAAAAATAACTTGTACAATATGTGTTTTTTAATGTGTTTTAATGGCTTTCATAGCCCATATTTGCAAATATACGAGAGCTGTTCAAGAAAGATTGAGACTGATTTTTTTTTGTCAAACTATTTATTACTCTGTTTCAATGTTGGCATGATCTTTTTCAAAGTAGTCCCCACCCACTTATGACAACGTTTCTGCCAGTCCTGAAACACATGGGTTGAGCCATTCTTTGTAATGTCCTTCAGAATCACCTATACCTCTTTAATACAGTTTTTGAGTTCTCAAATTAATAGCCACATAGCTTCTTTCTCAATGTAGGAAATAAGAAAAAGTCACAAGGGGCCAGATCAGGGCTGTAGATTAGCAGCGAAGTGTTTTGTTACAACATTTGCCACACGAGGCCTTGCATTGTCATGATGAATCTGCCATCTCGATGAAGTTCTGGTTGTTTCACTACAGTATGCTTCCTCCGAGATTTCAAAACTGACCTAGAATAAATACTCTCTTGTAACAGTAGTATGTAATGGAACCTCATGTTGGTAGATCATCCCTTTACAGTCAAAGATGGTAATCACTACTACCTTTCCCAGCAGATATAACAACCTTTGCTTTCCTTGAAGTCGATGGTGATTTCCATACAGCGCTGGCTTGTTTACCCTCTAGGTCGTAAACCATCTAAGGTAGCCACATTCACCATATGCTAACTTAAGCTTTCACAAGTTTTCACGAGTGTGGAAACCAAATTTTATTCATGGATCCTGCCAGTCCCTCTTCACCTCAACTTTTGTCAGGCAAACAACAGTCAAATAAAGGAAGAGTGCTACCAACTGAAAACATGTACGCTGTTTTCATCTACAGGTATTATGTATCAAATCCCTGTCTTTTCAAATATGGTAATTTAAAAAATATAAAATACAAGGCAACTTAAGAAAAGAAAAAAAATTCTTTTTTAACAACCTTCGTATATATTGCTGGCTCCTGAATTATTTTGTCTACCCCTGATATTAGGTATGCTGTCAACATGATATACAGTAGACTCGCGATTATCCGAACTAATTGGGACCGAGATTACCTCGGATATGGAAAGACTCGGATAATACAGAGATAATGTGCTAATAGATCGTAAATGACGAAACAACACTTAAAACTGTATAGTAATTATTTATTACTAGTACAACATAATTGAGAAGATTACTTTTACCACTTAGAATAGGCCTACACAGACTTAAACACCACCGTAACAATCGGATACACTGACAATGTAACGAACACATGCAGCACGGACGGTGACTTGACTCCATAAACAAACAGGGGGTTGTGTTATGAAGTGCGATGTTTTCCAACCACTCCCTCAGTTAACCCGGAGCCTTGGTTAATCAGGACTCGGTTAATCGCAAGTCTACTGTAATTTGTAAACTATAGTCTATGAGCACAAATGCCCTTTGGGGTATTAAATCAGGAATTACCACTACACAGACTGATAACAAACAGTTATCCAAGCAAACAAAGCTACATTTTGAATTTATTCATCAAAAAATTATCCTTGTGTCTGGGTTTTCAGTCTTGTATTCAATACTATTTCAGTGCAATCAGCATTATATTTTTAGTTTGTTGCACTAGGTAAGAACTTTTTTTTTTCTTTTCAGTGACACCTCTGCGATTGCAATCCTTGTGCAGACTAAAAATTCGGAAAATTCTGGGAAGACATCGCCTGCCACTTTTGGGACATTTGTCCCTTCCGCTGATCATCTCGGACTTCCTCCAGTACAAAGACATGGCTGTCGTCAGGTTTTTCACCCAAAACACACGTCCCAAGACTCAGGAAACTGAGTAAAAATTGAGGGTACCAATATTACATAATCTTAATAAATGACCATTGTTGATAAGACAATATTAATTGTGATAATAAATTACTGTTTGTGTGTATTGTTCTATACTTGGAAGCTTGGATTTATCCATAATTTTCAATCTGAAGGCTGTACAACTAAAATTAGCAGCAAATAATAATGCTTTTGGTAAAATTTCAGAGGGCATTGTGGGAAATTGGAAGATTGATAAATAACTGCTTGGATGTTTAATCATATTCCTTGATGTAGTTATGTGAATATTTGTAGTTTCCAAATATGTGAATATTTGTAGTTTCCAAATATGTGAATATTTGTAGTTTCCAAATATTTTGGAAATGTGTTTTTAACTATGTTTTGTTAATTTTATAAATAAATTTACGGACTGTTTTTCTGAAAATTTTAAAATGTAGTGTTTAGTTTTTCAGTCATGTACAGTATATTTAGCTTTAACTGTTTAAGATATTTGACCTATAATTGTTGCAAAGTATAGTAAATATTCTGTCGTTACTGGTTCTCTTAATTGGTAATATGTTCAAAAGGCTACGAAACCAAAAAGTCGTCATCATACAGACGCAATATTTCTCACAATTTTAACTTATTTCCAAGAAAATCTTCATGGATTTATGTTATGCATCAGAATTCATTGTCTTGTTTAATCACGTGAACAAAATATTGTAAACAATATGTACTCAATTTATATCTATTTCTTAATATAAGGGACCAAGTTTCATAATCATTTAGTACATTGTGCACACATATTTTATGGACATGCAAAGAAATAAAGCCACTTGACTTCAAATGATAGGAAGACATGACCCTTGTCACAATCCATTGTAAATTTGACTATTTTAGAATCTTGGCAAATGCTCTACTAGGATGAATTTGCCAAGTCTTGATTATTTTATTCGCGATAGCCATTTTGTGTTTATTAAAAATCTTAGAGCATCTGCAGTTATTAACATATCATATACAATAATTTCTTTTCACAGAATATAACTGATATTAAAACAGACTATTAAAAAACAAACAAGAAGCACTCCCACCAGTGGTGTATTCTGAAAATTTGACCTGTTTTGCTGCAACAATTCTTACTTATTGTAACCAGGTAACATTGGAGAATATGCCACTGACTCGCAGTCAGGGAGAACTTCCTCCTTGCACACTACATGAATTGGACCAATAAAGCCTCCTGCTTCACCCCCTCACCCCTTTACCTCCCCTCTTACAACACTTCAGTACTCCTGCTCACTCTGCAGTCGAGTGTATACAAGATCACTCTTTTCCATAATTACAGCAGGTTGACCAGGCATGTCTTAAGGCTTTCCTTAAATCTGAATCCATGTTGAGACAATTTTTTTTGTAAGCAGCAGCAGCCGGCATCCATAGCGGAGTGGTTATCATAGTTTGCTACAATGCCAGGAGTCCCGGGTTCGAATCCTGGCCTGGGCATGGGTGTTCTTTGCGAGTGTCCCTTCATCAATTTCATCATATCATATGCTCATTTGTGCAATTAACTAAAAATGGCAGGAAATTGAAGGAAAATAAGCCAAATCAATTTAGAAGCAGCAGGCAGATATTCTAAATTCTGAGAAACTAAATATGCTGACCAAGGCAGTAATTTATTTTATTAAAAACATAAACTAAACGTAACGTTTCAACCTTCTAGCAAGGTCTTCTTCAGTACAAATGTACTTGATACATTTGTACTTGATACAGAGTATCAATATTATATATATCGTTAAGATGCACATACATTGAGAACTTTCCTTGAAAAGAAAAAGACCTAATTTTATTTCAGAATTAAGTGTACCAGCATGATACAAAAAGAATTACCATATATTTCTGAATCCAAGACAAGGTTTTTTGCAGCAATTTTGTGCCCAGAAGTATGGGGTTGTCTTGCTTTCGCGGCATATGATGTGGAGTTTTTCCTCTTCTTTACTGAACAGAACCACGAGCTTCCATTAAGCTCTAACTCTACCACGCCTACGGGTAAAAACACAGTGCGGCACAAGGACCCTTGCTAATTGAACGGAGCCTGGTCAAGCCATAAAAATGTCAGGCTATAATGAATGAACCGGCTGTCGGATGGGCATATTGACCGCCATCGCACAAGCTTGCAAACGACAAATCTCAAAAAAAGTGGGGAAAAAGGAGGGTGTCTTCCAAAAAACGAAGAAGTGACTTTCAGTGGACCAATCACGGAGCCTTCCACTTCAATCAAGGGACCCAAAATGAAACTGTGTTTGATCCTGGGAACATCTTGTGATGAGCGGGGCTCCACTATGTTTTTCCCCATTTAACTCCATGGTTTTGAATTACCGGAAACTTGTCCCTGCGAGTTTCGGGCAATTAGCGATGAGGGATGTGCTTCACTGTGTTTTTACCCTACCGCTTTAGCCTTGGAATGTTCGCATGCTCCTTGAGCATTGTTGTGCGATAACACATAGCGAGTGTTATGGCAAACATTTTATATTTATTACTTTTATTGTCTCCTTCAGTTACTTGTAATAAGGTAACCATTTGTAAGTTTTGTAAATAGTTTCCCTAACCCCTTGTTGAAAAAATGGGGGGTCGTCTTGGATTCGGAGTCATCTTGCATTCAGAGATGTACGGTAATATTGTTTGTTTAATTTGGTTTATTTTACTTCACTTTTCTACCACTTTTGGCTAATTGTGAAGATGAGGATGAGTGATGTATTGGACACTCACAAGGAACATCCATCCATGCCTAGGCTGGGATTTGAACCCAGGAGCCCTGGCATCATAGCATGCTGTAGTAACCACTCCGAGAATTTTTATTTCACACCACCTGTTACCAACATCGTATCAAACTAAAAACATTAGTTATAGCTCACATCTTTGTTATCCAAATTTTCAGATCAGGCTCTCTTCTTACTGAAAAGGGTTAAATGTTAATAACATTGGTTGAATAGCGTTTATACATTTTAACAAATTTTATCCATGTTGTTATAACCTGTCCAACCCTGCAGAAGGATCGAGGTTGAACCAAAAATGTGGATAACAAAGATGACGACAGTTATATCTGCCATTTTTAGTTAATGTTACGATGTTGATAACAGGTGGTGTGAAATAACAATTCTAGGAGTCTTGTACCTACTGTCGTAGTTAATGTCTCTCTAGATGACATGGTGTTTTTTCAAATTGAGAAACATTTTCAAGAAACTCAAAATTTTATTACAATTTTTATTAACATATATATCTTCTCCAAAAAATTGGGTGTGTCTGTAGGTTCCTTTGTTCTAATGCAAGGTAGGGCTAAAATTTTTTGTATTATCGATATTTTGGAAGTTACAAGGGCTATTTTTTTTTTCAACCTCCAATAGGGCATGAAATCAAAACCACAGTGAATAGCGAAATAGGTTTATTGCCAAAAGTTACGTACACGTATAATCTAATTTTCTATGTTAATCACCAAGAAGATTCAGACATTTATCGTACTGATGGACCAGCTTTCCAATACCCTCTGCAAAGAAAGGTGCCACCTGTCTGTCAAGCCAGGTCTGCACGGTGTCCAGAAGCTCCTCATTGGTGTGGAAGTGCAGTTCTCCCAACCACTTCTTAATTGTCGGGAAAAGGTGGAAGTCACTTGGTGCCAGGTCTGGGTTGTAGGGAGGGTGATCACAAACACTTCCCAATGTAATCTTTGAAGGTCTTGGGTTGACGCAGCAACATGCAGTCCGGCATTATCATGAAACAAGACAATGCCTGAAGACAGCATGCTTCTCAGTTTGTTCTGGATGGCTCTGCGTAGTCTATGCAGTGTCTCACAGTATGCAGCTGCATTGATTGTGATCCTCTGCCTGTAAAAATTGTATCACACTACGCACCTCGCACTTGGTGGGAGAGTCGATAGTAGCAGACATCTCTAGGTGCACATCGCTCAGCTTCAACTGAAGCGTAGGCCTTGGCAGTTGTGGTGGTAGTGGCAGGGGGGACGCCAATCATGCTGCGTGATTCCCTGCTTCCTAGTGCTTCATGGGCCACCTAGCGGTGCCATCGTAGGTTGAAAAAAAAAAAAATAGCCCTCGTACTTGGCAAAAAAAGTGACACATCTTGTTTTCTCATGTTAATCATTCAACAAATTTTTTTTTTCACAGTACAGAGTTAAGTTTTGTATTGTAATTATTTAAATTTAGCAAAGGATACAAATATGTTCTCTCTTTTCTGTGATCAAATTTTAAACTATTCCAGTACAAACTGTGACAAAGTCCTAAATATAAAACCACTGCCATGTTGATTACAGAAATTTGTTTTTTCTCTCTCCCACACATCAAAGATATAGTTTGGTGCATTTTGATAATCATGACAAAAGGGTCCAATAAGCCTTGGGGTAAGCAACTGTGTGCCAATGTTAAGGTTAATACTTCAAGAATTGTACCCATAACAATTTAGTTAAAAAGCACTGCAAGCGAAACAGCAGATACATCTGTTTTTTTTAAGTGTAAAGGTCTTTGCGTGGTTATGAGCACTGCACCGATTTATTTACCATAGCAGAAATATTTTCTTTACAGTACACAATGCTTTGGTATTACACTGGAATCTCAATTTTATGTTTTAGAAGGGTCCATAATGAAAAATCTTAAAATTTAAAACAACGAAGGAAAATTTTATAACATTTCATGGGGACCATGAAGGTAGAATGTATACAGGAAAATGTAAACTGAGAACATATAATTGGGGGTTTCACTGTATATTAGTTTTATTCAACTATGAGCACAAAGAAAGTCATGAGCAATAGAAATATGCAATATATGAAACATTTAAAAGTTAAGTTCACTTTATGCACAGTTCGTCTAATCAGAACTGGACCTCCAGTTTAAAGTGTGATATGAACCACTACATGCTTTCAACAGGGATCAAACCCAGGACATTAATTACATGGTGACATTACCATTACAGTATCGGTGAGGCTCATAAAATGTGATATATTAGAACCATGTAGGATGTATCTACATTTACATGTAGAGCAGGGGAGTGGACGTGTGTAGAGGGGGGGGGGGTAAGAGAGATCAACGCAGTGAAGGTCAAATTCTTAAGGAGTATTGTAGTTAAACAATAAGGAATGCAGATATTAGACAGAGTGGGGATAGTGGAGCTGCAGGACTGAATAGATGATATGGTTTGGACATTTGTCATGCGAGAACCAGAGGAAGGTAACTTGTTTTTGGAGGGAGATACATCGATCTGACCCCAAATAAGGTTCTTCAAAGTGAGTACATATGTTAAAAAAACTGAACATTGCATTTTTGGAGTTCCTGCTGCACAAGGAGTGGGGAAGAAACCAAAAGGTGTTGGCTGAAAGATCAGAGAAGTGTGAGAAGATGGTAGGATTGAAACACTAGAGTTGTGGATGAATAGAAGAGATTTGGCTTCCATTCCAACCCAGCTAGAAACTGTAAATGTTTAAAGCTGATGACATAACCTATCCAATGTATCAAAATTATAATTTTGTGCTCTAAATTTTCACTCTACCAGCAAACTAATTTGTAAAAAATAGGTATGGGACAGATTAATCTGTATTTTATCAGCCAATATAGGCATATCGGTGTATCGATTTATTGGTAAAATGACCAATTATTTTACAGATCTGATATATGTACTAAACATCTTACAGTTTAGTGCAAAATTCTACCATTGTTATATATTTTTTTATAATCTCCATGCAATACTTTTTAAAAAAGTTATATCTAAATATGCAACTTCTTTTGCACTTGTAATCAAGGGGTCCCAGGTTTGATACCCGATGGAGGACATGGTGGTTCGATCCCACTTTATGCACAGTAAGGCTAATCGGGCCTGGACCTAGTTTAAAGTGGACGTAAAACAACAGTTGAATTATTTTGCACTGCAGTCACCTCAAAATACACATTTATTAAGGAGGTCAATGAACCATTCAGGTCATCAAGGACCATTGTGAATTTTATATCTGATCGGTAGAATATTAGTATTGGGCAAAATTTCATATCGGCCCATCCTTAGTAAAAATGTATTATTCTAAACAAGTTGTATATTTTGTTGTGTCCTTGAAGCTTTAAGGTAACATACTACCTAAACAAGAAACCAGTAATGTTCACTCAATGTATATATATCTATTCATTAAAGACATAACTCTAAAGTGTTCATGTTAATATAACTTTATTGTTATTAACGAAGTCCAGAAATTTATCATGTTTTGTAAGAATAATTTACTTTTTGCTGCTGATATGAAATGTTTATTGTCAGTGGTATTCATTTTAACAATCAAATATTTGTATTTGTATATTTCGTATACTGTTTCTAAAAATAAAAACAATTGTGTCTTCCTCATTTTCATATACTGAGAGAGCTAATATATATTGCTTTAGCTTTAATGCATCTCTAGTCATATTATGATATGTATACTAAAAAATCTTATTGTACATTAAAATTATAAGCATTGCATTAATATGTTGTTTCTTTATTCCTCTAGTTTTAACCTTTCCTTCTCCTTGTTTTTCCTTCATTTCTTCTAAGATACAATAAGATGTTCGTAGAATATCATTGTATAGCAAAAGAGCTTCGAGCCTAAAAACCATCTCAGATAATGAAGCAACAACAAATACGACAGATGTAGAGCAATTAATTCACAGCAATTAAAATTTTTCATTAAACTTTATTTACAGGTGTGTACATTTTGCTATATGACTATAGCAAAAACCAACAGCAGCAACTTACAAGTATATTTAATTAAAAATGACAATATAAACACACTTATATAGATCTCTATACATATAACAACCACATATTACATATGCCTTCTGTATCTCTTCCACACCTTGCAGTAGAATTAGTCTTTTCATGGTGTGTACTTTTTAATATTCCTATTAATAATACCACCATAGCCAAAATATAAATATTTATAAATAAAAATGCAGTATGGGATACTTGCAGTAAATCATAGCAAGTAAAAATATCTAACTTTTATCTTTAGGAGTCATTAAAGCTCGTGTAAATATAATATTTCAGTTATAGCTGTATCACAATATCGTCTGGGTAATTTTTTTTCTGCTGTCAGCTACTCTGATAATTCTTTGCTCTTGGAAACAACAAACAGAGGAGGCCACTTCCTGAAAACGAAAGAAGAAATTTCAGGCATCATCTATGATTATGGAAGATACCAATGTCAGCCCCATACCTAGGTATTTTGGCACCCCTCCAACTATCAGGCACCGACAGACCAAAAGAAATCGATATAAGTACATCTCCCGTTATGCTCATTGTGAGCAACAATCTTGTGGCAGAAAAGTCTGAATGAATTTCATAAAACAACAATAACAGCGGTGTAGCATAGCCAGGGTTATATTTTTCAGAAATGAATCAGAAAATAATTTCACAAGTTGAGAATGTCAGTTAAGTAAGCATAATGTAAAATACGAGGCTTACAACAAAAGTCATGGCAACTATTTTTTTCCGCTATAATGCGGGTCAGGCAAGAAATTGTAAAATATACAATTGGAAGGTCACGATATATGCTAACGTTTAATGTATGCATTTTGAACAACATAGAGATCTGTATCAGGATAGAGAAAAAGACAAAATACACGCAGTCACAGGTCGTCCTGAACGTTGCATGTCCGCAGTTTCTTCTCTTCCATGCCCGAATTCTGCTGCCCACCTCGCAACAGTTTGGTATGGTAGAGAATCATTTCCTAAAACTTCCACAAGCTCATTGTGACATTCTCTCGCATTCCATCCAGGGAGAACTGCTATTTTCACATAAGAATGGGTCACATTCATCCTGCACAACTGTTAAACATGCACCGACTTCCCACTTTCCTCATTTCAATGTCTTGGCAGCCACTGCCATCTACTGGCATCACAATACATTGCATGTGACGGGATCTCCACTGTAAATTTTAAAATTTCTTGCCTGACCCGCATTACCGTGGAAAAAAATGGTTGCCATGCCTTGTGCTGTAACCCTCGTATGTAGACAGAGTAAGACTGTAACTTCATATCAACCTCATAAATGGAAAAGTATTTATAGAGATTATTTCGTCGACCAGGTAGAACAGGAAACAACATGTACTGAGTTGAATGGTGAAATCTATTTTCAAGTGGTGACTTCCAAAGAAAGTATCTAAGAGTGGAAGTATGTGGGGGTCACTTAATTCTTTGAAAATATCGAGTAAACCTTGCATGTTTTCCTTCTTGCCTTACCCCTGCTAAGTGTAAATTTCTGTCGCGACTTGTCTAGTGGCACCCTACGCTTCAGCCTTCTCTAGCCTATCCGCTTGCTATGGGCCTCACTAATGTATTGGTATGTCCAGTTTAGGGATGATATTGTATTGTTAGGGTGGTGGAACATTAGAGCTTTCTATGTACTGAAAAGCTTATATTTACTAATTTCATAGGCAGGGAACATATGAAATGTTAGGTGTACTATTAAATAGCAATATGCAGTAAACGCTCCTTGAAGGACACAAATGGTTCTTTAGCGTCAATTAATGTACATAACCAGGTGTCTACCTTTGAAAAGTACTATGTATTTAGACATTTACCTTATGGGTTATGTATGTATGATTTATATGTTTATGAACATTACAAAATGGCAGAATTTTACAATATATATCTGACTACTAATATACATCAGATTGCTAAAATCCATAAATGTACTGACAAACCAATATACCTATATCACCTATGCAGTATTAATTAGGGATGGACAAATACAAAATTTTGCCTGATACCGATAAAGGTAACCAAAATTCTACTGATCCAATATAAAATTGCAAATGGTCCTTGAATGGTTCATTGGTTTCCTTAATAAATGTATGCCAGCAGATGACTGCATATGTCGGCAATTTTTTTTTTAAAAAAAGTATGTAATGGAGATTGCATATTTATATCTATAAAAATATAACTAAATGGCAGATTTTTGTACTAACATAGATGTATTGGATCGGAAAAATTATCTAATACATTAAATATTATCATTAATAAAATAATTATTATCACCAATACAGTGGAACCTCGATTTTACATTTTTCAGGAAACCAAACAAACAAAACATTAAAATCGGGGTTCCACTGTACATGCCTATACAGTGTGACCATTAATATTTTGACCCAAAAGTAGGACATCAAGTAAGTCAGTTTACCCCATCCTGAAAAATCGGCAATCATAAAACTATTATTATTATTAGTTTAAGATTTGATTTGTTATCAACAGGATAATTGCAAGCTCAGTGTTTCTTCTCTCCCCTGATCAGCCTTTGATGTTAGGCCTACGTTGAAGTTGGAAGAATGCCAGAACTGTTCGTAACCTCCATTGAAATTTAATGCTCTGAAATAACTGAATCCAGACAAAACAATAAAAACTGCAGCGCAAGTTAATCTAAACAGTAAAACTTGTATGCTTGAATCTTCTCGACGACAGAGTAGCATTTTGATTGTTAGCGCAATTAGCCAAAAATGGCAGAAAAACTGCACCAAATAACAAATCTTGAAGCAATGTTGCCATGACACTAGTTTAAAAATTCCCATAGACTTTCTTTTTTAGCATGAAATGTCTCAAATTATGATTTAGTTTTCAAGCTAACTCCTAGACTTCTACAAAACGGGACATACTAATGATTTTTTAAAATACGGACGGGACGACAGGGACAAGTTTCCTAAACGGGACTGTCCTGGTCAAAACAGGACGTATGGTCACCCTATGCCTATATCAGTCAATACTGACAGTACCAACTACTCTGTCCCATCAATTTGTGGTCTTCTCTACAATTCTCTTTAAATTTTCAAGTACTGGTGTCAGTATCCGTGAGAATCATTAAAAGTGTTATCACTGGTACTGGTTCAAATTGATGTAGGCTCAGCCCTAATTACATTAGTACTTAAAGTATTACTAACTGGTTCCTTGCAATTCTACTTACCTATGAGCATAGCACCAAACAGGAACATTGGAATTACACAATTCAAATCTATTAGGAAACCAAATATTACATTTCCTAGTAAAGCTCCTCCTCGTCCAAATATTAAGGACAGCGCAACAGCCATTACCCTGTAAAGATTAAAATTGTTATAATTTGGATTGTCCAAATTTTAAATTGCTTTTTGTAGTTTTATTTGTAAGATGGACAAAGTGCTTGGTCATGAAGGTGGCATTGTTATAATAATTATAAATAATTATTAATTTAACGATTTGATCATAGATAAAAATATCTTCGAGCACTTACAATATAGAAGATATGCTTGTATTTCCTAGAATATTTTGTGAGTACCTAGCGGAACAAATTATGAATGCATTGAGAGTACAATCAGCAGTATGAAATTTGTACTACTTACTTGGCACATTTCTTTTAATTGTAACACTTATTAAACATGGAAACAAGGCTTAATAAACACTAAAAAAAGTGACGAAGGCAGAATTTAGTGTAAAATAACACTATGAATGTGACGTTTCAACCTTATAGGAAGGTTTTGCTCAGACTCCAAACAAAATTAAAATGAAATAAAGTTCAAACGGTAAGACACACACATATACTCTATGTGATCAGAAGTATCCGGACACCCACCTGAAAATGAAGTACAAGTTTGGGTCGCCCTCCATTGGGAACATGGGCAATCAATAGGGTGTTGCCCCACCCTTAGTCTTGATGACAGCCTTCACTCTCACAGGCATACTTTCAATCAAGTGGTGGAAGGTTTCCTGGGGAATGACAGCTCATTCCTCGTGGAGCGCCAAAATGAGAACAGGTATCGATGTGGGCTGGTGTGGTCTAGCACAAAGTCGGCATTCCAAAACATCCCAGAGATGTGCTATGGGATTCAAATCAGGACTCTGGCAGGCCAGTCCTTTAGTGGGACATTGTTATCATCAAACCACTCTCCCACAAGCCCTGCACCCAACACGACCGGTCGTGTTGAAAGACACAAAGGTTATCCCCGAACTGGTCTTCAATGCTAGGCAGCATGAAAGCGGTTAATGTCAATGTAAGCTAGTGCCGTGACATTGCCATGTAAAGCAACAAGGGGGCCAAACCCTCTCCAGGAGAACATGACCACACTGTAACCCCACCACCCCCAAATTTCACTGTGTGCACTCTACATGCTGGTACATGCCATTCGCCACACCCTACCATCAGATCGCCACATTGTGCACAGTGATTCATCACTTCACACAACTGTTTTCCACTGTTCTATGGTCCAGTTTCAACGTTCCTTGCACCACGAGAGGTGGCATTTGGCATTTGCCTGTGTGATGTTTGGCTTATGGGCAGCTGCTCGGCCATGGAAACCAAGTTGCCACACCTTGCACCGAACAGTCATGGTGCTTGGAGTAGATCCTGATGCAGTTCGGAATTCCTGTGTGATGGTGGCGATGGATGATTGACGATTACGCTGCACGACCCTCTTCAACACACTAGTCTCTGAAGGTCAACATGGGAGGTCGGCCTGCATGCTTTTGGGTTGTACATGTCCTTTCACGTTTCCACTTCAATATAACAACGGAAACAGTGGACCTAGGGATGTTTAGGAGGGTGGAAATCTCACGCACAGACTTCTTACACAAGACACACCCAACCACATTGAAAGTCCGTGAGTTCCCCAGACCGTCCCATACTGCTGTCTCGCGCTGTCTGCAGACTACTGAGATCACTGACTAGGTGTTCCACATGATAGATGGCAGTACTGTGTCGCCCTCTATGATAAACCCATGTTTTGCGGTGTGTCCAGATATTTTTCATCACATAGAATATATTTATTTCTTTCATTTCTTGAATGCTGGATTGGGTAAAAGAAATGGCAGACTATTTGCCTGTAATTTTTTAAATCATCTGTGCATCTTTACCAAAAGTTACTTAAATATACTACTGAGGAAGAGCTGTGGTTAACACTGTGTTGGTTGCGCACGATCTCACACGTGTGTGTGGTTTTAACGTAGTCATCTATCAGTGATTAATTTGTCAACACCCTCCCCCTGTCTAGCCAAGTTTCTAACCTTCCTCTTTAACACCACGATTTTGTTTTCATTTTAGAAAGATCTTAGAGCTGCTAGGGAGGGTTTGTTGAAGCCCCTTGCTGTCCGAGTCCATGCATGACCAGTAGGCATACCTACTGTTTACTGAAAATCCAGTCTGCCATTCCGTGCCAGACTAATTAAGAGTGCCTTTTTATAATTTTATAGAATTCCCATTTTTATAGTTTTGTAGAATCTCAAATGTTCAAAGGAAAGATCTAATCGTAATAATTGAGAATTTGGCGTTTTAGCATATTTTAAAAACCCTCTCTCGGTCACAGTAACCTTCGACGTAACTTTTCTAATGCGACCCACAAAGAGTTAAACTGACAATTCCAACACCTAAATTCCCATTCCTTTAACTTAAATTTGTAGTCTGACACACTGGATTTGTGTATGAATTGTTGATTCCATGAATCCTTCTTTTGTTTACAACATGACATCAAGTGAATGCATTTTATCAACTTATATTCCAACCTTGAGCAGATAAATTTTTTAATATGAATTTGGCACATGATTATCAACGTGTATTAATTAAGAATAAGTATACAGCAAGCATTAAAAAATTGAAAAATAAAGAATGAAAAGAATGCTTTGTAAATGACAAAATTGTTCAAAATTACAATGGGCAGTAGTTATGTCTTACCTGAGGCTAGTTGGGAAGAGATCCACCATGATACAGTAAACTGAGCTAGAGGCAAGATTTGTAAACGCTCCGAAGATACAGGAAAGAACAAGATTCTGGTCTGCATTTTCAACAAAATACATACCCACTGCACATGCTCCAGAAATTATATAACTTAGAACTATGAAAAAGAGAGACAATACAAATAATTTTTTTATTTCACAAATTCAATTCAAAATTGCATTGATACTTATTAAATTGTACGGAAGAAGATTTTTGCATATGTAGAACCAAAACCCAAGATTACCTTTAATATGTACCGTAATAGACCTTATCAATTTGGTAGGGGTGTGCAGGATTCCCAAAAGACAGTGCTGAGATCGGGGGGAAAAATTCCCATCCCGATCCAGACTTGGGGAAATGATTACCTGACCTCTCTGATCCCTAAAAATACCAAACAGCTTTTTTTAAAAAGTGGTTGATCCATTGTAAGTGTCTGAAACTTAATTGAAAATAATTGCAATGCAAAACACCAATCATTTAAGTGAAATGGCATGTAGAATTCGAGATTTCCAGTGTCAGAGAATTTCGAACATTTCCCAACCCGAAAATTTCCCTACTTGGTCAGGAAATTGTGAATTTTTTTCTGTCCCAAACATCAGAATTAAAAAAAAAAATCCCATCCTGACCAAAAAATTTGTCCTGTAAAGCCATAAAATTTAAAATCTGGAAGATCCTGGGTTCAGATTCTAGACAAAGTGGACGGCAGGTTTTAACCACCATTTTTAAAATAAAGGACTAAAGTCCATTACTAACATAAGTAGTACAAATATCTTTCACAAGAAAATACTTTGAGTTATATCTTATCTATGATAAAGCAATTGTAAAAGCAACTTCGTTATTTTCTAAAGTAATGGTAATAGTATCAAGTTACTTTCTCAAACGAGAAACTTTTTAGTTACTTTTTAGTTGAAGTAACTGTAAATTTTAAAGAGTAGCCTTTCAAACAGAAGTCTAGTCATATTACCTGTATTGGCACCTGTTTGACTGCACGGTTTGCCTCGGAAACCATGAGAATTTCACCGTAATTGATTTTCATCAAATTATTGATTGATTTGTTGTTTTAAGTCCAGCTTATGCACAGATACACTAATCGGAACTGGACCTACAGTTTAAAGTGGGATCCGAACCACTCTCCACCAGGTATTGAACCTGGGACCCCTTTGTTACAAGGTGATAATGTTACCACTATGCAATCACTGAGGCCCTCATCCAATTATTTTTATTGTTACCCGATTAATCATCTGACCTCTGTGGCAGAGTGGTTAGCACAGCATGCTATGATGCCAGAGATCCTGGGTTTGAATCCTAACTTGGGTATTCTTTGTGAGGATCCCTTCATCAGTATCACTCATCCTCACGATTAGCCAAAAGTGGATATAAAAGGCAACATAAATAATCAAATTAATCAATCTTATCTGAATAATGAAACAGTATGTATCTTAAATCTTCTACTTTACCATATTGATAGAGCACTTATTTCGGGAGAAATGAGAAGGTCAGATGGTGTTTTTTACTGTTTACTGAGCTAAACAAATAAGAGTAGGAGAAGAAGGGTAGGTGGCTGAGGGATGCGCCAGCACTTACCTCTGCTTCCTGGTGGCGGCACTGGCTGCTACTATCAATGATCCACCAACTACGTAATTACAACTGAAATAAGGCCTGGTGACAGGGCACCCTTCGCTTAAATAGTAGCCAGTTCCGCTGTACTTTGCAACCTCCGTTTCCTGTGGAATTCTCCTCTGCAAGTCTGAGCATTCCAGGAGAGTGAGGAAACCGGACGAGAAGTGCACCAGGAAGCAAACGTTCTGCACCCGCATCCCTAGCCATCTACAGTATGTAAGTGTGTGTGTGTGTGTGTGGGTGGGTGTATATATTATATGTATGTATTTTTTTTAGAAGAATAGAGTTTGAAGGACTATAGCTTTTAAAACTTCCTTTTCCAAGGTATGTTATAATTTTTTGTTTACTCATGTTCACTACATTTTGTTATTAAATATTCAGGGGTTCTCCTTGTCTGTGTCATCATGTTTACATAGTCATACTGAAAATAAAACCATCATGTTTACATAGTCATACTGAAAATAAAACCTTAATATTATTGATAGATAGTAAATTTAGATTGACTGTGATGGATGAACACAAAACTGAAGAAATTTTACCCTAAATTAAGATAAAGGGTAGTACGAGGGCTGTTTTTTTTTTCAACTTCCGATTTTGCTGCCAGGTGACCCGTGAAGCACTAGGAAGCAGGGAATCGCACAGCGTGATTGGCATCTCCCCTGCCACTACCACCACCACTGCCAAGACCAACGCTCCAGTTGAAGCTGAGCGACAGGCATGTAGAGATGTCTGCTACAATCTACTCTCCCTCCAAGTGCGAGGTGTGTTACTGGTTGACTTTATGGAGCCCAGGACCACAATCAGTGCAGCTGCATACTGTGAGACATTGCGCAGACTATGCAGAGCCATCCAGAACAAACTGAGAAGTATGCTATCTTCGGGCATTGTCTTGCTTCATGACAATGCCCGACTGCATGTTGCTGGGTCAACGATTCTAGTGGGAAGTGTTCTATCACTACACCCCAGTCCTGGCACTGAGTGACTTCCACCTTTTCCCAGCGATGAAGAAGTGGTTGGAAGGACAGCACTTCCACACCCTTGAGGAGAAGCTTCAGATCACCGTGCAGACCTGTCTCAACCTTTTTTTGCAGAGTGTATTGGAAAGCTGGTGCATCGGTACGATAAATGTCTGAATCTTCTTGGTAATTACATTGAAAATTAGATTATACGTGTATGTAACTTTTGTCAATAAAACCATTTTGCTATTCGTGGTGGTTTTGATTTCATGCCCCATCGGGGGTTGAAAAAAAAAAAAATAGCCCTCGTATCATATTATCTTGAAGCATTTTGAACCAAGAAGGCTTTCGTTAAGCACAATATAAAAGTGTAGCAGGAAAATAGACCATACTTAGAAACAATTGCTTACCTAAGAAAAATTTTATGCCAAGTCTATTCACGCAGAGTGGCAGCCATATGCTGGGAGGTATGGACGCTAGACCAACTATAAGTGTATTAAGGTAAACAGAATCTTCAATGTGGTCACCACAAAACTGTTGCTGGGCATCAGTTGTATTTTTCAGAACGATTGATGCCACCTCACACACAGAGGCTGTTCTATTTGGATAGTGAAGGTAGAAAACGTCAAATCGTTTAAACAGTTCCGGAAACCAAAGCATCAGTGTGTAGTAGCTGAAAGAGAGAATATGTAAAGAGTTTTCCATAGCATAAATTTGAAGGAATCACTAAAATTAAACCTAGCATACTGTATATAATATAATGTATATACTTATTACTAGGGAGTGGAAGTTAATGAAATGTCATCTTTTTTCTGACATCTCTGACACGATGCCCATTAAATATACACAATATTACACTTCGTCTAGAACCCAAAAAAGATAATTTTTGCCAATTTTCAGGTTTTAGGTCATTTTCCCCAATTTTCGGCATTTTTCCATCATTTTTCGCAATATTCAGTGTATTGTTTCGTCATATTTTGTCACTTCTTTCATTTTGGTAATATTGTTTAGTCATTTCACCAAGGTGAACATAGGCCTATATATATATCTCGCAAGATTGCAGTTTACGAGCAAAAGAAATGCTGAACTGGTGACAGATTGTTTTGTCGGGGGAAACCACCAGGTGTCCGTCTGGGGCAAACTAAGATATTTCAAACAATTTCTGATGTTAAAAATTGCTTTCCCGACGTACTTTTTCCTGGGGGAGGGGGGGGGGGCGTGTGTCTATGAACCCTTTTCCAGATGCGTCCCTCATTTTGCTTCCCTACTTTTTATACAATTAGTTAAATTTCTAAACAAAAGTTGTCTTACGTTGATCGTGATAATTTATTTTTCTTTACAGTGCCACAGAAACACACCACACTACATCACCAGGCAAAAATGCGGAAAATTAATGAATTTTACACCAATTCATTCAGTGTATACAACATTTTCATTAAATTGTTTTCAAATTATTCGGTTGATTCCATTGGAAATCCTTGTTGCATATGTTAGTTGAAAGTGCATGTGGTATCATTTGGTACCCTTTTTTTAAAGCAAGATTGCATTTTGTTTAATTTCCTTTTCATCTCAATTTTTAACCTGAAACTAACAAATTTAATGGTATTTTTTTGCATCTTTTACGTCATTTTTTCCTATTTTTTAAGGACATTCTATATGTCATATACCTATATTTTTAGGTCATCAACTTCCGCTCCCTACTTATTACATATTTACTGCAACAAAATAATAGTACTTACCTCGTCATTAATCCAAATTGTATTGTGCATGTGAGCAACGTCCATCGCAGCGTTGGGTATTTGAAAAGACCTTTGCTCTGGACCAAAATGTCATTCAGTAATGATGTACACTTGAAACTCTCGTCCTTTGTACACTGGTCAACTTTGCAATTTCTTTCTTCTGATACTTGCTTTGCTAGGTTTTTAATCTAGAAAAGATCAAGTGTTACTTCAAAATTGATTTTTAAAAAAATAAAAATAAAAATAAATATAATAAAATTAAAATTAAATAAAAATAATAATTAAATATTATTATTAAGAAAACCTTACAGGTTTGTACTTCAAAATGTATACGAGTATCTAAAAGGTTTGGTAGTAACAGATAATGTTATATTGCAAGTTGAAACCTGTAGCTTTTCCAAGGTTTGGACTTATTTTTTAGTCACTGAGGTCAATTCTAGAATTAATATCTTAGGAATTGCCCATTACCGCACTCATATTAATAAAATAGAAAATAAATTTTCTTCAACCAATATAATCAAGTGCAGTCGTTGATAAGGGTACGTATGTACATATGTACAAGAGTGGTCGAACAATTTCATGGTGGCTTTCTCAGGATAAGGAATACAAGAAACTGGTGTCATCATCAAACTAATGCCTCAATAAGTATGGCGATTATGTAAAACAAAAGTGTAGTAACATTGTGTGCTAAGCACACTGGCCTAGATTTAGGTAGGGGGCTTAACAGGGCTACATCCGTGGACCTCCACTAAGGAAAAATGATTTGGAAATGAAATGAAGAATGAAGTGTTTGAAATGTGGTAGAAATATTTTAAAAATATAACCAACAATTGGCATGTATGTAGGGTGACCATACCTCCAGTTTTGACGACAGTCACATTTCAGAGGTGTCCCAGTTGTCCCATTATTAAAAAAAAAAACCTGTCCTGTTTTATAAATGTCAAGGGGTTAGTTTGCAAACCAAATCTAAATTTCAGACATATTTCATGCTAAAAAAATACTGATGGATTATTTAAACTAGAATCATGACAATGTGGAAAAACAGCTTGACTGAGTTTCCACTTCATAACAATCAAAATGTTCCATTGTCATCAAGAACGTTTGAGCATCAGGTGCATAGCCAGGCAGGGGCCATGGTGGGCTGAGCCCCCCCCCCCTGGAACTGCAGTCAGCCCTTTGATATTAGGCAAAACTATTTTCTGTAATTTGTTTGCAGTGAAGAGTAAAAATGTAAACAGCAGATATTATTTTGCTCACAACTTTCGTGAAGGATAAATTCACAGAACATGAACAACTAATACATTTGTTCATCTTATTTATAAGAAGAAGTATAAGTAGCGGCAAGTATTTAGAAGATTGTCTTCTCTAGACTCTACAAGGTTCTTTCACAGGGCAGCTTTTTTTATCTGTACCTTCGCTGCCCCTGTTGCGACCTCCCGTTTACACAAATTTGTGACACTGATGTCATCATGCAAATTCCCTTCGCATTTGCATCAAAGGTCAACAGCTCCCATGTTTTGGAAACAAAGGGGAGTTTCATTGCTTCCGCCGGGGGTGGAATGTATTGTAGGCACTATGATTGAATATTGTGCATTTTTTCTTGTGTGATATAAATGTCTGTATCATCAGGATGTGTAGTGAGGGACCATGTCAGTAGCAGTTAACACTTAAAAAAACTTTAAAAAAACTATGTTTTAAATGATATAGAAAAAAATTAGTATTTGTATGATATTTCTAAAATTCATATAACTTAATGACCCCACACACATAATTTACCTTAATTTAATACTGTTAAACTTTAGAAAATTGGACTTGATTTACAAAGCCCCCCCCTGATAACCCGTGAACCCCCCCTGGAGATCAATTCTAGCTACGGTCCTATCGAGCATACTGATATTATAATAGTTAATACTTTTGACAACAGATCATATTTCATTTATTGTTCATAATTCACCATTTATGTGATTCTAACTTTAATAAATAATAATAAAATGTTAGTAATAACAATAATTTTATAATTAGGCCTAACCGACTCTTCAGGAGGGGGGTAAACCGACTTCCTTGGGATGTTCTGTTTTTGGATCACCCTACATATGTCACATTTAACTGGTCCTTACTTTCTAGCTGCACCTCGTATATTACAATTAATTGGGTAAATTTGTACTTACAGGGTACCAATCTCCAGGATTGCCTGTGTTGATACTGTACATTCTTCTAAGCACCTCTAGAGCTTTTTCATTTTGTCCGCTGTCCATAAGAAACTTTGGTGTTTCCGGAAAGCATGCTAGACACAGAGCTATGATCAAGCTGGGTAGGGCGCAGATGGCCACAAATGCATTCCATGAATTGAATACAAATGTAGGGGATACATAACTCCAGTCCTGTGGAATTATGAGCCACGCTAAACCTGTAGGTATAAAATATTTAAAATATCAACATTTTTATTCTGTTGTTGTTAAATTAAAATTAAGGCTATTTGCATCCATCTTAAACATTATATTCTTACACAGTGAAATACAGGCATTATTGAACAGTCAAAATTAACATTTTGAAAGTCTGATCAACTTTTGGTTTCAGACAGTGGTGCCCAGAGGGAGGGGGGAGAGGGGCTTTGGTGCAGTATTCCTTAAAAGAAAAAAAAACACGTTAAAGGCAGAAAAAGATGGCTACTATAATTCCGGGGGAACCGGTGTGCAATGACAAAATCCTGTTTCCTTGCTGGCTGCCTTGGGGAGAGAGGTTGCCGCTTGTTGCCCAAGGAGTGGGCAGCAGTGGCTCTAATTGGATGTTTGACAGCAAGTTCCTTTGTAGGTAAACGTGGCAACAGAGGGTCACTGCCAGAAAGACAGATCCCACTCTGGGAGTATGCGCGATTTCATTATAAAGAAGTATACGTAACACTGCACCTGCCCTTTCAAAACTCCTGGGCACGCCACTGGCTTCACAATAAAAAAAATGCAGATTTTTACTCAATATAAGGAGAAGTTCTCAGTAGAAAAATGCTAATTGAACATATTACTAGTAAAATTCAATATGCATACAGTCAAACCTTGGGAAAATGTATAATTAAATAATTTATTTTTAACAATTTGCAATGTTCGATGTGTAAAGCATACAGGGTTCCTCTGTACATGAAAATGAGCTCCTTAAAGAATACTAAATAGGAATTGCATGATTGTAATTAGTGTTTACTAAAGAGACAGCAATGATTCAATAGGGCATAAATAACGGAATATGAACACCAGTGTCATGTGAAAAATGCACATACAAATTAAGTTACCAAGATATACAAATAAATATACAAACTAGCATCATCCTCCTCCTTCGCTGTTTCCTGCCTCTGGCTGGGTCGGCATAGAAGTCAAGCTTCTCCACTTTTTCCTGGTCTTCCACCACTCCTCTCTTTCCATGGTGTTCCAATCTTGTCCTCCTCTTCTAACACTCTCTGCTATCTGCTCTTTCCACCGACATCTTGGTCTCCCCCTTGGCCGTATTCCCACTCCTTGTGCATTATAATCTATTACTGGTAGTCTTTCTGCATCCATCCCTCTTCATGAGTCCGAACCATCTCATCTGTACCCGATCTATCTTGTCCTAAAGCTTCACCACACCCACTGTCTGTCGGATCTCCTCATTCCTTATTCTATCCCTTCTAGTCTTCCCCAATATACTCCTTAAAAATGTCATCTCCACTGTGTGCATCTTTCTTTTGTCTCTTTCTGTCATTGTCCAAGTCTCTGCTCCATACGTAATTATTGGCACATAGTATGTGTTATGCCAGGTGTGCCGGTTAATAATTCTTAATTGATCTGAAAGAAAACAAGTATCTGGGGAGAAAGTTAACAAATGCTTTATTCAAAGTATGCGCCATCGCTAGCTATACATTGTGCCCATTTTCCGTCAAATTGTGGATGCTCTTCCAGAAAATCGTTCACATTTTGAGGTGATCCAGTCAGAAAGCCATTGTTCGACATCTTCGTAATTGTTGAAGTGTTGCTGGGAAAGTGAGTGAGACATCAATGAAAACAAGTGGTAATCCGAAGGTGCTAAGTCTGGTGAGTATGGCAGGTGGGGCAAGAATTCCCAGCCAAGTACAGAAATGGTGTCTCTGACGCCTTTCGCTGTGTGTGATGAGGCATTGTCGTGCTGCAAAATCACTTTTCCGTGTCTTGTCGCCCAATCTGGACACTTTTCAATCAATGCATGGTTCAAATTGATGAGTTGTTGACGGTATCGAATGGCATTCACTGTTTCACCTGGTTTCAGAAGCTCATGGTACACCACACCCTTCTGATTTCACCAAATGCACAGCATTGTCTTCCTTCCAAAGCAATTCGGTTTTGCGGTCGATGTTGAAGGTTGTCCTGGGTCAACCCATGACTTTTTGCATTTTGGGGTGTCGAAGTAGATCCATTTTTCGTCCCCAGTCACTATCCAATGCAAGAAAGACTTTCTTTCATGCTGAGAAAGCAACACTTCACACACAGTTTTTCGCTTGTCCATTTGTCTGTCGTTCAGATGATGTGGGACCCATTTTCCTGCCTTCTGGATCTTTCCCATGGCATGAAGATGATCAGATATGGTTTGGCGACCAACATTTAACTTCTCTGCCAGTTGTTGTTGCGTTTGCGTATCGTCTTCGTCCAACAGTGCTTGCAATTCGGCATCTTGGACTTTTTTCGGCTGGCCCAGGCGATCTTTGTCTTTCAAGTCGAAATCACCACTTTTGAATCGTCGAAAACAACGCACACACGTGTCTTGCGTTAGGACATTGTCACCATACGTTTCCACAAGGATACGATGGCTTTCACTCTAGTTTTTCTTTTGATTGAACAAGAAAAGCACATGCTCCTTATTTGGTTTGAAGGTGAACATGTTTCCCACACAAACCCAATATCACGATCACTAGCACTCAGTTGCACATCCACGGCGTTTTGACAGGTACTGTCCTGGCAACACACTGACTTAACAGTTGAGACTGTGCACCAACCCTTGCTTCCAGCAACATCCAGCGACGAAATTAAGAATTATTAACCGACACACCTGGTATATTACCTTCTTGCATTTCATAGGTACATCCCTGTTCCATATTAATCTTCAAAGACTTTGATATAGTCTACCACTTATTTATCCGCTTCTGTTTACCTCCTCATCTATTCTTACACTTCTTTCAATTATGCTTCCTAGATATTGGAAGCTCTCCACTACCCTCAACTCTTCAGTGTCCATCTTTATTCTTGATTCATTTCTGGTTCCGTTTCTTGTTATTAGCACCTCACTCTTTTCTGCACTGAATTTCATTCCTGCTCTTCTGATTTCCTCATTCCAACTATCAAGTTGTGTCTGTAGTACTTCTTCCCTGTTTCCCTATATTACTAAGTCATCAGTGAACAACTAGGCTTTCATCTCTTCCTCTCCTATCTTCTTCCCCACCTCTTCGTTAATTGCATCCACTGTAATTATGAAGAGCAGTGGGGAAAGAGCACTTCCCTGTTTTAGTCCATTACTTATACTGAACCACTCTGTTCTTCCCACTGGTGTCTTCACACAGCTCTGGTTGGCCTTGTATGTGCTCTGCACACTATCTCTTCCTCGACTCCATTCTCCCTTAGAGCCTTCCAAATCTTTGTTCTGTCTATGCTATCAAATGCCTTTTGCTTCTCTATATCTAGGAATGCCATAATGAAACTAGCA
Source organism: Lepisma saccharinum (assembly GCF_977018435.1). Lineage (NCBI taxonomy): Eukaryota > Metazoa > Arthropoda > Insecta > Zygentoma > Lepismatidae > Lepisma > Lepisma saccharinum. The sequence goes on along the minus strand of NC_139252.1, from coordinate 36,406,234 downwards.
GCAGTATTCTGAATCAATCACTGTTGCATATTTATATTACTTTTGCTGTTGGGTGTTGTAAGGAGGGAGGGGTTGTGGAAGGAATTTTCAAAGAAAAGCAGACAGATGAATGAATATAAACGAACATTCAAGTAATATGTAACAAAGTTTAATTAATTTAGTAGCATGCAAAAATGGTTCACCTGGCAAAGCAATTATCCCAAGAGTCCAGAACATTTGCAGCCAACACAGAATGGCACTCTTAATTCTCGCCGGCTGAAATTCTCCAAGATATGGAAAGACAATGCTCGTTGCTCCAGACACACTAGAAAAAATTAAAGGATTGACAAACACACTTTATGAAAAAAGTTCGGATAGCCATTTAAAATAAGTAACAGGGTAAGATATGGAGAAATGCATCATCCAATAAAAGTTACCTGGTTAATCTTTCAAATCCAATAGTTTGATAGTTCATAGCAAGAGGTAAATATGTTGAAGTTTGTTATAGCTCCATTTTATGCTCATAGGCCAATCGAGAGTGGACCTACAAAAAATATACCTCCACTGGAGATCCAACCCCGGACCTTTGATTACAAGGAAACCTCATTATTACAACACCAGGCCTAGACAACCTACTGAAATTGTGAAAGAGCACTCTTGTATGCACGGTGATTGATTGGGGTTATTTTAGTTTGACTTCTGCCACTTTTGGCTAATCCAGAAGATGACTATTAGTGATGGAATTGATGAAGGGGCAGTCACAAAGAACACAAATCACCACAACCGTTGGACCAACTGCAGTGTTTATGTGGGAAAGGTTGGGTTTACGTTGGTTGGCAAATTGAAGTTGGTCTTACGTTGGCCCAACGGTTGTTGCCAACGTTTGTCCAATCATGGAAAAGTGACTCAAAATCAGTTTTAAAAACTACTTTCTCCTGTTAACACAACTTTCATGAGTATGCTGCAAATTCTAGAGTGTAAAGTAAATGACATGTAAGTGTTTCTTTTTTCAGCACATACTGAAAAAATAATATTTTGTTAATGAAAGTAGAAGCTATTTTTAACTTGTAGTCACTCGTCAGTCCTTTGTCAGCCACCATGGATGAAAGATGCATCGGGAATTGCTTATGGCTTGCGTGTTTAGTTGTAGCAGAACAAAAACATTCTTACAGGTATTTTTTGTGAAGGTTGTTCAAAATCTGTACATGTAAAATGAACACTTATGTGTACAGACTAAATTCCATGACAGGTGGAAAACTAAGTAAGTTCTAGAAAGTGTATTGTGCTACCACTTGAAGGACCCTTGAAAACAATGGTACTATGTGAATGAGAAAGTGCTGTGTATTTTTTTTATATTGCACAAATAATTTCTACTAATTTATATTTGGCTTCACAATAAATTATATATATATCAGAACACAAATGTATCTATAGTTTTCAGTACGTTGGCCACACGTTGGAACCACACGTTGGAACCACGGCCAAAATTACCATTGCCCAATGCTATGTTTCCCAAGCATTTCCAATACGGTTGGCCCAACCACTTTTGGTTACTTGGGAATACCCATGCCTAGTCTGGAATGTGAAGCTGGAACCGCTGGCTTCGTAGCATGGTGTGCAAAGCACTCTGCCATTGAGCTTGGCATCTCTTGAATGCATGTGCGCTAGTGCGCTGCATGGGACTGCTTCCGTTTGCTTAAACTCTGTCGAGTATCCCATGCTCGAGCGTAGCATGCACTCGCAGTGGAATGATTGACAAAGTCCCGTATTTCAGAGCATAATAAGCAGCACTGTCAACCTAAAACCCATACAAGGAAGGAAACCACTCTATGCAATTACAATTTTTAATAATAATTTTGTATATTATGTAAGACTCAAATACAATACATAAGTAAGTATGCAATATCTAGACAGAAATGTAGACCTACCTAACTAACTAACTCTCTAGTCTTCTTAAACCCAAAGGTTCATGGCTGCAGAAACACAGGCCTTCCATCTTTCCCTATCTTGAGCAAGATCTATATACTCTTTTCCATCCCTACCGATTTCCCTTACGTCCATCTCAACGTTGTCCCTCCATCTTCGTCTTGGCCTTCCTACAGGTCTCTTACCATCAGGTTTCCCAACAAGAATCCTGAATCCTCTTTCCTCTCCCATTCACATGGCCACATGCCACATGGCCTGCCCACCTAAGTCTTCTTGATTTAATTATTCTAATAATATCTGGACATGAATACAAATTATGTAGTTCTAAATTATGTAACCTTCTCCACTCACCTGTCTCCTCATCCCTTTTTCGTCCAAAGATTTTCCTAAGGATCTAATTTTCAAATGCTCTCAATTTATGTTCCTCTTTCAATGTAAGGGACCAAGTTTCACATCCATATAATACTACAGGCAAAATTACTGTTTTGTATATATTAACTTTTAGTTTCTTAGATATTAAACGAGAAGACAAAAGTTTATGAAGAGAGAAGTAACATGCATTTCCTGAATTAAGCCTACTTTTTATTTCCTCTTTAATATAATTTTCATTTGTTAATATTACTCCTAAGTATTTGAATTTGGAAACTGGTTCAAACGAGTTGTTATCAATGATTAGATTTTGATTATTACCTAACACTTGGTTTCGGCCTGTAAGCATATATTTAGTTTTCTCTTTGTTAACTTCCAAACCTATCTCTTTAGCAGTTTTGAAAAATATTTTAGCATTATTCTTAATTGTATTCACATCATCCCCCAGTAAGTCTACATCATCTGCATATGCTAACAACTGAGTCACACCATTTAATTTTAGTCCTTCTTTAGTTTCTTTTACCTACCTAACAGCATATTCTAAGGCAAAATTAAAGAGCAATGGAGATAATGCATCTCCTTGTTTTAACCCATCATGAATTGTAAATTTGTCAGACATATTAATACCCACACGAATTTTACTTTCTGTTTCACTGGTACATATTTTTATCATACTAACAAGCTTCTTAGGTATTCCAAACTCTACTAATATATTATATAATTTATCTCTTTTGACCGAATCATATGCTTTTTTGAAATGAATGAATAGCTGATGGACATTTTGATTATATTCCCACTTTTTTTCAAGTGTCTGTCTGATGTGAAAAATTTGATCTGTAGTTGATCTGTTACGTTTAAACCCACATTGATAATCACCTATAATTTCATTAGCATATGGGGTTAGTCTTGTTAAAATAATGTTAGGTAATATTTTATATGTTGTTGAGAGTAGAGAAATTCCACGGTAATTATTGCAGTTCATTTTATCACCTTTTTTAAACACAGGAACAATTATGGATTCTTTCCACTGTTGAGGGATTTCTTCTTTATTCCATATTAAACAAATTAATTTATGAATTTGACATATTAATGAATTTCCACCATATTTAATTACTCAGCTGGTATTAAATCAATGCCAGGTGTTATTCTTTAGCCTTTTAATAGCATCTTTAACTTCAGTCAAGTTAGGTTCTGGAACTAAAGGTTCTGCTGTGTGTACTTCATTTACTTCTGATTTATCTCCTACATGGACATTTAAAAGGTCATTAAAGTAGTTCTTCCATCTATTTAGAATATCGCTTGGGTCAGCTAGAAAATCACCGACTTTATCTTTTATCAAGTTTACTTTAGGTTGCCACCCCTTTCTAAACTCATTTACACCTTTATATAAATCTCTGATATTTTTATTTTTGCTGTTTGTTTCAATTTCGTTAATTTTGCTTTTCAAGTAATCTCTTTTTTCACTTCTAAATGTGCGGTTAACTTCTCGCTTTATTCTATTATAATTGTTTAGATGTATATCATCCGAGTTATTTAACCACCTAAGTCTAGCCTGATTTCTTATTTCTATTAGATTATGACATTCATTATCAAACCATGGCTTACTTTTTCTTGGTTTATGGTATCCTATACTTTCTTTAGCTGCTGATTCTATTGCATTACGTATGTGCTCCCAATTCTTATTACGTCTGTTTCATTTATATTTTCATCATCATTTAAATCCTGCAAAACATCAAATCTATTTGACAGTTTAATTTGGTAATCTTTCTTAATTCTTTCATCAGTAAACTTTCCTGTATCAAATTTTAGAACTTTTAGATTTTGTTGCTTATGATTTATCACTGAGAGTCTTTCTCTTAATTCAGCAATTACTAAATAATGGTCACTGGCACAGTCAGCACCTCTATGTGTACAAACGTCAATTATACTAGTATACCTTCTCTATCAATGAGAATATGATCTATCTGATTATGAGTTTTACCATCTGGAGAAGACCAGGTATATTTATGGATAACTTTATGTTTAAAAGTGGTACTTTTCACAATTAAATTCTTTGAGGTTGCAAAAGTAATCAATCTTATACCATTATCATTACTTAATTCATGAAGACTTTCTTTACCAATCGTGGGTTTAAATGTCTCTTCTTTGCCAATCTGTGCATTACAGTCACCTAACAGAATTTTCATATCATACTGAGAAAATTTATCAAAGACCTGTTCTAACTCTGTATAAAAATCATCTTTAGTATTATAATCTTTATCTTCCGTTGGTGCATGTATGTTTAATAAAATAATTTTACACCACCTACCCTGTAAAACTGCATATGATATCCTATCATTAATAAATTCTACTGTTTTAAGAGCCGAGATAATTCTATTATTTATGAAAAAGTCTGTTCCAAAATTACAATTTTTAGTACCACCATAGAAAAAAGTATAATTTTTAGTTTTACAATTCCCTTCTCCTGGCCACCTAACTTCCTGGACAGCTAATACATCTAATTTATACTTAACTATCTCTGAGTGGCCGCGGTGGCTCAGTCGGTAACGCGTCTGACTACCATGCTCAAGGTCCCGGGTTCGATCCCCGGCCGGTTCAAATCCGGGAACTTTTCTAACGGTGGAAGCGGCCCCGGCGCCTACCCAGCGTCGAATAACATGGGTACCTGGGGGAAACCCTGGGGGGTAAAGGCGGTCAGGGGCGTGATGCTGATCACATCACCCCCACTCACGACCGGATCAAGAAAGTGTGGGGCGTTACCCCCACACACCCTATACGCCTTCATGGCGTGGTGCTATGCACAGGGGAACACTTTACCTTTTTTTTTTTTTTACCTTTCTATCTCATTAACTGTACACTGAAATTCCCCAGGCCGGTAAAGGCTCAGAACATTCCAGGTGCCTAATTTAATATCCTTATTCCTAATGTAGATCATATCCTTAGTCCAGGGGCCTCCCAAAGTAGTCCCCACCTAAGCAATTAAAAATATTGTATCACAGTGCAACGTACGTGTGCATTATTGTTCACTTACCGAAAAGGATAATCATGTTCTGCGAAATAATAAAATGCAGTTATAACATTCAATCGAACATTTTAATGTGACAATAATCAAAGAAACATAAAATGCCAGGCTAGGCAGTTTCAGCCCATAATCATCTATTTCATTTTCACATCTCTCTGTTAGATATACAAAACTGCATTTTAACATTGAGATTATGACTATGATCACTTATTTTTCAATGATACATATCTGAGGGGCCACTACCATAGACAAATGATGGAAATACATGTACTAATAGAATTCGAGTGTTTTTTGCTCGAGCGGAAGAACTATCAATTGTGAATGCTATCAACATTGCCAGTGCAAACTATTTGCCACTCGAGCGAAAAATGATCATTGCACCACTCTAATGTGCACCCTGGAGAATGAGCAGAAGGGCTGAAACATTTTAAGGATGTAACAGGGGTGTCAAGGAGGATGGGGTTGAGGCAGAAGGCTTCATCTATCACCGTGCAGTGGAAAACATCTCATCATCGCATTCATGAGTAACCATTCTGTGCAGTTGTTGCTTATTGCCCTTAAAGTGCAGTGTACATACAATAGCTTCCAGTGAACAAAGTGCTCACTGGTCTACCACAAGTGCACACAAGTTGTCCAAACCAGCACCACACCAATGGAGAACTCCTGACAGGAAAGAGGAAAATATCAATATGCCAGGATATTAGGGAGAAAATGACCAGAAGAACAACTTTAAATCATGGTTTTCTTGTTTACTCACAAAATTAAAGACTTTGCTACAAACTTTAAAATCTCTTAACTGAAAAATTACATAATCAAATAAATACTGCGGAAACTTACCAGAATCCATTGAAAAATCTGAACACCAGGAAGACTCCAAAATACTGAGACATACTCGATGCAAACCCACAAACTGCATCAAGCATTAAAGCACTGAACAGAAGCCATTTTCTTCCCTTGACATCTGCCAGGGACCCCCAGAAGTAGGATCCTACGACCATACCTGTTTAAAAAAGAAGCATGAACTTTAGTTACTATATTTTTTATGTTATCTGATGTTCATATTTCTTCCATCTGGTTAATGACTCAAGTTAACCTTTCTTAAATGTGTTTCAACAGCATGGCCTTGAATGTTAGTTATGACTGTGGACACTTAAATGTGAAAATTGATTTCAACACCATCAATCTTTAATGAGGCAGCAAATCTGATATCTACAGACAGCCTTCAAGTCAATAAATATATGGAAAGATTTATTGTGTGAAGATAGTTGGCCAAGCTTACATTGGCCAATGAACAGTAGTATTCTTGAAAATTGTGATACATGGAAGACATGTGCAGTATTATAATGAATAACATGTCATGCATATATGTAAGAACATGCTTCAAATTCTGACACCTAAGGGAAGTGTGGTAGAATAAAAGCACGAGTATTTTAAGAAAGAAAACATTTTAGAATATAGAGTCTTTGCTCCATATCAGTAAGAAATTAGTCTTCCTTAAATATAAACTCAAGGATTGGAAAAGAAGAAAAGGAATGTGTTACAAGTTAATTTAAAGTTTCTTTCAAAAGTAGCAAGTATATTTTTCATACATTGTAAAGAGAAATTTCTTCCAATGAACGCAATATTAATTATTTTTAATTACAATCAATTAATCATCCACGGTGCAACAGTCCTGGAGGACCAAGGCTGCCGGCCTCACCCCCACTTGCCTCAGTAGATGTGGCCAATCATCCAACCAGCTATGGAGTGGCATGTGATAAACACTACGAATCCCCAGTCATTGCTATAGGTTTTCCATGACAGTGTTACGCTACTTATTTGGGGCTCCCCAGTTTCTTCATAATAGTAGACTGCCACCAGTTCATACACTGACCAAAATCTCAGGAGAAAAGTTATGCTTCCCCAGGAGACTCGAACCAGCGTGCATCCCATAACCCATACCCAAAGCCTGACACCTAAGATCGCATGGCCACATTGCAGGACTTATATTTAATTAGAATAATTAAATCAGGCCATGTAGCACACTTGGGAGATGATATGTAAGTTTAAGGATTCTTGTTGGGAAACCTGATGGTAAGAGACCAGTGAGAAGACCAAGAAAAAGATGGATTGATAGATTATTTTATCATGTCTCTTTTCTGCTAATTTTTCTAAATATGGACACAACAAGCACATGCTGCATGGATGATTATACTGACCAGGCCCAGGTGCCATAGCCTCATTAGACTGCAGGGTATACAGTGGGATCCATGAGTATTACTGTGCAAATTGTCCATCACCATGTTCGTGCACTTCATTTGACCCAATAAGAGCTTCAAGAATTAAAAGAAAATTCAAAACGAGCTATTGTCAACTTCTGCATCAGCATACATAACAGTCCATCCCTTAAAAACACACAGGATGTAAGAGAAAAATTAATGAAAATAGTCATGGACAATTTGCACGGTAATGCTCATTAATCCCACTGTACTATGCTGAAGTGAGGTTGACACTTCAGGTGACTCATAACATTGCCAATTATTTCTCAATAGAATATTACCCGAAAGGGTCCCCAGGTTCAAATCCTGGCCTTTCATCCATTCACCATTCATCGTCAATGTCACATTGAACACAAATGGGCAGAGAAGCAACTTAAAAATAACTAAAAATACAAATATGCTACTAGTTTCAAAACTGATAAATAGATTACACATGAATGGGGAGAGGAGTGTATTGAATGTATGAGGTGGCCTTGGTACCACTTTTGATAGGGTTTAATTTCAAACAACTTTCATATGAAGCATTCTTTTGGTTTGGTCAACGGTTTTCGAAGGAGTGCTCAAAAACGGATTTACCAGCTATGAGCCAACGCAAGTAAGAATACAAAGAATTTTATTTCCTAAACAGTATACAAAATATGGTTACATAGAACGATTATTATTATTATTATTATTATTTTTTTATGTATACGGATAAAAGTAGTCAAACTACTTTCGGAGGTATGTGCTTATGCCCTGGTACCTGAAAATTAACCCAGGGCGTCAGTTCCGTGAATTTTTTACGGATTCCCCCGCTTTTCTTTGATTCATCCTTGATTTCCATTATTTTTTTAATTACAATAATTCACTGTGACATTGGCAAGAATGTCCCAGTGTGAAGAACCAAATTTGTTCGGTTTTCCTGAACAAATTTGGTTTCACATCATTCTACAAGGTAAGAAGATTAAGATAAAGGTTAGAAATAGTAGGAAGTAAATAAGTGTTAGTGTTTAACATTAATATTATTTATGATCACAGATACGAAATTACATAAGTGTGTAATTGGGTGGGTAATGTTTTCTTAGGATAAGTTTTATTGTGTGTCGTGTGCATTAGTGTTGATGGATGAGATGAGGAATGGACATTAACACGATTCTATGAATGTTAAGCAGGGTCTATGTTCTAGTATGTTATGTTTGAGATAGTGAGAGTATTATTGGCTTTGAGATGTACGTATTAATAGTAGGAAGAGATATGAAAGAACGAGTGGTACCTGATGCAAGGAGACTTGCGAGAGACCAGCAAGAGTTGGTCGGACTGGGATGAACATCGGTACGACGGTTGGTACCCGGGACATCATCAGGAAGGGAAGAAGTAGGGAGGGATTTCCTGGGAAGTATCGGGTACATTAGTACGTTCGGTAGTGGAAATATAGAGAATTGTCAAGAATCAGTGAGAGAAGTTTGCAGTGTGTTTAGTAACGAGAATAAAGAAGGGGTGTAAGATTACAATTTAAGAAAGAAACGAAAAAGAAGAATCTTGGTTAAATTCGGTTGGTTCCTAGGTCGAGTCCTTGCAGTGTTATCCTTTGCCTTTCTCCGGGGAGACATAACCTTTTTTCGTTTTGGCGTATCACTGTCTTCTGTATTAGTGTCTCCTTCTTGATGTTCCTGTGGGAGGTTCTGCTTCATTATCCTCTTGGTGATCTTAGTCCTAAGGAGGGATGTCCTGTTGTTGAGTTTGTCGAAGGTGAATTCTTTGTGATCTTCTGGGGGGTATATTACATTCCGGAGGTAGGGGTTGAATGGGGAGGTGAGTGATGCCGGATTTGAAGAGGGAATGTTCCTCTTTCGACACCAGGTTTGTTAAGTCGTTTAGTGACGTAAAGTGCTCGGGATTTCTTATTAACTGGTACGTGTTGAAGTTTGGTAGCTTTTGTCTTAAATCTTCGATTTGTTTGTTTGATGTCTGGCAAAAGAAGGCTTTATGTTCCGGTGTGTCCGTCTCGGTTTTACATTTCAGGCATTTATCAGTCTGTCTGAGGTTATGCTTATATAGGTGTTGACCGTAGGGACCGTGTCCCGTTAGGAAATGTATGAGACCTCTCGTGGGATGGAAATGGTCCATCGAAAGTCGTTCTTTTATGTTTGGAAGGAAGCTGTGAAGTCTCCTTCCTTGCGTAGCTTGTGTCCATTCCTGTTGCCAGACGCTAAACAAGTGGTTGTAAATTTCTGGTACCGTGGCAGGGCGTATTCCAATTAGTTTATAGATTTCGTCCTCTTGTCCATTTCTAAAGTAATACTTTGATGCTCTAGTTTTAATAACGATTTCAATAGGCTGTAGGCCCGCAATCATGAGAAGAGCCAGGGTTGAGGTTGTTCTGAATGCACCCGTTAGGCGAAGTATCACTTTGCGTTGTGAAGATCTCAATCTGTTTTTAATGTACTGTTTACTGGTTTCCATGGCCCACAGGGGCGAGCCATAGGAAATAATAGAATTATATATGGTAATGAGATATGTTTTTATGTGTGATAGTGGAAGGTTGTAGTTTGCTGAACTCAATGTGGCTAGACTGTTTATAGTTGTTTCGGCCTGGGTTGTTGCCAGGGCTATGTGTCTGTTAAAAAACATCTTCTCTTGAAGAGTAATGCCAAGGTATTTAGCTTCTCTTACTCTTTTTAAATTTCTTTCTCTGAGTTTGATTTGAGGGTTTCTTTGTAACTTCCCCTTAAGGATAATATAATGAGTCTTTTCCGAAGCTATTTTGAGTTTAGCATGATCACACCAATTGGATAGCGTATTGATTGCAGTGGATGCTTTATCTTCGATTTCCCTTCTTGAGTTACCGGAAGTGAGCATGATAATGTCATCCGCATAAGCTATGATCTGGTCTATGTCTGGATGGTCTTGTAGTTTCATAAGCGCAGGCTCCAAGTTAGTATTCCAAAGCTCGGGTCCCAGAATGGAACCCTGAGGACAACCTTTTGACGTGATCTTACTCATTTGTAGATCCGGATATTTGATGCTAATTTTTCTGTTAGAGAAATAACTTTTCAGAAGTAGGAAGAGTGTACCTGGGCAGTTCATATTTTTAAGTGTTTGAAAAAGGCTGGGCCACCACAAGTTGTCAAATGCCCCGGCGATGTCCACCATGATTCCAACCATGTACTTGTTTGGAGTGTTTTGTGTTGTAGACGATAGCAGGCGTAATGCATCGTCAGTGCATTTACCTCTCGTGAACCCAAATTGTATCCCTGATATGGGTTTGAGCAGGCGAAATTCTTTGAGTCTTTTTAGGATAAGTTTCTCGAAGAGTTTTCCCAAAACGTTGAGAAGGCATATTGGTCTGTATGAATTGACCCTGGTTTCATCTTTATTTGGATGTTTCTTGATGATTATTAAGTTTGCTTCCTTCCAGGTTTCTGGGAATATCTTCTGAACAAGGCACTCATTAAATAGTTGAGTAATGTAAGGCGTAAGTACTGGGGTGATTTCTTGTATTATTTCCACAGGAATTCAGTCTGGTCCCGGGGACTTCTTCATTTTCATGCTGCTTATTTCGTTTTCTACTTCCTGGGTAGTGAAAGGTAATATTGGTGATTCTGGATATGGCTGGTGATAGATTTTTCTTGTATCCTTATTTTCCTCGCTGTCGTTTTCAGGTTTGTCGTCTGGTATGAGATTCTTCATTAAGAAGTTGATGCTTTCTTCCAAGTCCTTTGTCATATTCGTGTTGTTCTCGTCATTAATTAAGGTGGAAATGGTTTGCGGTTTTTTTATTTTGCCGGTAGCGATTTTATACGGGGTGCCCCATTTATTTATTTCCAGACGTTTTTCGATGAAGATATTCCATTGTTGTGTCTTATAATTTAGTAGCTCGGTTTCGTATTGCTTTTTTTTGGCACGGTAAATCTGGAGGTTGGCATTTCTGTATTGTGCGATGATGGATTTTTGATATAGTTTCCTGGCTTTTTGCATTTGTTTCTTAAGGTTGGTTAATTTCTTTGCCCATGGCTTCCTCTTCATTTTCCTTTGGTTATTTCTGGGTGATGAATTTTCAATTGCTTGTCTGATGTTTGCAGAGAGTTCCTCTGCGAGCGTGTTGAGTGATTTTTGTTGGTCCAATTGTTCAGGGATAATGAGCTTTTCTAGGAATTTTTGATGATCGATTTTTCTCCAGTTCAATATGTTCTCCTGGTTTGTCTGTTCAAGCTGATGTTGCCTGTAGATTAAGTCGAATAGTATTAAGTTGTGGTCGCTTGTAACTACCACTGTTGGGCAAAGGTCAGTTTTTACGTGGAAAAGGTTGGCTTTACGTTGCTTGGCAAATTGACGTTGCTCTTACGTTGGGCCAACTGTTGTTGCCAACGTTTGCCCAACCATGGAAAAGTGAGTCAAAATTAGTTTAAAAACAAACTTTTTCATGCTAAGACACCTTTCAGGAGTATGCTGAAAATTCTAAAGTGAAAAATAAGTGACATGTAACAGTTTCTTTCCGAATATTTCAGTCACTGCACATACTGGAAATATAATATATTTTTAATGAAAGTAGAAGCTATTTTAACTTGCAGTAACTCACCGGTCCTTTGTCAGTCATGCCAAATGCCATGGATGAAAGATGTGTTGGGAATTGCTTATTGTTTGTCTCTCTAGCTATAGTAGAACAACAACATTCTTACAGGTATTATTATGATGGTGGTTAAACAATGTTATGTGCAGACTAAATTCCATGAAAGGTGGAAAACTAAGTAACTCTAGAAGGTTTTTGTGCTACCACTTGAAGGTATGGTGCCTTGAAAACAATGGTACCATGTGACTGAGAAAAGTGCTGTGTATTTTTTCATTTTCATAAATAACTTGCAGGCTACTATTGTTTACATTTTGCCTCAATAAATTATAATGTATATATCAGAACACAAACCTATTCAATCTTTAGTTTTCAGTACGTTGGCCCAATGTAAAACCGTATGTTGGCCCAACATTGGAACCACAGCCAAAATTACCAAATTTACAAAAATTTACTGTCATCGGATGAAAATGCACAGGATGGAGTTGATTGGTGGCTTGCAATCTTGCAACACCATCTCTTGAGGTCATCGGTGAGCAGAAGTGTTCACCATCCAGAGAGTGACCTTCATGAGGGCAGAAGGTTTCACCCTTTCACTACAGCTACATTTATTTATGGTAGTTTGAGTTAAATTTTGTGTGTGACAACAGTGTTAAAAGATTGTCAACAATGATGCTTACTTGTTCAGGATGTTTCTAACGAGCACGGCTATTATAAGATAATGACAATCTGGATAATCCAGGAGATAGATATTCTGATCAGTATCTGAATGAAAAATACTATCTTCATATTAGTCTATTAAAAATGAAATTATTATTCTCAATAAAAGTACGTTGCTACACAAATATAAATAATCGCAAATTGTATTTATAGTCATAAGCAATAACTTGGTAGCATCCTTATTGCAATACTCACAATATAAAATTTGAATTTATATGTCACATTATCGTTCTCAAACACTATATTAAAAATAAGTCAATGCTATCAAAATATATCAAATGACTGGTCTTCATGCTAATAAAAAAACTGAATCTATTATCTAGTAATTACAATCGCTAAGGGCTTCTTTTGACAATATGGTTGTTTATTTTTTTATGTAAAGTAGCAAGTGAACAAGAGTAGTGTAGCAAGCTACTTTTTGATAAAATGTAGCCGTAGCTGTACCGAAGCTACATTTTTTGGGCGAGAAGTAGTAGTGGTAGTGAAGCTACTTTTAAAATAGTGTTTTGATAACTGAATGAAACGCAATAGGCCCAGGGATACCCACAGGGTGGTTTCATGACACGTCTGCATCATGGGAATTTTTAGGGGGGACAAAATTTATACCAATACTATATATCTTCACACAAAATTTTAGGGATCGTATAGTTTGATTGACTTGTTATTGATTTCTAGTTTTGGTTATTATGTATAGTTTTTCTACGTACCTGTGGGTGATCGCGGTGATAGGATTGAAATTAAACACCACCTCTTAAACCTTTAGAATCGGTTTGGATGGCGGGAGGCATGGTATTTGCATTAATACAAGGTTACTCGAACAGACAATAAGGTTGACTAACAATGGCAGTGAGCCTAAAGTATCTAAAGTATACATATATTGCCTAAATATGTCTGTATTATACAGTGACGCAACCACAAGGGGCAGGGGGTTATTGCCCACCCTCCAAACCTTCAACGGAAGTCAATTCTAGGGTAGCATGGGGGGTCAAACATTGACGGCCAAGGGAACCTGCAAATTTTATGCAAATAAAAATTCATTTGTAAACTTTTCTTGCTTGCTTCACTCGCATTATTTGCTTTTCTCGTTTTCGTCAAGTTCAGAGCTGTAGCTAGGGACAGCGGTAGTCGGCCATGGGCGCCGAATGATCTAAATTTTAAAAAAAAAGTTGTAAAAGAGAGAATGCCATGGTGTCCAGTGAAATTATTTGAGCCCTATTAAATCAATACGGTTTTCAAATGCAAAAATTGGATCTAAAAATTTTCTTACTGTCTTCGCTTGCAGTCTAATTCTTTTCTGTAATGTATTTAAACATTATGTGTTTTATATTTGTATTGAATAAGCTTTGAATATGTACACAATTTAGTGTTAGCTTGTTGTACATGAAAGTTACACATGCATCTTCGGAATGCATTTATCATTCATTTTCTGCCATTCAAAAATACAGTTTCTGTGCTTGATTTCCATTATTAGCTAATGTGAAATTGACGGTGTTGAAAAAAAATATTTAAAATGCGGCCCCGGCGCCCACCCAGCGTCGAATAACATGGGAACCTGGGGGAAACCCTGGGGGGTAAAGGCGGTCAGGGGCGTGATGCTGATCACATCACCCCCACTCACGACCGGATCAAGAAAGTGTGGGGCGTTACCCCCACACCCCCTATACGCCTTCATGGCGTGGTGCTATGCACTGGGGAACACTTTACCTTTTTTTTTTGTTTGTTTGTTCCAAACAAATGCTTTAGCACAGACTTCTACCCTCTTCTTGAGTAATTTATGAGGACAATAACGTCTTTGATACTACTACCATTATTATTATTATTATTGGTACGTTTATCCTGCTACTTGCCCCCCCCCCCCGACAAAAATTCGTGGTTGCACCTCTGGTATTATATTTTTCCGTAAACTTTGTCTGACAAAAATAATTTGAGTAATTTAATTCTGCATAAACGGGGGGGAGGGGGCAAATGTTCTACCTTTTTGGGGGGAGTGAATCTGGGCCTTGGGGGGGAGGGGCACCCCTGAATAGGACAATGCCCTTCCAGGGCTATAGAGCCACTGGTTATTACAATTTATATATTATTATGTATGGGAAATTTTTTAAAGCGTGTTTTTGTTTCTACCACTGACAAATGCCATGAATTGCCTTCTGTTCTGTAAACAAAGCTCGAATTGTTTAAAATAGCGGCCAAATTCTGATCTCCGGTTTACATTTCGTTCACTTCAAACAGCACGTTGCAAACTGGAGACTGTTGTCAAGGTCGACAATGAATATATGAGCTCATACTGTACGTAGATTTCCAATGCTTCAACACGTTCAGACGACCTTTTTTTTTTTTTTTTTAGCAGAAGCAACAGCAGCTGAAAACAAAATCGACGACACAATTCAAGGCGTTTGTCATAATTCATGATTCTAGTGTTTAAACAGGAAACGCTGACTCTTGTAATGACGTCAGCACTGGAGGTTTATTTATTTATTTATTTATTTATTTGAGAAATCCTGAATACAGAGAGAATCCATTTTATATCAGGATATCAACAGGACACTAAGAAAGTCTAATGAGGAGAAAGTCAACTATAGACTGTGAGGAATAACTTTTCCAGCGAAAACTGTCAACGTCATGGCGTGCACGGCTAAACAGCTTCAATTACGTATTGCACAGGCGCACTCCGATTAGCTCTTCGGTTGGCGCGCTTTTTAGTAGTGTGCGATTTTGGCGCGAATTTCATATGAATCCAAAGAGGAGCAGTAGCGCATTGACGATCTTCACTGGGCAATTGGAAACGCTTTTGAAAGCTACCATCCCAATGCCCACTAAAGTTTTATTAGTTTCAGGGTCGTGTCTGCTTAATTCTAAAAATCCAAAGGACAGTAAAGTCGCCAGAGGGGTGCAGAATGGGGTAGATGCCCCTCTGGTGGACCAATCCGGCTCCATGCTATTCATTCTTCAATATTCGTCGTCCTTATCTTTTCTGGGCTCGTAGAGGGGGAACAATTACATTTACATCAGGATTTATTGTTACAATGTGTGTGTTTCTGTGGACTTTAAGCATTATTCTACACATTTAGGCTAATTACGACGATAAGCACGAATGATGAAATTGAATACAGAAACTAAAGCAATATTTATTGCCAGGCTGGAATTCGAACGAGTCAGGTCTGTGAAATCGAGACGAGGAGACCAATATTTAGTGTCAGACTTTCATTCTCGTTCGAGACTTTGATGCGATATTGAGATTTTTTTTCTAAAACAAATTTACATTCTGCGAGACTTCTTCAGACATGCCAAGCAGTTGTCTTAAGTCATATATTTTGTTTGTAGTAATTACAAAATTGATCCATTGTTCAATTTTGGAGTCATCTCTGGAGCAAAGCCGCTCAAAGAGGAGGAGGAGGAGGAGGAGATCGATTGGGCAGAGCGATGCCTGGTAACTGCAGTTGCTTTCCCCCTTCCACGAAATCCCGTTCCCTCTCACATGTTCATTGAAGGACTACTTGCGCTGACTTGCTTTCGTTCGCCTGCTCCAGGGCGACAGGGTATAGTAGCTATTGTGACTGCGTGGTTGCATATATATTCAGGATACAAGTGCGTTTTTGATTACTCACAGGGTCCAAACAAGACGTCAAACCGAAAACATCATTAAGAAAAGTTATTTGCCTGACAAAGTTTGTATGTTGCTTTTTACACTCCCTTTCACATGAAGTACCACACTTTATAAGGTTGAACAGTTGAAGAATGTGCAACTTTACCTGGACGGGAGTGCACTATACGAGAACCTGTCAAGACTCTATACCATTCCTATGATTGCCAGTTGATACCTGATGCGAAACTAGTGTTGCCCACGAGACGAGACTTTGGCCTGTCTCGTCTCGTGGAAATGCTGTCTCGTCTCGAAAATATTCGTTTGTCTCATGACACATGGTCAATCTAGTCTCGTCTCGAATTTTTAAAAGCCTGTCCCGTCTCGTCCCGTGGACAACACTATGCGAAACCGCTGGAATGTGCCAAAAACCGGGAATCGAACCAAAAAACTGTCGATTAAAAGACTATATCGATTTGACACGCCATTGGCGTTTATGAGTGTCAGATACACTCTCTGGACTTTTTTTTGCCGCAGTTGACCCCGTTCTTCAAAACCTTCATAAACACTAACTTCACAGTTTATGGGCAAACCGTTGTCTTGTGTTAAGTCTATTTTATGCTCAGACATGGACATCCGCAGAAGGTAATTTTCTCCAGGGGGGCAAAAGAGGCATATTTTCCCCCATAATAGTAATGCCCTCTCAAAAAACACTGCTTCAGTCTGAAATTACCATGTTCCTTCAACGCCCTTATAATTAACAAATTACTGCGACTGAAATGAAATTATGTGTGAAATATATACATTTCAGGTGGGCATTCATTTTCCAGGGGCGGCGGTGGCCCCCCATTGCCCCACGGACGTCCATGTGCTCAGATAAATTAATCAAAACTTGACCTACAGTTTCAAGTGGGGTCCGAACCACCGTGCAATGTGTCTCCAAGGATCGAACCCGGGATCCCTTGATTACAATACGACACCGTTACTACTACAGCATTCAAGATGTCCTCTTAATGCCATGAAAGCAATAGAAATTAAGATTTTCAAGTAGATGAACGAGAGAAATACTTGCCTAAAAGTGGAGCTGCATTTAGCCAGCCTTTGTCCTCTGACGTCATACGGAAGTCACATTGTGCAGATGGTAAAACAAAGGACAAAATGGTGATTCCTATCGCACTATTGAAGTACACAGCGCCACAAAGGAGAAGTAGTAAATAATGGAATCTTCCAAACTCTGAAATGAACACAAAGAGTGATGTTATCATGTGCGTTTATTTAATTCGTATTTAGCGTCGCTTTTCCGCCACTTTTGGTTAATCGTGCCGATTAGGATGAACGCAAATTTGTTGACATTGACGACTGAATACTCGAAAAGGAAGTTTGCTCTTCTGCCAATAAGTGAACGTTGGGGTTGCGTTTCTTCTAGATTAGCCCAGAGGGGCAAAAAAGCGACGAAAACTATAAAAATGCAAATATAATTGTTCCTAAATTAGAATTTTACAAGGTGAAATAAAAGTCACCTTCCTTAAAAATTATATTTTCGTTTTAAGAAACGCAACAAATAAACAAGTTTCCATGGGGTTGGCAGCCATGGCAAGTTCCATCGCTGCTATTTATGTTGGATTGTCATTGTCAACAAGAAACTTGTTCCTTGTTAACATTTTGGGGGAAAGCTACTTTTACCACACCCTGTATTTCCAAATTACAGCGGCTTACGAATTTGAGTTCTCAAGTTTTAGGTTGATTAACTGCAAGAAATTATAACGTGTATTAACGTCCAGGCTATTTGCACATTTTTTGTAATTAAGTGATGTATGACGATTGTCAGTAAGCCAAATCTAAACCAGAAATAAACTTTTGAAACTTGCTTCCAACTTACATAGTGATTTGACCAAATGTTGTCGCAAATATACCATTAATGAAAAAGTTTGCTACGCCAACGGGAGGTGCTTGGAGCCGTTGGACCCTCCCTTTACACAGAGCATGGTTGCAACCACACTCTGAGAACTAAAGGCATCATATCGATTGATGCACTAAAGTGTGTTTTGTAGCTTCTTCAAAAAATCAGATTCACATTTGATGAAATTTTGTATGTCGTGAAAGAAACACCAGAGTGCATTATTTGATTCAAGTGAAGATATCTTTCAGTCGAGATGAACTTTAATGCATTAGCTGATGCGTTTTGATGCACCAGAATGCATCATCCAAGAAGATGCAAGAAGGTGCATCAACTGATACATTAAAAGTCTTCTTTCGGGATGGTGTTCAAGACCCTCGTCACGTTCCGTTGGATGTCCGGAATATCCTCAAATCTCTGATCTTTCAAAGCGATTTTCAGGCGTGGGAAGAGAAAGAAATATGGAGGATTCAGATCTGGCGAGTATGGTGGATTGTCACTTTGCACCACCCTCTACTTAGCCAGAAACTGTCGGACGATAGTGGCTGTGTGAGGGCGAACATTGTCGTGTACGAGAAACCATGAACCTTGTTGTGAGTAGTTTCTGGCTAAGAAGGGGGTGGTGCAAATTGACCATCCACCATACTCGCCAGATCTGAATCCTCCAGATTTCTTTCTCTTCCCACGCCTCAAAATCGCATTGAAAGATCAGAGATTTGAGGATATTCCGGACATCCAACGGAACGTGGCGAGGGTCTTGAACACCATCCCGAAAGAAGACTTTTCTAAACGTTTCCAGGACATGTACAGCAGTTTTCAACTGGTGCATAACCATGGGAGGGGACTACTTCGAAGGACAGTAAGGTTGGTTTCATTAAGAATTCGTCTACTTTCGATATTCAGGATCATTCACCGAACTATTTTGTCAGAGGTTGTATGTAGTGATGGGGTGAGGCTCATACGAAAGGAAATGTAATATGTTACTTTTAGCACATATAAATTTATTTTGATTTAAAATTGAATAATTTTTATGAACAAAAACAACAAACATTTGGTGTAGAAAAATATACATGTTAAACCGTAAATTGTGTCATCATTAAACTATAAATAAACATGGCAGATAATATCTTGTAAACTATCATTAAAAATATCACCAAAATTCAGCTACAAAAAAATCTAAAAATATTTTAATTATATAATACATCCACAATGTTTTATTATTACTGGAAGAAAAGTTACCGAAAATATTATGGTTTCATTAACAAACCCAACAAACATTTCTATAGTAGGTTCATATATGTATACAGTATCAGAAATAGAAATATATGCATTTACATATTTTTTATTTGCTCTAATCAAACTATTCAAGCCTGGCCCTGTGGCCGAGTGGTTAGCACATCACGCTGCGACACCAAGGGTCCCGGGTTCGAATCCCGCTAGGGCTTGGTTGTTTGTGAATGTCCATTCATCAATTTCATCACTCATCCCCATCTTCGCAAATTAACCAAGAGGCACAAAACACGAAGTAAAGTAAATTAAATCAATCAAACTATTCAAATATTTTACAGGGCAGTTAACCAGAAAAAGGACACCCCCCAGAAGAAAGTTGAATTGAAATAGGTGTTTACCTGTTGATGTGATTGCAGTCTCAAAATCTGCTCCAATTCCTTCTGAAAATTAGAAAAAGACAAACTTAGAACATATCTGGAATAGGATAATGTATATTTATTAATTTACCATATAAATATCATACTTAAACATATAAATGTACCGCAGGTACGCATGCATGTAACAAATATTCATATTTCATAACGATTGACAAGTTACTTGTACATTGAAGAACATTTTCTTCAGGCAGATTTTTAGAATTTAGAACCGCTAACATCGCACACCGAGACATTAACCGCTATACAGCGGAGTGCAGTTATTCTTATTTTTAAAAAATGTTCAACTGTTTGCAACTTGGCGTAGATATAAGTTGTTTTCTTTAAATGACAAGAATATGAAATTGCACGGCAGCTTATCTCGAAATTCACATTTGTCAATAACAATATGCAACACAGAACCAAAAGTGTGTCAATTGGAACAAATATGTTGAATTCAGTAACACATTAAAGTACATAAAGTACATGATGCACTTTTGTTCCATCAAAATACACGCAGAAATGCATAAAAGGGTACTTCTATCAGTTACTGTTCCGTACAGTACTAAAATGCATGATCTGACAATATCAGCCACGATCATTACAAAGAAATCAATTTTTCAGGTTCAATTGCGTCAATTGGTGCACCAAAAGTTAAGTGCACCAATCTTAATTTGATTCACTTCGAGTAGGGTGTGTAGGTGCGATACCTTTTGGTCACTGCATACCGGTATGCCTGTACATTTATTTTCAATACTTGCAAGGCAATGTGTCATGTTTACCATTATTATATAAAAAGAGCTTCGACGGTACATGGATTGTAAAGACAGAAAATACATTTTCTCCAAGTCCCCATTCGAGTCCAAGTTACACGCAAAAGTCAATTAGTCCAGACCAGCAGTTTACATTTAGATACAGATCGGTGTTCGGAATTAGTAGTCGAAAAATGAGACTGGAATGGTAACTGTTCAGATTGTTTTATGATTTTTTTCAAATTCTCCTAGCAGGAAGACTAATTATCGTAGAATTTTGGCAATCATTGTCACAATAAATTTGAACTTTCTTTAAAGTAATGAGCACGGTTTGAATTTCGAAAAAAAGTTATTTATGTTGAAAAGTACAACTTGAAAATTACCTTACGCAAGCATGCGCGCTTCCCATGAACAATGTATTTTCCGCTGATAAGCGACTAAGTATTGCAAACTAGTGGGAATTAATGTAGAAGTAAATTGCAACCTTAGTAGAATGCATTTAGGGACTTTATTTTAATGGTAAGAGAACCAAACCTTGCCTGCCTAACCTAACTACGAAAGTATATATTGAACAAAATCTTAAGTAATCGCTAAAACTCTGAAGTAGTTTAAATCGAAATCGAACCATGTTCAAATTGCATTCGTAGCATGATGAAATCGCAATAAAACAAAAGGAACTTGGACCAAAATATTTTATAGTTAACAAATATCCATTTTTTAATTAACGAGACATTATATTTCTCATATTTATGAACATAGAGTAAGCTGAGAGAGTTTTTGTGACAAAGTGGTTGGCTAGGAGTTTGTAATAGAAAATGCTATTAATTTTATTGTTCAATAATTTTTAATCACTACTAAAGTGAAAAATAATTATGTCTTTCACACATTCGTACTTTTTAAAAATATAAGAGTCTAATTTGGTGATTATTTATTTATATTGGTCTTCAACTTCGGCGACTATGGTATATGCATTAGGAGCTAAATGACGTATAAGTGCCAAGGTCCGGATTCAAACACACATACAGATCTTTGAAATAAGGTTTAAATAGGAAAGCAAATCCTGTTCACTTAGACTACAACTTGGTTGTGTTTTACGTTGCTTTTCCCTATTACTAGTGTGGTCTATTACCTGATAAGTTCCTTTCTCGAGATTCAAACCTCTTCTTATTGAATAGCTAATATAGCCGTGTTTATACCGGGTTTGCCAACAAACAAATGTTGGTAACATTTCGAAAAACGCATGTGAATTTATCAACATTTCATGTTAGCAACAGATTTCCTGTGTTGGCAACAAAAATTTTGTTATCCATAAGAAGTCGGTAAAGATCATAGAATGTTAGTAACATTTCCCCCGCTTCCCTCCCGCCATCACGCCAGTGACGTCGTTTCGTGCCAGTTTCTTTTTATCATGGAAAATCTTTCGAGTTAGATGGGGTGATCCAAGGATCAAGTGCAGAACTTAGTTGAATTGTTCCGCGAAAAGACAAAACCAACAGGTCACTTCCGCTATAATTAGCTCTTGCCCGCAGTGAAGGTCTCGCCAAGAATCTTCTTGGTCTTTTATCTTGCGCCAAAATGACACATAATGCCACTTCCTCGACAGTGTGAATCTTGCAGCCAAAATGTTAACAAAGTTATTACAAAACTAAAGTCAAAGTAGTGTTCTGTTTACCAACATTTGTTCACAACATCTGTTGTTAACAGTGTTGGTAACAAAAAGTTAATAACATTTGTTGGTAATATTCGGTGTAAACCTTGCTTTACAAACAGCAGCAAAATATTATATAAAAGAACTATTATTCTATTAGGCGACAGAACGTAGTTTGGTACAAGTTAAATCAATGAACAGAAACGTATGATCGGGACTGGGCCTACAGTTTAACGGTCAATCCAAACTACTGGAATCGAACCAGGAACTCTATGCTTATAAGGCTACAGCGCTAACCAATACGCTATCTGGAAGTCACCTAAAATGTTGGCAAAGTTTGTTCAGAGTTCACTTTAAGCACAGGTATTGTTAATCGGAACTGACCCTACAGTTTAATTTGTGATCTCATCTAATAAACAGTAACCTCGAACCCACAGCAGGGCCTACCACAAAAACACCGGAAGGTTATTAAAGTTAAAGACCACATATAGCCCAATCGCGACGATGGGGGTAAGTGATTATTAGATGATTGATTGATTTGTTGTTTTAAGTCCACTTTATGCACAGGAAGGCTAATCGGGATAGACCTACAGTTTAAAGTGGAATCCGAACCACTGTGCCTCCACCGGGTATCGAACCCGGGACCCCTTGATTTGATGATTAGATGAAGCGATGAATTGACACTCGCAACGAACACCATGCAGAGATCGCAAGTCAAAGCCCTCGGCAACCGAGCAGGTTATAAAATAATTGGGACCGGACCTACAGTTTCAAATGCGACCCGAGACACTGTTGAGTCCACTGGGAATCGAACCCTGGACAGCTTGAACCGTAAATTGGCAGCTGAACTTTTCATTACATTGAACTTCCGATCGTGTAGATTAAGAATTTCAAAAAGCAGTTGGCCTGTCTTGCATTTTGATGACTTACACAGGCTTATCAAATGGAACGTTACTTATAACTTTAATAACGTACTTCTGGAAGGTGTTCTTGTAAATTCTACTTGTTAAATAAACCTAAAAGGTTGCAATTAGTAACTTCTTACTCACCCATGTTCAAGTGTGGCGCTGCCCTCGATCAAAATTCAGCTACTAATGCGACCACCTGTCAATGTCTCTTGCTCAGCTGTTGCGCAGTGAACCAGGTTCGGCCTCCAACCAATCAGAATCGACTCTGCGTTCCTGGGTGAACTTGACGTCATCAAACATTACGGACATCGCAATAAAGAGGCTGTTAATGCCGCTTTGTTATATGGATTAAGTATTACCCTTTTGCTGTCGTCCTCAATATATTTATCGTTTGATTTTAATGTCTTGTGTAACTCGTTAAGTGTTTGTGTAGCCTTTGCAATTTCTGCCGTGTCGACAGTGTTGTTATTGTGAAAGATCAAAACAAGCAATTGACTGGGATTCGATCCAGCTTGAGATAGGTTAGGTTAGTTTGTATTGAGGGCAATTGACTAATCGTTTCTGTGATCGATTTAAAATGTTTAAACTCTAGGGGGCACTGAGACACACGAACGATAGAGAAAAACTAGGTACCGATTGTGTAATCTGATTTCATCATGGTACACAAGAATTTTAAACATAAATCTAGTTCTGTATGTGTCCATAACATTTGCGGTTAGCGCACAAGAGCAGTGAACTCCCAATAATGTAGGCTACGGTATTCACTTCGTGAATGAACAATAAACAATGTCTTTTCGCAATTTTTCGCTAAATTTTTTACAAAATAAGTAATGTGTTTGTGGACGAATGAATGATTTATTATAGCTGTTAATAATACTTTTAATGTTAATGTTTTCCTCTAGCTATTTTTGATCCTACTACTGTTACTACTACTAAGTAATAATAATAATTTGCTGGATTTTTCTGATCCCG
The DNA here is from genome assembly GCF_977018435.1 of Lepisma saccharinum. Classification (NCBI taxonomy): domain Eukaryota; kingdom Metazoa; phylum Arthropoda; class Insecta; order Zygentoma; family Lepismatidae; genus Lepisma; species Lepisma saccharinum. The sequence goes on along the minus strand of NC_139252.1, from coordinate 36,382,014 downwards.
AAAAGAGAACGGATAACCTAACACCCCCCCCCCCTACACCAAAGAAAGAAAGTTCATAATTCGCTGACTGTTTCTCAGTTCGTAAGTGTCTCTCTCTCTCTCTCTCTCTCTCTCTCTCCTCCATACCTTCCTTGTTCCTTCCTCCGTTCATCTCATTCTATGTCTTTCTACATTCTACATTCTTGCTCTTCTCCCATGTGTAGCTATCTGCCTCGTTTCCTCAGCTTGTGTACCATTCACTTTATTCATTATCTATACGCTCTCTCTCTCTCTCTCTCTCTCTCTCTCTCGCTCTCGCTCTCTCTCTCTCTCTCTCTCTCTCTCTCTCTCACTACATATTCCCCCATTTTCTATTCTCTGTCTCTCTCTCTCTCAATAATTCGTATTTTATCTTCTCTCTCTTTCTCAATGTCGATTCCAATTTTATATTTTCTCTCTCTAACATCTTATTCCCATTTTCCCTTAGCCGAATTTTTATCTTCCGTATTGTTATTTATATCCATCACCTTTTCCCTTTCATGAAGTTAATCATCGGTTCTGTATTTGTATTTTTGTTTCTTAACGTCGCTTTTCTTCCAATTTTGGCTAATCGCGACGTTGAAGATGAGTGATAATTGGAAGGAATTTGATGAAGGGTCACTCACAAAGAACACTCATGCCCAGGCTGGGACTCAAATCCTGAAATTTACGTGATGACGTCCTCAATTCTCATCGTTGCGATTGGCTGTTAGTGACACAAAATGTTCTTACATCCGCTAAGGCAAATAACTGCTGTTTGCGATCGACATGCGTGAAATAGATTTCAATGTCAAGACTGTTTAAAATATTAATTGTTAATGTAAACAAAATATAGAATGATGAAATGAGCCATTAAGGAACTAAGATTGATTCTAAAACAGAAATCAATCGTTTTAGAATAAACTTCCTTTTCTAACACAGCAGTTAAACAGGAGTGTGATGCTAGAAGTTTGGACTGCCAAAACTTTAGAACATCACTTTATCACAATGTGTACTGTGCAACTTGTATTTAATTATTTATTATTAGTACCGTAGAGGGGGCAGTGCTTACTCACCCCCTCCCCCGACGCGCAGCCCTCTGAAGTCATGCACTTTTTTCTAATTATATACCGAACCAGTGGCGGCGATTGGGTTTCGAAACTGGGGGGGGCAAGGACAGTTTACTTTCCTTTGTAGATAAGGTTTAGCATAGTTCAGAGGCAAAGGTGGCAAAAAAGGGGAGGCATCTACCCCCACTCCCTCCCTAATTGACGCCACTCTTCCGAACATTTTGCCGTTTTCTTCGTTTTTCCAACCCTCAAGTGCTGTTTAGGCTGTGATTCAACATCGAGCGAATGTAAACATACGTTATTTATATTACGCCACATCCGAGCATTGAGACTGGAATTCGAAGCTTTGATTCACAAAAACAACAATCTTGCATTTCGGTATTGTTTGTTAACTACAAATACTTAACAGTTCAAGGCCGACGTCACCGTACGTTCAACTCCATATGCATTACAGTTTCCACAGAATAATGTAAACATGGAGATTGAAACAAGTTCGAGCTGAGTTTAGGGCGTGCAATTGTCATAATTTTTTTCTTTGGCAATTTATGGTGGCGAATGCAACAAGACGCGCCTATTAAAACACTGTGTACGCGGGGGGGGGGGGGGCTGAAGGGGGTTACAGACCCTTCCCGAAATTTTGAGAAAATCAAATTTTTCGAATAAAAGCAGTAAAGAGATTGGGAACATCCCAAAACGATAAATGCAATCCCCCTAAAAATGACCTCCAATTACCAATTTTGTCTGTGAACAATTTTTGAAACGAAGTTTAGTAATCTTGAGATACAGTGCGTTCGTTTTGGCTCTGGGCCGAGATAGCGCGTGAACAACTTTGAACAACTCTTATAACACAGGTTAGTACTTGTTATGCAATATAAATATAATTGTCTACATGCTAAATGTACGTGCGTAAATAAGCGAGAAATACGGGACGAAAATGCCGGCATCTGCGCCATGCCATCCGCTATCTCGGCCCAGAGCCAAAACCTAAGATAATTTGAACAGCATTTCCTAATCGAAGGAGGTTTGTAATGACATTTTCAATGCTTTTTTTTTATTTGGTACTCTGACAAGTTTCATAATTATTACCATAATAAAAGTACAAGGTAATTGTGAACTGAGCATATTCCCCCTTCTTCTCTCTCTCCCTGTGTATCTTACCACTAATTCCTTTATCTTCTTTCGTCTCTGTCACGTTTAATCCCTTCTATTCCTTTCTAACCGGTTCTCTCCCTCCCCCTCCCTCTATTTATCTTATTTTGTGAAGTACGGTCTATTCCATTCTCTCTCTCTTTTGACTCATTCCATTTCATTCTTTGTTTCCCTTTCATTGTATCCGACTCTATTCCTATGACTATTTGCCTCTGTCTTTCCTCCTCTCTCAATTATCTCCCCAACATCTTCTCCCCTCTCCCTGTACGTGTTTGCGTTGATGGATGAGTCGTTTCGGGGAACTCTCCTGAGAGAGAGAATGAAGTAAGGGGGGAGAGAGAGGGAGAGAAACAGAGGGAGGAGAGAGAAAAGAGACACAGAGGGAGTGAGAGGAGCTTCCTATACAATGTATGGGAATCTAAACAGCAATTGAGCACTGCAAACAGAAGAAAATTGAGGTAGCTTTATTACTGGGGCTCGGCAGTTGAGGAGAAATCCTTTTTTTCCTAGTGTCCAAAGACGAGGCCCAACATAATATATGTTCATTTTGGTTCATTGTAGGCCAGAAAAAGGTATTTTTCATTTGTCCTTTTTTTGCCTTTTTCGGAGTTTTTTTGGCTTATTGGTCTTTTTTTAGCCTATTTTTAGGTCTTAACGGCTTTTTCTTGCAACTTCACCTTCTTTTGACTAGGTTTTAACTGACCATTCTCAATTCGAATCTTCATCAGTTCATCACCATCACCTCTTAAACATCCTTTCTGTAGTAAAGAAATAATAGATATATGTATATATATATATATGTACACACACACTATCTACCAAAAAGTAATTGGGCACGTGTACAAAATGGTTGTCTGGTGGTGCGAATCCTGTTAGAACCTCGTGGAGACACCTCTTGCTGCTATAACAGCAGCCACCCTGTCAGGCATGCTCTCGACTAGTTTGTCCATTGGAATGTGTCGCCATTCCTCTTGCAAGATCTCACTCAGTTGGACAATGGAATTTGGCCGCATCTCCCGAGACCTCACCCGCCAATCCAATGCCTCCCAAAGGTGTTCTATGGGATTGAGATGAGGACTCTGTGCATGTCAGACCAATCGGTGAACATTGTTGTCGGCATACCACTGCATAGTAACCTCCGAAACATGCCACCTAACATTGTCATCCTGGAAGTAACAGGGGTCCATTCCGTAAAAACGCCACAAGGTTGGGAGCATTTCATTGTCTAGTATTGTACAGTCTGCCTGTGAGTTCATTGTGCCACGAACAACCACCAGTGGTCCCACTAAATGATACTAAATGATTCAAATTAGATACTAAATTAACCACCATCATAGGTGCCCAATTACGTTTTGGTAGATAGTGTGTGTGTATATATATATACAGGGTGTCATTTTAATGGCGCCCACGGACCACGGAAACGTATAGAGGACATCAAAACAAACAACTTTTTTCAGTAACATTTTTCTCGTTGGAGCGTCGTTTCGGCGCTACAGTCGTTCAAAAAAGCCCGTTTTGCCGCCTGAATGCTGGCAACCACACACAACATTTCATTGCATTTGTGACGTCATATCCCGTCGTGAAGCGATGCGTTACAGGGTTGCCAGGAACACACATATTCTGTGAAAAATGATATAGCTACAATCAGCCACATTATGTACCGTAAAACAAAACGAGAAAACACGTTCTGTAACCTAACAGGAAGTAAACAAACGATACGAAAAATGGTAGAAAGAAAATAGAATTCAAGTGGAAGTGGTCATATCGAATTTTGTATCAGCTTGCATGTCAAATATTTGCAAATCTAGTTACCAAGTTGGCATCTACAATTTAGTCTATCCACTTCGTCCTTCTGATACTAGTTGTCTGTGACACACTGAACAGATGACAAAATAGAAATGAAACAACTCAAAATTCCAAAGGTAAGCAACACGTAATATAATGTATATTCAGGGGATTATGAGGCAAGTGGCAAAAATGGTTGAAAATACAGGGATATAAGTAGTAGTAAAAAAACTCTCCGACGACTGTGTTTATCTACGCACCGGATACACACGTAATAGTTTGCAACTCTGAACACGGCAGTATATTCGCTACTGATTCATCATTAGATTGTTACTGTGGTTGTACGTGTTTTAGCCGTAATGTAGCAACGTGAACCTCGGATACTTCCGTTATCAGCCCAAAGTACCACAAGGCATCTGGACACAAACCTGTAGATATCAACCTTGCCACGAGATAAAAGGTAAAGTGTTCCCCTGTGCATAGCACCACGCCATGAAGGCGTATAGGGGGTGAGGGGGTAACGGCCCACACTTTCTTGATCCGGTCGTGAGTGGGGTGATGTGATCAGCATCACGCCCCTGACCGCCTTTACCCCCCAGGGTTTCCCCCAGGTACCCATGTTATTCGACGCTGGGTAGGCGCCGGGGCCGCTTCCACCGTTAGAAAAGTTCCCGGATTTGAACCGGCCGGGGATCGAACCCGGGACCTTGAGCATGGTAGTCAGACGCGTTACCGACTGAGCCACCGCGGCCACTTGCCACGAGATTTGCAAATATAATTGACATGTAGCTGGGCGTAAACAGCCACATGTAAGTTGTAAGTACAATAAAAGTTATTGTTGTTGATATTTGACATGTAGGCTGAGACAAAATCCGATATTGACTCTTCATTTTCAATATGTTTTTACCATTTCTCATATCGTTGGTTCACTTCCCCTGAGATGACTGCTGATCTGCTGGCTGGTAGGCTATGATGTTCGGTTTACTGGACGCGTTTCTCGCTTCGATTTACAGCTAATAATGTGGTTGGAAGTTTGTCATTTTTCACAAAATTTGTGTGTTCCTTGCAACCCTACCGTGCGATGTTTCGCCGCAGGAAATGACGTCACAGATACGATCAAATGTTGTGTTGGGTTGCCAGCATCCAGGCGGCAAAACGGTCTTTTTTGAACGGCTGTAGCGTCGAATTGACGCACCAACGTGAAAAATGTTACTGAGAAAAGTTTGTAACGGGGTTTGACCACTCGTCCGGAAGACCGAAGTCCCCAGTTCGAGGTGCCAAACTACTCTACCGCTAGTCCGTAGGTTCAGGGTTCCGCGGCCGCCCGATTGGACGGTCGTCGGTCCTTGGTTCGCGTCTCCGGTTAAGGAAACACGATTCCTACCACCAGCTAACGGTTTAATTCCAGGTTCATGTCACCGGGTCGGTTATTTACACCTCCGGCGGTAAGCCACGTCGTGCATAAAGTGGTGCTGTTATTCATTTATAGCAATAATAATAATAATAATAATTGTTGTAATAATAGAAAACTATAACCCTTCTGGTCAATGGAGACAAGCTATACAGCTTCAAACTCAGGACTAAAACCAAAAATATTGACCATACGAGGATATACATCTATACATACATATAAATGAATCAAAAACACCTGTAGGATAACGAATATATACGTGTATTCGGCAAATATAAACACAACAATGATAATATAATACATTACTTGTACATATCCCCTCGCTCTCATTCCATCATGCACTCACACACACACACACGCTTCAGGGGTGAACACAATATACCATTACATGATAAAATATCTAACCGCCTCTTTGCTTTATTTCCCGTGTACCTTCGAATTTGAGATTTTCTATTAGCCCCTTAGGCTTGCTTTCAATGTAAATACGCGCGGCCAGCGCTCTGTCACATACGAGACGCGATTAGCTAGGCGTCATAGTTACCAAAAGTAAATAATAATTGACCTTACACTTGTTGAGGCACTACTATGCAAAAAGAATTAGCATACACTAAATGAGTGACAAGAGGAAATTAACTTGATTACAAGTACACGAGTGCTGATAATACAAACAACTGTAATATAAACTAGGATATATTCAAAATGATTAACTCAGCTATACTATTGAGTACCTAGTTTTCTAATACCTATATATATCAAAGAGCACGGTAAAAATCAAATAATTAATTATATAAATACTCGGCGCGAGAATAGGAAAACAATAACAAATAGTAGGTCTTTTACATTTATAGAATTTCGAAGGGTGAGCGAAATAGGTTCTTAATTTATGAAGATTACTTTTGATTTAATTGGCCAAAATAATTAGTAATTGCAGGCAACATTGTTCGATTTCATCTCGCTTTGTGTTATGACGAACCAGTAGCGACGTAGGTGGACAAATGTTCACTCTCACACATAAAGAAATAACTGGAGGATACTATACCGACTCAATGGCGGCGTGGTCCTCGTTGATGTCAACTGTCCTCGTTGCGGCTTCCCGACGATACTCGTGGCTATGACAGTCTGTCCTCCTGGCGGGCAAAAACTGTCTCTTCGACTTAGACGTAACATTCATTTTTCTTCCTATTTTCCATCGCGGCGACGAAGATGGGCGGAAAAAGCACCTCGCTTCCATCTGTCTGCTCGGGGCGTTGCATCCGATCGTGGCTTCAATGGCCGTTCGGGGATACGCAGGGCGTCGGGTCGTCTAAGGGCGGACGTCGTTTCATCTCTCTCTTTTCTCTATCTCTTCTTCTTTTCTCGGCGTAACATCCGTCTCACCGTTGTGGTACTTTCGTCTCTCATCTGGGTTGGCAATGCGAGTTGTCGCTGCGGCGTGGCTTTCATCTCAGACGCCGTTATGCAAGCGTCGTGGTGCGGTTCTCTTGACTTAAGGCGTCGTATACTTAAGCAGGCGTCGTGGCTTCTTCTCTTGGCTTCATGGCAGCAGTAATCGGAAACCCGAAGGTCCCGTCCCTCTCGTAGTTTTTAACCGCCCATGGTTATTCAATGTCCCTCCTTACAAAAAGGGGAAAAAACACACATGGAGCACGTGAAACACGTATTTAACACGGCCTCAATTCCTGGCACTGTCACTGTGATCACACACTCACGACAATTAACACGACGCGGTCGAAAAGTTAAAACAAAGCAAAGTTCCGTATCTCGCGCAAAGTGACGCGGAGATGGTGTTCGGTCTGAATATGGCGCTAAACTGTGTCGGTCCTCTGGAGTCCAGGGGTATTTAAGGAAAACTTGAAACTTCAAAAATCAACCGCCTCGCAGTTCGTTAGCTTAGAAAAAATGCTGGACGGTGGTCTTTCTTCCAGGCTCGTTGTCCACTTGGGAGGTTTGGGGGTGAAGAAAAAAAACAGAGCAGTCCTCACACGTGTTGCGAAAGAACTCCCCCTCGGTCAGCAACTTGGACGTTGTTCCATTCGTTGAGCATGTAAAAGTCACCCTTAGTGTCAAAAATTCCACAACTCGCTATTGTTTTCCTACCCTCGCCGTCAGGAACCGAAAATCCAAGAAAAGCCAAAAAGCACAACTGGTTACAGAAAGTTGTTAAGAGTATTTACGAAATTCTAAAATACACTTACATAAACTACAAAAAAGACTGGTGACAAAAGTAATTGTCACATCTTGTTTGTTTTTATGTCCTCTATACGAATCTGTGGTCCGTGGGCGCCATTAAAATGACACTCTGTATATATATATATATATATATATATATATATATATATATATATATATATATTTCGAAGACTGAAGCAGGTACGGTACAAGGTCCTTTAACCGTAACTTGTCTGGAAGGTGTAAGTGGCAACTTTATCTTGTTTTGAAGCTTTCAGCACGGTGTATACGACCAGACAGCACGCACATATTCATTAAATATGTAATTAGAACTGAAGCTATTAATTAATTTGGAACACATTTATACGTCCTTTTTTCCGTTTTTAAGTCCTTTTTTTGATATTTTTATAGTTCTTTTTTTGGCAATTTATAGGTCTTCAACTTCCGAGTCCTATTTATTACTATTTGTTGTCAGCATGTCCATTGAGCTGCGGCATCGTTAAGTTAAATATCTCTCACCCCATTTCTTTCTCTCGTTTCACTCCCCTCTCTCTTTTTTTCTCTTTCTTAAGCAGTCAGTGCTCGGGTATAGTCGACGGCTATAACTTGACAAGTTTAAAAACAAGACGCTGCAATCCATTGTTTGCGCACCTCACATCGCATTTCCCCACTCCATTGTCTGCGGCGACGTTCGTTCGCAGTGTTGCAACCTGGAGGGAGCGGAATTCTCTGAGAATTTTCAACGATATTTGAATGTGAAAGGCATGAATTAGTATCCCGTCACCTACGTTACCTATTGATTACGCTAAATTCTAAATACATTTTGATATTTTCCCTTTAAACCTTAAATGAATTAAGTTATATTAGGGATATTTCTTACCAGCATAAGAAATGTATGAAATAAAACGATAGAAAAATGAAAAATATATAATCGATAGAACTGAGCTCACCTTCTAAATGTTTTCCCGTTCTCCTTCTTCAGTTTCACTCTCCCACTCATCCGAGTCTGTGTCTACCGATGAATCTGTGTCCGTGTCTGAATCGGCTTCACCAAGTCTAATTCACTTCATCTACACGCTCGTCCATAAATCCATCTCTTTCAAAGTAAGAATCTTGCAGCCAAGAGTAAAGAGCATGAACATTTCAATGCTTTAGAAAAGAACACAGGCAAGCGTGTTATCAGATTACCTTCTCGTAGTGATTGTTGTAGGATAAACAAACGAACCACCACCCACTAGTTAAAAAACAAAAACAAAAAAAAACTTGCCACTGCTCGATGTCGCATTCAGAAAATGAAGTCATTCGCCCTGTAGTTTCTCTTCGTTATAAACCTTAACGCACGTGCGTAATACTACAGTTTACGATAGGCGCACCGCACGCATTTTCAAAGACCGGATTAAATTAAATGAACCACTGATATAATAGGAGCCTGCATGCACCGTCACGCTAAACAGTGAAAATTGTTTGTCATATTTGTTTTAGCTTAATTTTCCTGAGTTGGCACCACTGGTACTCTCAACGCCAGACCAGTGAGTAGAAGAGTGGTGGGGAGGATGACGTAATAGGAAGTGCTCCGCAGCGATCTGCGCATATCGGGGCTTAACTTGTCAGGCTATAGCTACGTTGACGAGCGGCTGGCTTTGAAGTCGACGGAGCGCGCCCACCAGCTCCAACAATACATTCAACACACGGTTGAGACCTCTAATCTGTGGTTGAGACTCTACGTGAACTAGACGAGTAAAATGACAGCTGCGTCCATTGGCTCAAGGACTCCACGTGGAGTAGACGAGCAGAATGACAGCTGCGCCCATTGGCTGAAGGTTGAGTGTGATTGGACGAAAAAACAACTCGCCCGCTGTTTATCCCCACCCACGTTCGTGGCGGCATCTCGCTTCAGATCTTACACGTTAACCTGTTTAGTTCGCAGTTTTCAATTAAAGTTTCAACATTGTGAGATCGCAGCTTATTTCGTATGACACCGAAATGGAAGTGTAAGTTTGATTACAGACTTGGAAGTGAATTCCAGAAGTGATGCGGGCGTGCATAATAATTAGGCTTGATTCACATCTACGCTCAAGTAACGCTCAGATCACCCTCCCCTCAATGTTCGCTCCGATCACGCTAAGCTCGCATTTCGGTCACGATCAGGTGAAAAGAATATTTGACTGGAGCGTGAGGGGGCGGAGCTTGACTTTGCCGAAGCTTGGTCATTGATGTGAACGTACGTATCGCTCAACCCACGGTTCAGTCACTCTGGTTCAGTAACCTTCTTCAACCCCGTTGCAGAGGATACGTAACCCAGTTTTGAGCGTAGAAAATGAGCGGTCAGAAGTCAAAGACCTATTGAAATACAAAAAGGCGAATATAGATAAAATTGATTGCTAAATATTTTCCTCTCAATTCTGTTTGTTAAACATCGGTCAAATTATGCGATTCCATGAACCAGAGTAAAAAAAAAAATTAAGAAGAAAAAAACCTGACCGAAACAACCAAATTACAATTATAGCCAATGAAAAATAAATAAATAGGGGACTAACCACAAATATGATCCAGAAGTACTAGCTGTAACGACCTTTTTCCAACCCGTTGCATCAATTAAAATCCTTAAATCAAAAAGCTAACCGCGACATATGTCAAGACCTTCCTTGGTGAGTTTTCCCACAATCCGGAGTGTCATTACCGCCGCACGCATGTGTGTTTATGACGTTGCCCAGTTCCAGCTGTGTTTATCTTAAATTGAAAAGGAAGGTGATTGGTAAATGAATGTAAGATGGAAGTATATATGAGGGATATACATTGGAAAATTAGTATTTATGTAAAACTGAGACTTGAGAGAGACGACAAGATGGCTGAGAATATGGAAATGATAGAAACAACGCGTGCAATGCCTTCGAGCATTTGCATACCTACAAGAATTCAAATAACGTTTGTATTGTTGTTATGCAAGTGTATCGAAATATTGTGTTTATATATACCTATATACGTACGTATAATGTTTGCAAAAAATTACACTGTATTTATAATGTTTTTGACGATTTTATGTAGTGTATAATAATTAAGTGTAATAGACTGGCACATTTATGTTGCTTCCAAAGTGTACATTTACGTAGTACTTGTAGAATGCTTTCAATATTTTAACAATACTGTATTTAATTTTTTTTACGATTAACGATAAATGATTAATAGTTAATAGGCTGATACGATTTATGTGTTTTCTGTTGAGTAATAAAATTGATACAAGTAATCCTGTGTAACGTCTTTTGAAATAAGTAAAGAAAAGTCATATTTGACTCTCTGGATAGGTTTAACATTTCAGTGTAAACACAGCTGTACATCGTCATAAACACACGTTTGATTTTATGTTTTAAGTCCACTTTATGCACTATGCACCATGTGCCCATAAACACACGTGCGCGCGGCGGTGATGACACTCTGGATTGTGGGAAAACCAGGCAAGGAAGGTCTTGACATATGTCACGGCGGAAATGAACCGATAAGAAGCCTCGGCGCAAATGACTCGCCGCAAACGACACGACATCTTCCGGAACAACCAAAGTATAATTTGTGTGTGTGTGTGTGCAAAGGAAAAGGTGGTGTTGTTCAACCCTCTGCCTAGGGAAAAATCATTCTTGATATCTAGCTCGGAATCAAGATTAACAACGAATTTGTTCTTCGTTTACGGAAAACAAAACAAAATTACTTTTCACATGATGTGCGTAACAATCGAGTCTTTGAAACTAGGCTTACAACCTGTCACGTGTTGTGTAGGAAACTTTCTAATAAAAGATGGTCAACAATGTCGATATGAAACTTTGAGCCCGAAATTTTTCACGTCAAACCTAGACCGACAAAGGAGTGTTACCATTGTTGACATTTACAGTTTTGCACATTGTAGTCGCAAATAAAAGTTTGCCGCTTTCAAACCAAAAGTATAACATCAATAAACAACATTATATTTATAATAGCCGACCTCCTGTCCGATTGGTTAGCACAAGGCGCTACATCAGGTTCGAATCCTGGCCTGGGCAATCACCACTCATTCTCATCCTCAAGATTAGTTAAAACTGGCAGAAAAGAGAAGTAAGTCAACCAAATCAATCAATCTCCGCTTTCGCAATTCTTCTTTGTCATTTTTCTTCTAATTAACGCAGTGCTACAACAGCCAAGTCCATCGTTGAAAACGTCTTAAACATTGTAGTTAGCACAATCTGCAGGCTTATTATACAGAAAAATCGGTGTACGCTGTCAAGAAACCAACACCAGACTGACGTTGATCGTACCTTGACCGGATCGAAGCCTGACTACTAGTGTGGATACCTCGTGACCGTGAGCGGAGCATGAGCGGGACGTGACCCGAGTGTTGCTTGAGCGTGATGTAAATCAAGCCTTATGGTGTACATACATAATTCTTAAACGGGTCCAGCCCTCCCTTCTCTTCAACAAGCGTCTAACCATCGGTGCTCGGGATTTTCACTTACGAAATATAGCAACGCTAATTTTGTGCATATTAGCTTGAGAGTCTCACAAGGTCAGGACTTTACTACTGAGACAGGGCCGAGAACAAGACGAAAAATAGTGGAAGAAATACACTTAAAAAGAAATGCTCCGCAAGGGAACCAAAATAACACATACTCCACATGCCTATTGAAGCTTACAAAAAAACCTATTCAAATTGTGCAAGAACAATAATGTTGACACTGTGAAAAGGGAGGCAAAGTTTTCTAAATATATACTTATTTCTTTTAGTAGTTTTTATTCAATTCCATACATGCACGACTTTATCACCAACATCAATTATATTTCCTCACATATTGAATACTATAAATTGTTGCTGTTAGATATGTAAATGAATAAAAAGAGACTGTAAAATTATGCTAATGTTAATTAAGTTACCGAAATATGTGTTTTAAATATTAACTCATTCAAATACTCAGAACGAATGGGGACTACAGTTTCAAAATAATTTTAATTTTAATTCACTGTAGTTCATAATGTAATAAAGACAAGCCCCTAGGCTAAGTTATATCTTTCATCATTGAATTCTACTGTGTTTATATTAATTTCATGTAAATTATGATGCATTGTGTTAGTATCTCTTTATATTTTGTTTTGACGTGGTGGTTCAGATCTGAAACATTGAGTGTAAAGATATTATTTGTACATTGTAATATTTGAAATTTTGTATTCACATACGCTACTTTTGTATTGGATAGTCTGATATTTTATGTTACTCCTTCAATCCAACTTTGTATTATTATTATAATGTATTGTTCTTAGTAACTATACTATGTGTTGTGTACATTTACAATGTACTTTAACGTTGACATGTTTTATGTTTATCAGAAAATATAGAACACTGTAATTGGGCATTCGTCTGTTTTGTTCAAACAAATAAATAAATTAAATTATGACTGAAACGAGAATTTACATCTCAAGGCGAGAGAGTACAGTCACGGACAATGCCAGCTTGTAACGAATACATTGACTTGCAATGGAATCGTCAAGCCGGCAGTGTCCGTGACTGTACAAAGAATTTTCAATTTACAAGGCTCGCAATGTCCGTAATCTGGAATGCATTGGAGCAGCTGACGAGAGAGCACTTCCCCAATTGGCGTGTCACATATCGCCATGAAACCGTGCTCCTCCAAAGCAGGGATCTCTTCGTACTTGTTAACCTCATAAAGGGAACCTACGACTTACGTCATCTGTTGGGACACAAACATCTATACACTACTCGATGACAATTAATGGCAATGTGCGCAGTAGCTTTGCCAAAAATTCTTGTTGGACTCGTCTCCTTATGGCAGTGGATGGAAAATGGGGAGGTTGCTACGCAGGGGTGGCACCGGGGGGAGGGGGGCTGTGGGAATTAAGCTGTTTGTCCAGTCAGTGGTGCATTCGTGATTTCAGTTAGGGAGGTAGGTTTTTCTGACGGTATGCAACTTTCTATATGTTACCAGTCAGTTATTGCCTGGCGGTTGGTTCTAACCTAGCACATTAAATTATATGATAACATTTAAATGTAATTTTGAAACACACGGTTTATATTATATATTTACATTCTAGGAAAACCAAAACTCATACACAAAAAACAGCTATGGAACTAGTAACACTGAAAACATGCCCAAAATTCTATTGCCAACTTACCTATAAGTTTCTTGTGAACTTTAATACATGTAAAATATCAGAACAATGCCATGAAAATTTTAGTGAAAACAACCTGCTATTGGCTAGGTGAGTTGTTCAGTTGCAAAATTGTGTTCTTTTTTGATTCACAAGACTACATACTCCTCAACAAGACAATCTTTCATAACCGATCCATTGTTGGACACAAATTATTTTTGAATCGTGTTTGTTATACGTAGATAAAAAAAAATGGTATACTATATGCTTGCAATTTGATTATCTTTGAGAGGGATAAAAACATCCCTGGATGGAAAAATATAATTGTCTTTTGCCAGGGATAAAATTCTTTGTGGGGGGGGGTAAATACCCGGAATCCCCCTGGTAATTCGCACACTGTCGGGAGGTGCGAATGAATGCTTGCACACTCCTTAATTTTGTTCCGCACCCCCCTTCGGCACACCTTTTCAAAAAACTATTATTAATCGAAAACATTAACTCTTGCATTGTCATATTATTTTATTACTTATTGAAACCATGTTTTCATATTGAGCGTAGAATGTTTTGTATTGAAGTGAAACAGACCCCTGTGTCTGTATACAATAGCCAAGCCATTGATCCTTATCTGAAAGAGGGGCCGCATTTATTTCCATGCACTGGGCGACAGTCTCTACAATGGTTAGCGCCTGCTGTCTTATCTTTTGTTGTTAAGAATTGTTTCTTCTTCTGTAAGGCACAATATATACTATCATTGACCTGCCTTAACAAGCTTTGTTAGTGTCTTTCCTATGGTAACGTCGTCGAATCATAATCAAGGGGTCCCGGGTTCGAAACCCAATGGTGGCACATAGTGCTTCGGATCCCATATTAAACTGTAGGTCCAGTTCCAATTTGTCTATCTGTGCATAAAAGTGGACTTAAAACTCAAACAAGCTTTGTTCGTTTCAAATTACAAAACCTTTGGTTGTGGTTAAAGCAAACAAAAATGAAGCGTCAGTAGTAGTGTTCAGTTTCATTGGTATATGTTCATAGAAGCCTACTAGAGTGCGCGTCAAATCTCCTGCATATCGCAATAGCCAATAGCAGCACTATTCAGCGGTGCCATGTCGAAATCTCACACGGAAAAGAGACAGCGTGGTTGAGCGAAACGCTTTGTCACGGAACTAGGCAACGCCGCACGTCTGTGATTCGCTGGTGCTGTTCAGCCGTTCAAGGTCATATGCAGGAGATTTGACGCACACTCTAAACGTTGATTGATTTGATGTAATGGTTAAAACAAGTATGCATGTTTTCAACATCGCAACCCCTCAGCACTTAATATCTCGATCAAGAGTAGTTACAGGAATTTTCCACACTGGAAATTTTTCAAAAACCGTGCAATGCTGTGTCTTTAAAAATAATACTCTATTATCGATTCTTTTTACCCTGTAATATTAAGGCTCAGCACAGTAACGCAAGGAAAATTACCCAATACAACAGTGGTTCCCAAAGTGTGCACCGCTGCGCCTTACAGGGGCGCCACGAAATGTTCTACTTTTTTCCACTGAAATGACACTTACTTCCAAATATGCGCTTATTTAGTACTTTTTACATATAAAATGTTTCTGAATTTGAAATATGTGTTTACTTTTTTTAACTTAAGGCAAGCAACCTATCCACACTTACTGAGCGTTGCAAGTGTTTGATAGGCCTACATTCTGACTTGGGCGCCGGGGAAAAATCTTGAAACACTACGGACGCCGTGAAACGAAAAAGTTTGGGAACCACTGCAATAGAACACAAATAAATAATGCCAAACAGTACCGTAGATTGGGGCCTAACTTTGAGGGAGGAGGAGGGGGGCAGAACATAAATCCAGAAGGTTAAGAAAATACCCCTAATATGTAAATTTTAATAAACCTGATTTTGTTTTTGCGGGGAGGGGCGAGGGCCCGCTTGCCAAATGTGCATTTCGCAGTGATTTTTCCACACACCCAACATCTTCCTGACACCCCCCCCAAAAATTTATCCCCACCTGAAATTTTTCACAAAGGCCCAACTTATAGTTGCCTCTAAATTTACCCTTAATCACTCCTAATATGAGCTTAATCCCGCCAGATGGAAAATTCTCGATAAACCTGTTAATTTGAACCTTCTCTCTTCACCCATAAACATTTTACCTTAGTGAGCATTCCTACCGTTAAAAAATAGGATATTTTTGTTGTAGACGAGTGGTTGGACACACCTCCCGTCGGCCCATGCCTGCTTATTAGTTTTTCTTTTTAATGAACCAGTTGGAAAGAAACGGATTGAACACGAACGGTATAACCGCGAAAATTTCACTTTCGAGGTTTTTCTGGTGACGCTGGTCAAAGGTCCAATCTGGAAGTAGTTGCAAAACGTTCCGTCAGATGACGCTACCAGGCAACAACGAACAGAGGCCCCTACGGGGAAGAGATTAACTATGTGCACAATGGACATTTTTACTGCAAGTGAGCTGGGGACAATGAATATACTGATATAACGCAGGGTGCGAAATCCTGGGGGGAACAGGGATAATTCCCCCCACGAATGATCTTGTCCTAAAATTCCCCCCACGAATGATCTTGTCCTAAAATTCCCCCCCACTAAACTTTTCTGGAGGGAAAAGAGTTTTGGTTGTAACAACAAACATAAATAATTACTTTGGGAGTCGAATATATTGTACTGGAATAATATCTATAAAACACATAAAGAACGGACAAGAAAGAGCCTCATCTCTAAGGACACTGAACCCAGCAATTCCTGGAACACAGAAATTAGTCCGACTTGTTATTTCTTCTCCATTTCTCATCACCTTTCGTCGGCTACCACAAAGTATTGTATATAAATATATTAATAAAACACGTAATAGAATTTACATTTGAATTTTATACAGGAAACAAATATCTTCTTAATGTCTCTTAATTTTTAAGTAGTATATTATAATCTAAAATTTGCAATCGAATTTTAAATGGACAGTCGATATAATATATTGTGTGTCTTATAAAATAATTTTATTTATATTTGACACATATTTAATGACGTTATATATATATATAATATGTGTGTGTGTGTATGTGTGTCTGCTCCTTCCCCCCACCAATCTGCAGCGATTTCGCACACTGATATACAGTGTGCTAGGTAGTTGACTCGTCGCATCTAACGGTGATCGATCTTTGGACCTATCAGGGAGATTGGAGTCACGAAATCTATATTATGAGCAACGTATAGAGCGTGTCATCTTACAAATTTTGGCAGCTTACACAGAAAGAAATGATTTGTTTGGTTTTAACAAAACATATTAGGTTAAAATTTTTAGGCCCGTAGCGAGGGGTGGGGGGGGGGGGGGGCTGAAGCTTTAGCGCTATGCACAGAAAGCGCCATTCAAAGCCTCTCTTTTCTTAAAGACAACGAAGTCAGAATATGCGACACATATACGAGTGTCATCCAGAAAGAAAGGAACGTTTTGGTGTAAAACACAAACGACAAATAATGTGTGCAAAAAAATTAAGGCACAGAAACTTACTCTACTTTTCCACATATTCGCCATTTAAGCACTTATTATAGAATGGTACCAGTTTGTTGAAACCGTCATTGTACACCCAACGGCGAAAGAAACAGTAGGCGAATTGTCCACCACCATTTTCATTCGGTCTGTATTACACAATGTGATGACAATGAATTGAAATTAAGACGTGAATAAGCAGAGAACAATGCCTGCTTCGAACCAACATAGTTTCATTCCTTAAAACAATACAGGATGTGGAATAAAAAAAGTAATGAAATTAGCGGTGGACAATTTGCTTACCATTATCTTTGCTGTTGACTGTACTAGGTTGCCGCAGTGACGGCGCCAGTCTAAAATAAGTGGGTGGGATACGGATCTCGGAGTCAAATTCTCGGGGGCTAATATCGGCTAAAAGGTAATTACGTAATACTTTACTACGATATAATTTTAGCAGTGACATGCTTTACAGTCAGATCCAAAGGGAAATCATTGAGATGTTATGTTGCATTTTGTTCCACAGGCGCGAAACTTTTATGTCAAATAAAATGCAATAATTGTATTGATTTCTTTTCTTAAGCCATTATCGAGAGGAATAATATCATATACTTACTATCATGCGCATCCGGAAGGGGGGCAAGGGGGGCCGTGCCCCCCCTGGAAAATTAAAGTCATTATCAACTCGCTGGATATATGTATAAATACTACACGTAACACTCCTTCTATGTAAAGAATGTTAGAACTTTTTTTTTGATAAAGTAAGAAAATAACCATAGCAAGAAACTACGATAAGATATGTCCGTTTTTACGAGCAGCTACAACATTATTAAAATTGAAAGGTTTTGCAAGCTCTTTCTCAAAGGACAGAATAGATATAGCACTCAACCTCTTCAGGCACGTATCCAGGAATTCCTTTCGGGGGTTGCTCAACACCATTTTTTAAAGGGGTATAGTAAGAACCTCACAATTGTATGTTTAAGACCAGTGGTGGCAATTGGGTTCAAAAACGGGGGGGGGGGGGGGAGAGGGTGGTTCAAGGAAAGTTTACTTTCTCTTGGTAGACGAGGCTTAACATTAAGAGGCCATAATGTTGAGGCAAAAAAATGGGGAGCAACTATCCCTTAAATCGTCGCCACTGTAAGGCTGTCATTTTAATCAGAACGTGAAATCGGAACATTTTTTACCACTCGACTCCTCTGTTTCCATGCATTAACATTGTGTGCCGGAACCATCTCAGCATGTGTGTTTGACCATTTCTTCTCATCAGGCATAAAAACACCTATGGTGTCTTTGAGTGTTTTTACGAAGCTGTTACACATGCACGGGATGGGCAATCCACTCGACAACGCGAGATTCAAATTGTGGGCTGCCAACTGGACGCAGACAGCTCTCGAATATTTCTCTCTGATTCGAGCCTGAACACCACTAACGCGTCTTGTCCTCCCATGTTTGCAGCTCTTATAAAAGCCGAAACCCACCAAATTGTTCAGATTCAGGCCTTAGCATTCACAAAAGTTCAAAAATGCCTGTCGCAGCTTCGGCTATCTGTCATATATCGGCACGAAACAAAGGAAGTCTTCTCGAATAAGGTGGATCACGAAACAATTAATGCAGAATGAAAACCCTTCCGTTCCCAACACATCTAATGTTTCGTCTCCCAGTATGATCAAATGCTTATTCATTTACCTCCAGTGACGTGCCCAAGGGAGGGTTGGTGAGGTCATAACCCCATTTGATCCAGTATTCCTTTTCTTTAAAGAAAGAAGAACGTCAAAGACAGGAAAAAATTGGCAAAATCAGGACTGACCACCAAAAATAGTATGCGTAACCCCTCTCCCTTCCGAAAATCCTGGGCACGCCACTCTTTATCTCGGACACATTTTTTAAAATCAACTCACCAGAAGTTTTTATCATTCCGTATTAGAGATTGAAGTAAGATGCGTTCTTCCTGCAGTTTTGGATATGATCCTTTGCGGTGCTGTCTGCCTGCCTTCACACCTAACCTTAACAAGGCCCTAATTTTCCATCCTTGTGACTTGGATTTTCAAGACTTAGGAAGGTTTCAGACCGAAGGAAAAGGCGATACATGTCCATTGGAATGGGCCAATCAACAGCAACGTTTCACACCGTAGCGACACAAAAGGCATCACGAACCAAATTTCGAATTGTGAAATCCTCAGGCGACACGGTGTGAAATCTTCCGTATTAGGCCACTGTCATTGTCACCTAGAAGTAGTAGCTCTTGTTGACCACAGAAGAAAAAAATTCTCCTCAACCGGTGGGAATGCTCCTCAGTTTTCTTCTCTCTCCTATATTTTCTGTGCTTGTTCACTATACAGGCAACAACTTACGATTTGATATACACCGGACATGTACTATGTAGACATTTTAACGAAAAATCGGTTGAAGTCAAGGATGGCTAGGTGGCTTAGTTGGTAGAGCCCTGATTCGGGTCTTGGTAGAGCCTGCAATTTCCGCCTAAAATGTCTACATATGCAACATCTTCTTGCTTTCTCTTCTTGACATTCATGAAATTTTCGGCTGTATTTTTATGGTAGTTAAGTGTTTGAATGTGTTTCAAACCCAGTAGGCTTAAACAAAAGTATTTCTTTATACCATGAAATTCTCGGACTGCATATACGAAATTTAGTTCTGGCAAAACTAAATCATCACTCAAAACTTTGATTTTCAGTTGATCTATGCAGCTTATTTATCTTTTAATAAACCACTCCAATATCCGGTACTGCTGAAATATTCACTTTAGAGAGAGAGAGGTCTTGATCTCTTCAGCCCTCGACCCGAACTAGCACTACACTGAGGCCCCGGAAGTTCTGCTGTCGTCAATATCTTCATTTTCGAATCACTATATCTTATAAAGCAACCAGAGGACGCTGACTGATCACTAATCGAAAAATTGAATCCGCGTATTTATATCCTCATTATATTCTAGAACGTTCCTAAGATAAAACGATTCATTAATATTGCCAGTAGTTGACTCCTTCTCTCATTCAAGAACGTACCCTCTCCCGCTTTCCAGAGATTAGAAATTACAACGAATCGCCCTACGTGCGGCGCTACCTTTGTTGTGCAGCTTCCAAATGTTGACAAGTCTCTACATAGTGCTCAAGTGCGCTGCGACAACACCGAAAGTGCAAGAAAAGTTTACGTGCAATATTATCAACAACATGGTTATAGAACATTCTCCGTCTTGCCTCGATAATTGTCTATCTCCTTAAATCATCGTCACATTATTCAAAAAGCCAAAAACCTAATTTTATCTAGTAAAAAATTTAAAAAATCCTGGGGGTGGCTAGAGCCACCTCAACCCCACCTTGGATACGTGCTATTAACAATAACAGGGTTATAGAACATTCTCCGTCTTGTCTCGATAATTATTTCTCCCAAATTATCATCACATTATGCAAGAAACCAAAATCCTAATTTTATCTAGTGTAAACAGAAAAATTTCCTGAAGGGGGGCTCGAGCCTCCTGATTCCCACCTTGGATACGTGCTATTAACAATAATAGGGTTATAGAACAGTCTCCGTCTTGTCTCGATAATTATTTCTCTCCTTAAATTATTTTCACATTATTCAAAAAGCCAAAAACCTAATTTTATCTAACTTAAACTAAAAAATTTCCTGGGGAGAGGGTCGAGCCCCCTGTGCCCCATCTTGGATACGTGCTATTATCAATAACAGGGTTACGGAACATTCTCCGTCTTGCCTCGATAATTATTTCTCTCCTTAAATTATTTTCACATTATTCAAAAAGCCAAAAACCTAATTTTATCTAACTTAAACTAAAAAATTTCCTGGGGAGAGGGTCGAGCCCCCTGTGCCCCATCTTGGATACGTGCTATTATCAATAACAGGGTTACGGAACATTCTCCGTCTTGCCTCGATAATTATTTCTCTCCTTAAATTATTGTCACATTATTTTATTTCACAAAATAACCAAAAACCTCATTTTATCTAGTGTAAACCTAAAACTTTCGGGGGGGGCTCGAGCCCCCTAAGCCCCCCCTCTGGATACGTGCCTGAACCTCTTATTACCATTTCGATTATGAAGACAACACTTGATTTGCCGTAAGCAGCCGTTGATGGGTGTGCACATTTCAATACCACAAACAGTAGCGAAGCGTGCTTTCTCTGGAAGGGTAGGCACAGGACGGAGCAGGGATTGGGGGGGGGGGGGGCTTTGAATATTTTTTAAAAAGTAGTATGTTAAAATATAGCCCCTAGAAAATAAAAGATAACACATTACCTGAATCTCGTCTACTTCTGTTCGAAAAAGTCGGGATAGGGATTGTAAAGGATAATGTAGTGATTAACGCTCTCGCCTTATAATCAAGAAGTAGAAGGTTCGATTCCCCCTGGAGGCATTGGTTCAGATTCTACTTTAATCTAGTCTCGATTAGATATCTGAGAATAAAGTCGCTTCTGTCTCGAAGGTCAGAAAACAGTGACAATGGGACTCGATGTTCTGACCACGAGTCACCCAATGAAAAAGCTATTTGTCAGGCCTTAGCCTCTTACATTTGTTATATGAAAGCTGCTTGTAAAAATTATTTGCTACTTCAATAACAGTATTGTAAATGTTTCTCGTATTAAAGAAATGGATCACTTGACCGTCACTTAGTATTTATTTCTTTTTAATGCCGACCTCCGCGGCGGATTGGTTATAACAGCGTGCTACGACAAGGGCCTCGGGTTCGAATCCCTGCCTGGGCATGGGTGTTCTTTGTGAGTGTCTCTTCGTCAATGTCATCATATCATCGCTCATCCTAATCTTCCCAATTAGACAAAAATTGCAGAAAGCCAAGTAAAATAAACTAAATCCATCAGTCAATTATTTCTTTTCAACTCTTTTATGCATACAATTCTTCTTCAACACTCGACTTTTTTTTAAAAATTATAATACGATTTAGAAAATGATGAAATGCTGAATGAGAGCACGGACACCTTTCTGTGTCCAGACCAGAAAATTTCAGTAAAATGGATATTCTCAATACGTTTGCACTGTACTTTGCCCCCTTTTAAAAGTAGCGCGTTTTCAGTTATGTCACTAATCATGAATGGAAATTTCGTCTCAATATCCCTTTCGTCAAAGAAATAAAATGCTTTTCCTCTCTGAATCCAGATTGGTGTGGGGCACATCCAGCAGCTAACACTTCGCGAAAAGCGGTTTCTCAAAAAAGCTGAAAGCAACTTACATGCATTATTTGCAGTTAGAATTCTAATAATGCCTACGTTAATAGGTTAGGAGGTCAGGTTCAGAGGTGTTAGCAACACATTTTCGACACGTGTTAGCAGCTGCGTGTGCTTCGCTCCCGGCACAAGTAGTGGTAGTGGGCGGTTTCACAAACCTCTTTTGGGGCTCAGGGGGCTCGCAGTGTTGCCAACTGCTTATTTGAAAAAATCACCAAGGTTTTTTGGTCTAACCTAACCTAAAACAGCAAGGAGTTGGCAATTTTGCTTGAGAGTTCACAAACCGGAAGTGGGGCTTAGGGGGCTCGCAGTGTTGCCAACTTCTTACTCAAAAAAATCACCAAGGTTTTTTTGGTCTAACCTAACCTAAAGCAAGGAGCTGGCAATCTTGCTTGAGAGTTCTGCAACCGGAAGTGGGGCTCGCAGTGTTGCCAACACCTACTCGAAAAAAAAATCACCAAGGTTTTTGTCTTGGTCTAACCTAACCTAAAGCATAGGATAATAGGATAGACGATTCGTAATTCTACGAAGAGAGGAATAAGTTTGTCGTAATCTCCGAGGAGTTCCACGTAAAGATAATCTCCTGCAGAAACATCGTACGTAATGTTAGAAAGCATCTTGTCGTGCTTGATTCGAAAAATGTTCTTGCCGGTAGAAATTTTGATTTCGCCTGCGTTTTCCGGATTCACGGTGATTTGAAGTTTCCCGTCGATCGGAATTTCGTAGAAATGTAAATTGTTATTAAAAACATAAAACATCTTGCCCACATCGTCATTCAGTTTCGTCCAAATGCTGTTGAGGTGAATGATCAACAGACCGTTGAGTTTAGGTAACACGGAAGGTAAGACTTCATGATCTGGTATGGTTTCCATAATGATCTGTTTTTTGAAACCGAACAAATTCATAGGCATGCTGGTTATTTAAGAATACAGTCAAAGTTTCTTGTAATGACAGTCAAAGTGGTTTTTTTTTTTTTTTTTTTTTTTTTGTTTTTATGAATCTTCTGTTGAAGATGGACATATGTTGCAGGTTTTGCTTTCTGCTAAGCGATAGTGCCCCCACGGCAATGTGTGAATACCACACTCGAGGACGCACCTCTTGTCGTCGTTGGGATCCAGCGCAATTTTTCTAACTTTGTTTGTGGTCAACACATGGTCGACGCTCTGGATGCGCTGTTCTTCTCTTAGAACCGACGACCTGGTCTTGAGGCAATTGACAAAGTCCTCGAATGCGAGATGCTCCCGAACCACCTGTCTGCCGACACCCTTGGCCTTCTTGGTAACGCTGCCCTCGGCTTTGATGGCATAGGCCTTGGCGCGAAGACCCGCAAACTCGAGAATTACATCACCGTCCTTCTCGTCTTTG
The DNA here is from genome assembly GCF_977018435.1 of Lepisma saccharinum. NCBI lineage: Eukaryota > Metazoa > Arthropoda > Insecta > Zygentoma > Lepismatidae > Lepisma > Lepisma saccharinum. Next base: position 36,358,229 of record NC_139252.1, on the reverse strand, counting down.
AGTTTGCCAGGCACTTTTTTGTTTCGGGGCAGGATGCCGTACTGGTTCGGCTGGGGATAGCCCGAGGTGTCGAAGAGGTTGACCAAAGATGGTACCGTGACTATATCCCCGTATGCATCGGCTGAGTGGACTTGGTACACCAAGCTGTCCGTGTCCGTGTAGAGAAGCGAGATGTTGATTATTATTGAAGATCTAAAGACTGAAGTAGGAAAAGATATGAAGTGTAGATTTGTAGGAGGTTGCAGTCTACATGAGTAATCAAATGATAATGGCTTAAAGCTAATTGACTTGCAATTACAAATAACATAAAAGTATGTGGCACAACTTCTCTACACAAGAAAACATCAATGTCTCCTGAGAGTTCAGAAAGAAATCAGACTAAGCAATCAATTAGTATCATTGATATGAGACATACATCTCACATAAGAGATAGACTGTCATTATTTTATGCTCAGGATCTAAATAGCACCGAAGAATGTCAATAATTGAAAAGAAAATAGGAGGAAAGAATATTAAGTGTGATCATGAACAGGGAACAGATTACATGTAGCAAAAAAAAATGGATATGTAAATATATATTTAGTTATTTTATTCAAAGTATGGAATTAAATATAAGCTTGAATTTGTTTTAAAAATGGCCATTTTCATTGGGCAAGCGGTTGGATAGGCAAAATAAAATGCATTAGGCTTGCATGACATTAATTGTGATGCAAAATTCAAATACAAAATGTGCTTTTTTTGTTATCACTCAAACCAATGGATTCCAAAATTTCTTTCATGTGATGAAGCATGAATCTTCTCATGTTGTCCCTAAAGAAAGATCTTTATTGACTGAAACTGCGTTCAATAGTTCATGAAGTAGCCCAATGGAGGTATATTGTCTCCGGGACAATCATCTGATTTTAGACATGACCTCAGATCCCTACATTTTATATCCTTTCTCTGGGGGGGGGGGGGGAGGCCATCACCTGATTTTAAACCCTGCCAATGGAGTGATCCTTTGAATTTTAGACAACATCTCCAGGAGTGATTGTTTGATTTTAGACTTTACTTTCGGGGGTCGATCGCTTGAAGTTTTAATCGTGTTATTTGACAACAAAACCGCGAGATCAAAATAGAAGATTGTAATGATATTTCCTTATGTCCAATGTGATATGAATATTTCTTTTCTTTTTCAGACTCAAAAACTGGAGTTCATTCCTATGACTACGAGGCAGCAATTGAACATGCAGGTACAAAAAATATTATTTATATTTTTATTACTTTTTCTTTTTATGCTGGAAAAAAGTAAAAAAAAAAAGTCGTAAATTAATTTTGGGAACCATTAGAGATAAAGCATCTTGTAGTGCTTTGTACAGAATGGTTGTAAAATCTGGAACCATTAGGAGAAATGATGAACAGTGTCTTAATGCAAAATGTGCTCTACATGTTGCTGCAGTGGTTTTGCTTTCCAGGAGATGATCCAGGTCTTTGATTTTCACTCCTCAGATTTCCTAATTCTCCACATGGCAAAGCACATGGGGTTGAGATCAAGTGACTGTGGTACCCATTCCACAGCTCACTGTAATAACTCTTATTAATTGGATGTTTCACAGTGGGTGTTTCTACATATCACAAAGTCTCAGTTGTTGTTCCAATATATAAAAAAGAAGATAAGTCTAATCAAAGTAATTACCGTCCAATGTAACTTATGCCTATACTATAAAAAAATTATGGAACACTGTATACATATTGAATTAGATAAGTATTTTTCAAATAATTTATTTACAAATGCTCAGTATGGTTTCAGAGCTCATTCATCTACTACAAAAGCAAATGAAAGCATTGCCTCAAAAGTACTGGATGCTTTTGAATCTAAACTTTCAGTGAGTGCAACACTTATTGATTTAAGTAAGGCTTTTGATTCAGTTTCACACCAAATGCTAATAATAAAGTTACACTCTTATGGTATCCGAGAAGCTGAGCTATCCCTCATAAAATCGTATCTATCAAACAGACAGCAATGGTCAGTATAAACAGCAAACAATCACATCTCCTAAATATTGAAAGTGGAGTCTCCCAAGGTTTAATCCTTGGTTCTTTCCTTTTTATCATTTATAGAAATGATCTACCCACCTACATACCCCACATGTATGCAGATGAAATTACTTTCCTCACAATTGGCAATAATAAATGCATACTTGAAGAACTGGATAAAGAAGTAAAAGAGAAGTTCACTTTCTGGTTTGAAACAAATCAACTGCCTATTAATCAAAACAAAACACAGAAAATAATCACATTGAATGTACCTCAATAAAGCTTCTTGGTCTATATATATAATCCACCTATATTATAAATATAAAAATACCAATAAAAAGAGGTAAGGAAGTAGATTAAAAGTTATCCTGGGATGTGCAAACAAACAAATTATGATGCAAACTGGCCAGAGCCATCTTCATGTTAAATAAACTTAGGTCCTGCATAAGTGAGAATTTATTTGTACAATCTTACTACGCCTTTTTTCATAGCCATTTAATATATGGGATTCTATTATGAGGCAATTCATCAACTGCTAGCAATTCATTTGGCAGAAAAAAAAACGAGTAAGAAATATGGCTGGAATATTCAACCAAAAAAAAAAAAAAACGAGTAAGAAATATGGCTGGAATATTCAACCAATCTGTTTCATACAACCTATTTTCAAACAATATAAAATAAATACTGTTCCATGCCTATATATATTTGGCTGCTTAATGTTTATCAAAGAAAATAGGCCTCCCCGATGGCACAGTGGTAACGACGTCGCCTTGTAATCAAGGGATCCCGGGTTCGGTACCAGGTGGAGGCACAAGTGGTTCAGATCCCACTTTAAACTGTAGGTCCAGTCCCGATTAGCCTTACTGTGCATAAAGTGGACTTAAAACACCAAATCAATCAATCAAAGAAAATATTCATAAAAACAACCTAAAACACACTGTACACAGACACAACACAAGATTCAGTTATAAATTAGACACACCATCAACCAGGCTAAGCCAAGTACAAAATAATTACAAACACATAGGAATTAACTCTTGAAGCTGCTGCCAGAGACAGCTAACTATACACCCCGTGAAATATTTAGAAGGATACTGCAAGACTGCCTAAGATAAAAGGTTTTGTACTCAATAGATGAATTTATTCTGCACTCAAAAGATGATTTAAATTTCTAGAACTCTTAATATATGTAATACTGTCCTCTCCATACTTACCCTATATATTTATGTTTGTATGTTTATGCTAGTCTTGTACTATGTATTATATTTCTATGTTTATACTATTCTTGTATTATGTTTTATATTTGTACTGATACAAATGATGAATAAACATATTGATGTTGACATTGAAACAATGCCGCTACTGGTCCCAGACTTTACGGTCATCCTGTACAAATGACAAGAAGTAGAAATTAGAATATTCAAATGTTTTCCTTTCCATCATAAAATGCATTTTTTTGTTCAAATCTCACGCAAAAGTGAAAAATATTAAAGGATTTCAATTTATACCCATACAGCATATGTCTTGGTGATATCCCAGAAATATTGCAAGGTTTCAGTCACATTGCAGTTATGTAATCGTAATGTATTCATGATTTTTTTGCTATGTGGACAATTGTATTAACTTACAAGAAACAAGCTTATTCGGGGAGTTGAACTTACTAATAATATTTTTTGAAAGAAGGACAAAAATTTTTTCGGGGTTCAAATTAAAATGTAGTATGGTATAGTAAAGTGCAAATTGTAGTTGGTAGAGCGTTGTTAAAAACATTGAAGGTCCTACAACATATCCAGAGAAACAATGTTCAATGTTGTCTCGTGTATTACCTCTTGATTTTGACCATTATCTACCTCTTCTTCCACAACGGAGGGTGTTAATCAGTGGGCTGTTTGAAAAAATTCAGTAAGGTACGGGTGGGGGGAAGGATTCCGTTCAATTATTTCGAAGTATATATTACTGTACATAGAGGATATTTAAAAAAAATACAATAAAATATAGATACTTGTCTTAACGAGACACACAATAAATATAATTTGTGAAACAAGCACAGTAACTTCTTTCATGTTTGTCCTACAAGTGACGCAAATTGATGACATTCACAGAGATCTAGATGGAGATTAACCATTCCATCATGTCAATAACAATGGTGCAGATTTCCATAAGATAAGATCTTTATTTCCATAAGACATTACAAGAATGCATCGACATCGTCAACTTATATTAATATTTATTTATACAATAAATAAAATAAATAATTACTAGTTACATATTGTAAAGACAAAATTTATGTATCAGGATCTCAAGTGAAAAATTCTTTGAACAAATATTTCTCAAAATCTATTAAGTAGTATTCATTAACTTCATAGAAACACTCATTTTTCAAAATTTTTAGAATAAACTTCTGAAAACTATTCATTTGTAGAGAGTTTAAGTTTTGTGGTAGATGATTGTAAATTTTTAACACCATATACATATGTCATATTTTTCTTCTTATAATTAGATTGTCTCGATTTCTTGTATTGTATTGGTGATTTATACTGTTTGTCGAAAACTTTTGTAAATTATTATGTACTAAATATAAAATCCTATAAATATACAGTGAAGGTAGACTGAGTACTCCCAATTTAACAAATAAAGAGCGACATTGTGATTTAGGGGACTCCTTGCATATTATTCTCACTGCTTTTTTTTAAGTTTAAATATTTTATTTATTTGGGTGTTATTACCCCATACTCGCACACCATAATTCAAAATGCTATGTATCTGAGCATAGTATACTTTCAGTAGTACATCACTATCTGCACATTCACTCACTCTACGTAACATACTCTTTGATATTTTTTTAGCTGTATAATTAATATGATCGTTCCATGTTAGATGTGCATCAATATATAGAACTAAGAATTTTAATTGCTTTGTGCCTTCTATTGATGCCTTATTATTATAAGTAACATTTATTTCACTAGTTTTCTCTAGATTCAGAGCTAAATTATTGGCTGCACACCAGTTTTTAAGAATATTTGTTCGATTATCTAGTATTTCTTTGTTGTCTTTTTTATTCTGTGAATTCACTTTAAGTGCAAAGTCATGAGCAAATAAATATCCATCACTTTGGTCATTATCTATATTGACTGATAAGTCATTAATATATATATTAAATAAAAGAGGTCCCAATACAGAACCTTGTTGTACACCATACTTCACTATTCTACCCTTAGAGTAGTTACCTTCACTATACACAGTCTGTGTCCTATTACATAAATATGAGTATATTACCTTGACTGGTTTTTCATCAAATCCATAATATTTGAATTTGTTACATAAGATATCATGTTTTACCGTATCAAAAGCTTTTGACATGTCATAGGTTCTAAAACTAACGCACAACTTATTGTCAAGATCATCAATTATATTATCAACTAAGGTGTACACTGTCTCAGTCGTACTTTTATTAGGCCTAAATCCAAATTGTAGATTATTGTTTTCAAAATAATCTGATAATTGTTTGTGTAATAATTTCTCAAATATTTTAGAAAATATTGGAACTATTGATATTGGTCTGTAATTAAGTTTAGAAGTGATGTCACTTTTTTATAAACTGGAAGTATTTTAACATTCTTCAGCTGTTTTGGAAAAACACAATTATTTATTATACATTCATTAAATATATGTGCTAGTACTTCACTAATATACCTAGTTTGATTATTGTCGAATTTAACCCATACATATCTAAGCATTTGCTATTATTTAATTGTAGTATCGTTTTATACACATCTTCCACCTTTACATCACTAAAATGAAAATCACTGTTAGGTTTATGGACATTATCTAAATAATAGGAATAGTTCTTATCATTAGTCAAAATCTGTTCACTTGTACTATTTACATGATCAATAAAAAAAATATTAAAATCATCTGATGAGATTTCAATTGATGGATCATTATTACCTGTATTTTTATTAGTCAAATTATTTATAATTTGCCACATTGCCTTACTTTTATTGCTTGCTTGATTAATTTGTTTATTATAAAAATCAATTTTGGCTTGCTTAATCAGTTTCCTGTACATTCTTTTATATTGTTGGTATAATTTACTGTAATAAGTGGTATTATATAGTTTGCTTAACTGATATAGCTTACAACATTCATCCCTAAGTTTATATAGTTCTACTGTACACAACGATTATCATTTTTATTCTCAATATGTCTCACTGATTTCATTGGAATAGTTAGGTTAACCGTCCATAGAAATATTTCCATAAATTTTGTAAACTTAGTTTCAGTGTTCTTAATAGAATAAATATCTATCCAGTTAATTTTATTTAATAACTGTAAATACAGATGACTATTGTTTAGATTAATTTGCCTAACTAATCTAATTTTCATTTTATGAGATATATTGTCCCTGTTTATATAGTCTAAGTTTACATTAAACATTATAGCATCATGATCGGAGAGTATCGTTTGTATTACAGTTGATTTCCACCTAATATCATCTATATTCGTAATAATATTATCAATTTATTTTCCACCACCTATATTATTTGGTCTTATTACTTCATTGTTCATAATTTTGAAGCCAAGACACAGTAGGAGATTCAAGAGATCTCTTTCAAACATGTCTTTGCTATTGAATTTAACATTCAAATCACCACACAATATTATATTATAGTTGGGCTTGATGCTTATTATATAATTTAACATTTTATATAATATATCTAAAAAAAGTTATATTCTACTACATTATTATTATATGGTCTATAAACAGATAGAATTACTACTTTTCCTTTGGTTAATACAATAGCTGCAGTCTCACAAATCATTTCAACTGACATTTCTCTAATATTATCTATCTCTTTAAAATTAACATTGATTTTAACAAATATAGCTGTACCACCATGATTTCTGTTTGGTCTGCAATATATTGATGCCAATTTATATCCCGGTATTGATATAAAATTACTTTCATTATGTTTTATCAAGTGCTCTACTACAGTTTTTAATTTTACATTATTTCTCTCACATATAAAACTAATGTAATCAATTTTTGTATTCAAACCTTGTACATTCCATAACATTAAATTACATGTATTATAGCATTCATACACCTTTTTTCCATATTTGTTGATGGGTCTTGGCCTAAAGCTTGCCTTGTTTTAGTACTTTTTAATAGAATTTAATTTACAAGGTTTTTTATTACTAATTGTTTTGTCAACATCCTTATTATCAGTCTTATCATGTGCTGATATAGTTTTACTATTGCTTTGCTTAATTTTTACTTTTCTAAAAAAGGTCTGTTGAACTTTACAGGTATTGGAAATGGTTCATCTTGATTACTAATAGTGATATTGTTTACAATTTCTGATATTTTTCCACTCATATACGTACTTCTTACCCAATGAATTTAAATATAATCCTTGTTTTGTATGATATCTTCTGTCTAACTTACTTATGTCAACCCACTTTACATTCTTAAAATGTTGACAAATTCTAAGCATGTCATCATTTGCCTTTATAACCTCTTTATTTACAATGGACCATTTCGGGAGATCATATCTATGAGGTAGAGAAAAAACTACCACACTGCTTGAGGTCCAAAGTTCATAGAATTTTTTTTTCAGTGTGGATATCAGCTCTTGTCTTTCATTTCTCGCTACATCATTAGTACCAGCCATAATTATTGTTGTATTATTTTGTCCCGGTGTTGACGACTCTACAACATCTTGTAATTTCGCCCCAGGCTTTACATTACTAATAAATTTATGACTCTTACTTATTACAATGCTTTTATATACATTCTTGCCATGACTATCTGCATATCATTCATTGTCCTAAATTTATTTTTAGTTTCATCAAACTCCTTCATTTTTCTTGTTTACTTCCGTATGATTCCTTTCCCTCACTATCGTCTTCAAGTACACTGTATCTGTTTTTTATTGTTGGAAAATCTTCCAAACTATTCACTTTATAATGAAACCTAGCTATTTTACGTTTGGGTACTGACTCCCAATTTCTCAAGTCACTGATAGTCATGTTTGTTTTATTTGAGCATAGTTGTAACTGATTCTTAAGAGCCAGATTTTCTTCTTGTAGAATTTTTAAATCATTCTGTAGAATTGAGATTATCTCTTGCAAAGATTCTTTATTCTGACTTGTTTCTTCATCACCTGTTCCATCTGTGACTTGCGTCGAGTTCGTACATTCATCATCCATTATACATTTCGGACATTTCCAATCTACTTTATCACTCGGTAAATCACTCTCTAGAACATTTGCACATCTAAAGTGTTGCCACAGATCACAATAATCACATAAAATGCCATTTCTTACATACTTTTGCACTTCAAACACTTAAAATTGATAATAACATGAGTTGTACGTATACGGAACATTCACACATGCATCCATGTTGCATGAATGTAAATACTTTTGTTCTATGCCAGCAATGTTGGGAAATATTTTGGTGGAGGTGGTAGCAATAAAAACACATATGCTAGCTTCATTTACAACTAGCAGTAAGATCTACAACAATTAATTTCGTTCCAGCAGCAGACAATTCGACGTGAAACTGCGAATCATCAGGAATCACTCAATGTTGATTGATTGAACACATACAATGTTGTTCATGGGCAAATTTGCAAAGAGCTTGTTTTTTAGGTGTCTGCACAAGTAGCAATTTTGATGAAATCCCTCAAAAGCAACTACACATTTCCAACCACTCCACTGATCTTGTTTTTCTGCGTCGTTTTGGTAAACAAATGAAAGTCAGCGTGTCCCCTACCACTGTGAAAGATGTTGTCGTATATCTTTGATTTAAATTACAAAGGCTTAATTGCGCAGAAATAACCAGGAATATTCGGCCATTATACTTGGACAATAAACATTGGATATCTTATACAATTCCAGGTACTGGAAAGTTCCACTATGGCCTCCTGATAGTATGTGGATGCGTCATATTTAGCGGTTCCATAGGAATAATGACTATGTCCTTTGTTATGCCATCAGCTGAGTGCGACTTCAGTCTGAGATCAGTAGACAAAGGAGCTATGAACATGTCACCTTTCTTAGGTATGTGATACTAATATTATATTACAATTGTTTTTAAATATGTATACATAAGTAAGTATACTTCATAACATGCTACTGTTATTGAACTGGCAATAAAGTGCACTAAATTTCAAAGCAACTGAATGAAAACACTGTCACAAGCCCAGTGGCGTGCCTGAGGAGGAGCGGTGGAGTTTAAACCCCTTTGAATTCCTTTAAAAAATAACATAAAATGTAGGAAAATATCACAAAATATTGGACTGACTACCAAAAAATCATATAAATCCTGGAAATGTCACTGAGTAAGTTAACATGCACTTTGTGCAAGTATAACTCCATTAAGCCTTGTTTCCATGATTATGAAAAACTAAATATGCTGACCAAGGCAGTAATTTATTTTATTAAAAACATAAACTAACGTAACGTTTCAACCTTCTAGCAAGGTCTTCTTCAGACTCTGTATCAAGTACAAAAGTAACCAGATACAACAAGAAGGGTAATATATATACACAAACATTACTCCCTCCAGACTATTTAGAAAGTTGTTTGGAACTTTCTAGCAGATGACTTTCACTTTCCAACTTTACTTTCACCTAAAAGGCTAAACACAATTACTTCCATATAGAATGTGGTTGGACTTTTTAATCTCACGCTCTTTTCCCTTCATTTTTCTTCCTTCTCCTCTCCTCTTTTTCTCTTGTCCTTTCCACTCTTTCCAACATCTTCTTCCATTCTTTGTTTAACTTCAGTCCCCCATTCCAGTTCATTGTGTCTTCTTCGCCTTTCTTCTCTATTTCCTTGGCTTCCTTCCATTTTCTCACTAGCATTCTCTTCTCCCTTCCTATCTGCTTAGCCTCATCCCACTCTATGCCATATCCTGTTTCTCTCGTGTGTTTAAATATTGCATTTCTCTCTCTCTTAAGTCGTACATCATCCCTATGTTGTTTCAACCTGTCTTTCAGCCTTTTTTTTGTTTCTCCTATGTACACACTCTGCCATTCTTTACATTTTACTTCGTAGATAATCCCTTCTTCTTCCTCTTCTCTGTTTTCCTTTTTCTTGTTAGCATTCCTTGCTATTCCTAAGATGCTTCTCCCTCCCTTCCTGTAAGTTTTAATTCCTGCTTTCCTAAGCACTTTGCATATCTTTTCTGTGGTCTTCCCCATACTCCTTATTCCAAACCTTCTCTCATCTTTTTCTTTCTCTTCCAATTCTCCCCTGCCCGTTTTCTTACTTCTTCTGTTTATGTCCAGTCTATCCTGCTTCTCATAGCCATTCTTTTCCAGCTGTTTCCATAGGCTATTTATTTTGCCTTCTTTTTCACATTCTTTCATGCATATTTTCTTGATTCTGTCCTCCATATTCTTTATAAAATTTATTTTTGTCACCTCACTTACATCACTTCTTTTGTGGCAGAATACCCCTGCTGCACACTTCTTCTGATGCCAAGCGGTTTCAATTTCTTGTCCTCTTTTCCTTTTCATCAATATATCTAGATAGCTTAACTTGTCTTCTTCTTCTATTTCAAGTTCCAATAATATCCCTCTTTCTTCATCTTGAATTTCTTTGGCAAAAATGTCAAGCTGCCTCTTCGTTCCCTTCCATATGCCAAAACAGTCGTCCACATATCTGCAAAACAGAATCATTTTGTCATCTCCCTTTTCTATCACTTTCTTTTCCCATTCATTCATAACCAATTCAGCCAATGCTGGGCTTAGACTGGAACCTATATTTAGTCCTTCACTCATTAACATTATTTTATCTCCCATTATACTGTAACCGTTATTCCAAATGGTTTCCAGCGCCTTCACTACCCTTTCACTATCCCATTCTCCTATAATTTCTTGTCCCATTCTCTTTTTAATAATGTCCAAAACGTGTCCCCTCTTGATGCTCGGGAACATACTTTTCACGTCTAAGCTAAACATTGTCGTCTTCATCTCATTTAACTTAAGTCCTTTTATGAGGTCTACTACTTGTTCACTGTTCTTAACTGCTCTGCTTTCTTGCTGTGTTACTAACACGTCAATAACTTTCTTTAATTTCTTTTCTAAGGGTTCCAAAATATTGTTTCTGCAGTTCATTACTGGACTGTAGTTAGGGGATGGCGGAAGTCGGCTCTGGGTGCCAAACGATCTAAATGAAAATAAGTTGTAAAATTGATTGATTGATTTGTGGTTGTAAGTCCACAGAAAGGTTAATCGGAACTAGACCTACAGTTTAAAGTGGGATCCAAACCACTGTGCCATGTGCCTCTACCGGATATCGAACCCAAAACCCCTTGATCACAAGGCTACGATGTTACAACTACACCAATGGGGAAGGCACAAAAGTTGTCAAAGAGAGAGAATGCATGGGCGTCCCATGAAATTATTTGCACCCTATTAAATCAATATTCATTTCAGCCTGCAAAATAATTGGATCCAAAAATTTTCTTGCTCGCATCACTCACAATTATTCTCTGTAATGCATTGTAAATTACCAGACAGAGAAATAAGACTTTCTCTCACATTTGAGAGAAAATTTATGTAATTTTTGCTGTTGGTTTATTGTGAGATGGATGAATTGGTTGTGTAATGTATTTAAATAATATATGTTGTATATAATATGAATATGTGCACAATTTAGTGTCCACGTCGCTCCATGTTGCATAATGTGAAACATATATCCTGCATGAAAGTTATACATGTTAATGTAAAAAAGAATTATATTTGGAATTTATTTATCAAGCATTTTTTTCTGTCTTTCAAAAATAGTTTGTGTGCTTGTTTTCCATTATTAATGTGGAAATGAACATGTTGAAAAAATTATTCAAATCGTTTGTTCGAACACAAATGCTTTAGCACCAACTTCTACCCTCTTTGTATAATTTACGTGGGTAATAACGTCTTTGATACTACTACTACTACTACTACTACTACTACTACTACTACTACTACTACTAATAATAATAATAATAATAATAATAATAATAATAATAATAATGTTGGTCCCGGGCTCGAATTCTGGCTTAGGCATGGAAGTTTATGAGTGTGCATTCATCAATTTCATCTCATCACTCATTCCCATTTTGGGAAACTAGCCAAAAGTGGCGCAATAAGCGAAGTAAAATAAAGCAAATCATTATTATTATTATTAGTAGTAGTAGTAGTATTATAAAAATATTATTATTATTGGTACGTTTATCCTGGTATTTGCTCCCCTAGACAGACAAAAATTCGTGGTTGCGCCTTTGATAGCATCGATCATAGCACATGTGCTGCATCAAGAATGCTTCCACACATAATGATCATCATATCACTTGGGGCATGTTAAGTATTCGAGCAATGCTCACCTAGCATCTGGGAGCAGAACATGATCATTTTCCCAACTGAGTCATTAGTTGGGGTGTGCAGGATACCGAGCTAGATAAAAAGAATTTCCCATTCCGATCTCAACTTCAGGGAATGAATTCCACACTTTTCAGGATCCCAAGGAGTCAGGAACCTTCGAATGATCATTTTTAAAAGTAGTTAATTCTTGATGTTTTCTGCATTGTAAGTGTCTTGACACTTCTCGAAAATTGTAAAAGAAATAATAATAAAATGAAAGACAGTGATGTAAAGTTTGTGATTTCCACAGCATCGGGAAATTTTTAAACATTTCCAGTCCCGAAAATTTCGCTGCTTGATCCGGAAATCGCGATTCTCTCCCACCCACCCCTAGTCATTACATTAGTACGTATTATTCTAAGTCGTTGCTTCACAATCTGAGACTTCTGAAACACGTGTAATCTGAGCAGATCATTTTCGATTGATTGATATGGTTTATTTTAATTTGCTTTTCTGCCTCCTTTGCCTAATCGCAATGATGAGGATGAGCGATGATTTTGATGAAGGGACACTCACAAAGAACACTCATGCTCAAGCTGGGATTCGAACGTGGAACCTCTGGCATTGTGGTGCGGTGTGCTAACCACTCCGGCACAGAGGTCAGCCAGTTCATTTTAGAGTCAAATATACGCGATACAAAAACGCGTAGTGTGAATTTTTATTATTAAGCCTTATTTACTTTTATGAAATAACGAAGCGAAAGTGTAAATTCATCAATGATCTAAGCAAGAATATATCCAGTTTTTAAAGGATGGATGAAACGAATATGAGATAAAGTGTACGGTGGCTGTCACTTTTCCCTGCTGTTGAAAGAGTGCAAACATGTTCGTAACATTAAAATCATATTTCCTGACACAATGTAAACTACCTAAAATTTAAATTTGGTTTTAGGAAATAAGTTAAAGTGAACCTTACTTCTAACATTTGCATTCACATATGGGGATATTACATTCTAATATCCAAGAATTGGAAAAAATAGTAAAATTCTATGCTTCAAACTATAAATATTCTTAGTTTGATTGTCATGTTAACAATAGATTAGGAGATTGATTTTGTTGCTTAAAAGTAGGAGGAATTTATTGAAAAAATCATCAGAATTATCTGTGAGTAAAGTGTTGGTACTTTTTTTTAAATTTTTATATTGATTAAATTATGAGTAATGGCAAAATGTGTTCCCATTTTTTGCGGTGTCCTCTTTTTTATGACTTTGTCCTCCTTTTTCGCCATGCTCTGTCATCTTTTTTGAATGTATGTGTCTGGTCACCCTAAGTCGAGGGACACCTTGTTTGATAAGCCAATAATTTTCGATAACTTTTTATCGAAGCAATTTCTGATATACACAATTATGTTTTAACGTGGCTTCGTAAAATCCACTAGCCAATATAAGCAATGTGATCCTATTGAGTGAGCTGACCAAATGAAAATTTGCACCCTCATTGTGTTCTCCATGGGGGAGGAATTATATACTGTAGACTTTGAAAAAATTAAATCTGGAAGGGAATCAACTGACACTTCATTCTATGTGTATTCATTTCAAACCCACCTTCATAGACATTTAATAACTGTTTGCTACTAAGCTTCATAATTCTTATTATTCTGGAAATGTAAAGGAGAATGAAAAAAAAAATCATATTTTCTATGATTTTACATTCAGTATGATTGCTGGTCTATGTTTTACAAGTGCAGAAAAATTGTTTATCAGTCCTTTAGAAAAATTTCGGAACCATAAATGAGGGGGAAAAAAAGTGTTTTTGTTAAAATGTACTATGATGTTCAAAAGGTCAAACAAGATAACTACACATAATTATTTTTAGTAGTACATACATATATTTTATAAATTACATATCAAAGTATGTAAAAATACCAAATGTAATTAAACTAAATATTTATACATGATTATGTAAAATAAATTAGGTGCATATGATACTTCAATATTATAATAGATCATTATGCTAATTGCATATTGATTTTACCATTAAGCAAGACAAAATTTTTAAAAAATAGCTACAAAGCCTCACTCAACAAATATAAAATGTCAAGGGAGTAGAGATTTGTGATTTTGATTTTTGCAAGTAGCAGAATGCATTATTCATATACTTTTCTAGGTATGATAGTAGGATCCTTTGTATGGGGATCTCTAGCTGATAGTAAAGGACGGAAGCCAGTACTTGTCGCTGCTTTACTTATTGATGCATTTGGTACTTTTGCCTCAAGTTTGTCTCAACCTCTGTGGCTCTTCTTGTTCTTCAGGTTCCTCAGTGGCTTTGGGTAAGTTGAGATGTTGCCTGCATGTTGCAGAATTGAACGAATTATTGCTTTACTATTAACAAGGTTGTAAATAACGGGAGGGTTTGTATAACAAATCAAAACACTACATTGGTCGATATGGTCTCGAAAAGTTTATTTATGGTTTAATAAATAGTCTGTCATATATGGACCAACATAATTTCTTCTAGAAATAATATTGTATTAGAGATAAGGTAGGATCATTCGGCCTTCCTCCGGGACTGCTATCCTTTCCTCTGGGGCTGCAACTCTTGTCATCCATCTCTTGATCCTCTGGTCCTTGCTCTGGAGCTGCTGTCCTTCATCTGGAGCTCTGTTGTCCGTCCCTGGATCCACCAGGACCAGTGCATATAAAAAACCGAGCCAAGTTTGGAACACATGAAAAACCACTGGGAAAGTCCACGTACTATCCACTAGGGTGGCCACTCTAGGTCCTTGACAAAATTCAAGTATAATTCCCGGTTTTCAAGGCGAACTTTCAAGGTTTCAAAAATTCAATGTTACAAGCAGATGTTTTCTCTATTTCAACCTTGCATTACAGCCTCTCACCACCTGCACACACATACACACACAAATATATTAACACTATAAAGGCTCTGTACGATTCCAATTTATCAAAAAATTCTAATACAATTAAATTAAAAGGTGTGTGTATATATATAAAATATGTATATAATATTTAATTTAAGGTGCGGGGTTTACATTTGCCATTTCACATACTCAGACTCGAAATACATCTACAAACACAAGTCACAAATGTTACGGGATAAATTAATCTACGAAAAATTGTTAATTGGATAAGAATTTCAAATTCTAATTTACCTAATCAACTTCAAGTATATTGCAATATTCTTCCGTTTGTCAGATAGATTGTTCTGCAAAAGACACTACCAAAGTAAACAGATTGAGAGAATTCTGTTTTATTTTCCAAGCAGCTTTCTTTTCCTTTTCTGATGAAAATAAAAGCTAAGCTGTGAGAAACGTGCCCTAGGGCATTTATAGATATCTATAAAATCAATGGGATTTGGATTAATAAAAGTTGCAATTTTTCACGTCTGCGAAGAAAAATTCACGGATAATTCCTGGAATTCCTGATCCACACTTCTGGGGCTGCCATACTTGCACATCCCGGGTTCGATACCCGGTGGAGGCACAAGTGGTTCAGATCCCACTTTAAACTGTAGGTCCAGTCCCGATTAGCCTTACTGTGCATAAAGTGGACTTAAAACACCAGCTCAACCCAACCCAACATCATGGAACCACAATTCAAACTGTGACAACAGCTTGTATAAATAAACCATGATTTAAATCTGGGATGCTGGGTTTCCAAAGATATGATGTGACAGTGGGAAGGAAACATATCCATAGTTCTATCATGGGTGTGTTTTAAGTCTACTGTTATGCACATATAGGCTACTCAGGACTGGGCCTACAGCTTAATGTGGGATCCAACCCACTGAGCAATGTGCCTCCACCAGGTATCAAACCTGGGCTACACATTGTGTTGCATTGGAACTGGAAGTTGAACACAACCTCATCCTTGGGGAAAGCTGTAAGCAATTGACATTAACTTTATGGTGCAGCTAGGCATTATGAAAGATTGTGAAAACCACAAGTTTCCTGCGATTCATGGGAAAACAACAATCCTGGATGTCGTATTTTTGTAAAATCAAGAGAAGGGGAGTTTCAAAACCACTGTTTCAAAAAACAATTCTTGTATTCATATTCATATTCATATTCTTTATTTCCGTTGACCCATGTCCATAGGTATGGAAATCGTCATATAACAATACATACAGTAATGAAATTTTAATACAATTTTAGACAAGGATTACAGTAATGATTTTAAGAACTACTAGATGAAGGAAATCCAAATACACTAATAAAATATTAATACAATTATAGACAAGAATTACAGCAATGATTTGAAGAACTTCTACATGAAGGAAATCCAAATAAAGGAAGAATACACTATGGGAGTGAAATTACATACAATATTTAAGGCGAGCACAATAATAAACGAATAAATTTTTTTAGTGTAAAAATAAAATGTAAAAGTAAATATGTAACTTATACAACATGGAAGAATGCAATATATATACAGAACCAATTAATGATCATTTAGGCACAATAATAGCATATAGTGAATACTTCGTACATGACAATATAAATAGTATAATTCCATTTTCTGTAAAACCAAACTATCTTTGTTGACAATTTATGTAATTTAATATTTACAAATTTAGAAATTCATTTATTGAACAAAAACAATGTCATAATAAGAATTTTGTTAATTCCCTCTTAAATTGGGTACTTGATTCCATTGTTTTCATGTGATCAGGTAATTTATTATACAGGTGGAAACCCATGAATTTAGGACATTTTTCAAGGAGAGTGGTGTTATGAGTTTGGATAACCAGATTGTGATTTTTTCTAGTGTTGTATTGACGTACTTCCTTGATACCTTTGGAGAAACTAGACATATCTTGTTTTACATAGCACAGTAAATGTAATATATATACACTATGTTGCCATTCGTCACCGGACACCCCATACCAGAACGTTAATCTGGTCGCAGCACCACATCAGTATCATGTAGGGCCACCTTTAGCTGCAATGATGTCCGCAACCCTTCGAAGAAGACTTTCCACCAATTTGCGATACGTGTCAATGGGAATCTTGCCCCATTCCTTCTGCAAAGCGGCAAACAGCTCAGTGGTGTTTTTTGGGCGGCATGGGCTCTCAAGCGGCACTCCAACTTGTCCCAAAGGTGTTCAATGGGGTTGATATCTGGACTTTGGGCTGGCCAATCAAGTTTTTGCACACCCATGTCCTCGAACCACGTGTTGATAATGCCTGCTGTATGACATGGAGCATTGTTGTGCTGAAACAGGTATGGGTCAATACCGAATTGTTCCCACAATGTCGGTAGCCCAGAATTGTCCAGAATCTTTTGGTACGCATCGGCATTCATATTTTCTCAGAAATAAAATAAGAGGGCAAAGACCGTACCACGAAAAGCAGGATCACACCATGATGCCACCTCCACCGAATATCACTGTGGGTGCAATACAGTCCTGTAAACAGCGTTCACCGGGCATGTTCCACACCCACACATGTCCATCAGACTGCCACATCTGGTAGCACGATTCATCACTCCATAGGAGGGATTTCCATTGTTCGAGAGTCCAATGGCGGCGTTCCTTGCACCACTGTAACCGACGGGCCACATTGTGGGCTTTGATATGCAGCTTGTGAACTGCTGCGCGACCATGAAAACCAAGTGCGACGATCTCCCAGCAGAGAGTACGATCACTTGCAGCGCTACTGGAAGCCGATCGAAACTACTGTGCAACCATCTGTAACGATGCCTTCCGGTTTGACTTCACCACATGTTTCAAGCATCTACGGTCATGATCTGTCAATATTTTCGGTTCATTGGGTCTGGGTCGGCATGTCATGACCTCCTCTCGCTTCCACTTCACTATAACATCACTTACTGTCGACCGGGGTATCTGAGATTTGTTGGAATCACGGGTCGAATGCCCAAACCTGTGAGCTCCAATGATCATCCCTCGTTCTGCCTCACTCAGTTCGCATCGTCTGTCCATATTGACTGCTGTAGCTGGTATGAGTGTATTCTCAACCGGCAATGCCTTTTATAGGTTGTATGATGTGTACAGATGATCCCAAGCACTTTTTGAGGGGTGTCCGGTGACGAATGGCAACATAGTGTAGGCAAGGTAATGGTAGAATGCCAAGATCCCTGAAGATTTTCCTACATGGTTCATTCATTTTCTTTCCGTCATAATTCTTACAACTCTCTTCTGCAAAATAAAAATTTTTGCACTGTTTCTAGCATTCCCCCAAAATACAATTCTGTATGTTAGTTGTGACTGAAAAAGACTGAAATATGTTATTCTTATTATCCCCCTGTTTATTATGGTTCTTAAGGTTCGTATACCATATATGGTTTTGTTTAATTTCCCTGTTAGGTGCTCTATATGTATGTCCCAGTTGAGATTTTCCTGTATCCAAATACCCAGGAATTTTATGGAATTTGTATATTTGGCATGTTCATTTTCTATTTTTATTACTGGTTCTTCATTGTTCTTATTTCTTGAATGATGGAATTTTATTGCTAAAGTTTGTTTTCATTTATCGTCAACTTATTTGTGGGGAACCATTTGCAGAGTTCATTTGAGGTGTTTTTTATATTTGAATTTAGAATTTGTTCATTTTTGCCAGTTAGCACAATGCTCGTGTCATCTGCATATAAGGTAGTTTTAACTGAGGGCAAGTTTGAAGGCAGGTCATTTATGTATATGGAAAATAGTACTGGCCCTAGAATAGAGCCTTGAGGAACACCACATGTCACTTCTTCTAGCCTAGAGATATGGGAAGAAGCATTGGTATTTGTCCCTTCTACATGTAAGATCTCTACAGCTTGACTGCGATTTTGCAGGTAAGATCTAAACCAGGTGTTTACTATACCCCTTATTCCATAGTGATTTAATTTTTTCAGAAGTTGGTCATGCGATACTGTGTCGAAAGCTTTTGATAAATCAAGAAAGATACCTACACACTGTTCCCTATTGTCCAGGAGTTGTCTGACATGTTCGATGTATTCAAATATTGCTGTAGTTGTTGATTTGCCTTTACGGAAACCATGTTGTGATTTAGATATTATGTTGTTTTTATTTAAGAAAGTTGTAATTTGTTTATTCATTGCAATTTCCATGATTTTTGAGAAGGGTGAAAGCAGAGCTATGGGCCTGTAATTATCTACACTACGCTTATCCCCTTTTTTATACACAGGTTTGATTTTTGCTTGTTTTAGTTTATCTGGGAACACACCAGTAACAAAGGATAGGTTCACTAGATAACATAGTGGGTGTAGGATATGGGTGTGACATTTCTTTATAATTGAGGATGGAATTTCATCCAAGCCAGTTGACCATTTGCTCTTCATTTTTAAGATGATGTCTGTCAGTTCCTCGACAGAGACTGGGAGTAGGAACGTTGGTGCACTATGTGTATTCATTTTAACCTTACCAGAGTTTTGATTGGTTTTGACTTTATCCTTATTTACATTGATTAGGTATTTATTAAACAAGTTTGCCACTACCAAAGGATCGCTTACGTTTGTGTAATTTTGATTAAGTGTGATATTTTCTAGTTTTTTGCAATTTCCCTGCAGTTCTTTTTTTACTATGCCCAACATTGCTCTAGATTTATTTGAAGAGTCTGAAATTAGTTTCCCATTATGCCCTATTATTGCAGCTTGTAACACACGTTTATATACTGCTGGACAATGAAAACCGGACACTTTAATATTTGACATCTGAATTGCAATAACAGCTCGCAGGTATATTACAGAATGTTCGGCAGATCATGTAGTACCATATGCACCATTCATAGGCTCGTACTTTGTTTATGCATTCGTACTTAATTCAGTTTCTGCAACATTTAGTTAGCCCTTGTACCAGAGCTTTTATCAACCCATTGCGTTATCACAAAAAATGCAAGTGTCCGTTTTTCTTTTGTCCAGCAGTATATGTTGACTTGTATTTCTCTTGAAGTATTCTTCAAAATCAATTGTTACAGCTGTGCTTTTCCTAGCCCTGTTTAGGAATCTCATTCTATCACTAGCTATCTTTATTCCTTTTGTGATCCAAGGTTTCTCTTTTTGTGTTGCCCCTTTAACTTCCTTCTTTGGGAAGGATACAGCAAAATAGTAAAAAAATATGCAATGAAATTTGTCGAAAGCATCATTTACTGTGCTGCACTCATATATATGTTTTCAAACTTCATTGCTGAGTAAGTGATTGAAGTAAGTTGTATTTTCGTCATTAAAAACTCTTTTGGTGGTATAATCATTTATTTATTTAACATTGCTATTGCTTTGTGAAAATGGTATTGAAAGTGAGAAAGACTGTGCAAAGTGATCTGAAAATCCAGTGTCAAAAACCTCGACTGTGCATTGGTCGATTAGTGTGTTCAATAGAATTTGGTCCAGAGCACTTTTTGTATTTTTTGTTACTCTGGTAGGTACTTTAACCATTGCTTCTAGGTTGAACATGTTAAGAAGCATGTTTAATTCATGATTTACATTCTTTTTTAGAAAATCAACATTTAGATCACCTATCACTGCTACCTTTTTGTTGGACTGCTGAAAGTGATTTAGAATAACTTCCATGTTACTGACAAATATATTCAAATCACTATCTGGCGTTCTGTATACACATATGATTATATATTTTAGTTCTGGCAATTCGATAATGCATGATTCAAAGTATTTTTCAATGTTGAGGTGAGCAAACTTTTTGCATTCCTCTACTGCGATATCAATATACAAAGCAGAATGATCATGAGACATACACACATTACTAATTCGTTTTTGATCCATGTACAAGTGGCATAGTTTGGGGGGGGATACAGACTTGTATTATTAATGCTACAAAGTATTTATTTTCATTGCTATGTCAGTATGCTTATTGTGTAGCTGCTATAAATTATCAGTAATTTCAGCAGATATGAAGTGCTCGCAAGTTAATAATGATTCACAAATATAAAAACTAGGGCTGTGACGAAGCTGAAAATTTAACGATGCCGATGTACTCGCCGATAATTTTTGGAACCGATACCGATGACGATATTTAACCGATTCCGATACATAAGATTATTAAACAGAAATGGGATGTTATTTTCAGCATGACAAAAATAAATTTGCTATGTACATTTCTATTGCATATCATATGTATATACATATATATTCTCAAGAGATGCGAATGTACATTTGCATCTACAAAATGTTATGTGAACCTTTAAGAAGAACATGGATTCTCAAGAAATTAAACATTAGTACACAAGCAATTCCTGTTCTGCCAGATTCAACTTCAGAAACACGAGATTTGGAAGCACTTCAGGAAGTAACCTACTTCTTCTCTTATCGCAAATCTGTTCAGCAACACTCAACACTCAATCACTGAATACTGAACAGCAGATATGCCCAAGTATTTTCTCAGGACTTGCTTCAGGTTTGAATATTCATTTTTGAATTTCCAATACAACAGCAGATCCTGGTTCAGCAATGTACTGTTTTATTTCCGATTTATAATAGTTAGGTTGATCCTCTGAATAAGTTTGCAATAATTTTATTACAAAAACTCTACAATAATGACGAATCATAACCAAAATTTCAATAAATCTTACAAAACTAGAATATAAAACTTATTAGAAGGTAAAAACTCTAGTATAATCTATACCGGTTTAAATATCGGTTTTTTGCTGATTCCGATACCGATGCCGATGTGCCAATTTCGGCCAATTTCCATACATCTGTAATCGGCTTCGGCACATGCCTAATAAAAACTCCAAATTACTTCATCTACATTGAGTGTTTTTAGACATAAATAATATGAAAATGCTTTACTTGTTACATGCATGGAATTGTGCTATTTTCAGAATATCAGCAGAAACTGGTATAATTTTCCCATACCTTGGGGAATTCCAAACATTGGAGAACAGAGGTACTATGATGTGTTGGTTGGAAATGTTTTGGTCTTTTGGTATCACAGTTGTCCCAGGTAAATGTTCATCTTTAACTTCTGCATTTATTACCTGCTCTCTACTGAATTTAAGTGCTTAAATGTCTCCGTAATTATTATATTAGATCAAAAATGGTGGTTTAAGGCAAACTTCAAGGCAATTGACATTTCAGATATAGTGTGTATGTGTGTTATACGGTGAGTCACATAATTATTCGGACAGATAAGGTTTCTGAATATTTACTGATGTAGTCGTGATATAATACGATGATAAATGTTTAATATTTATTTAACAAACAAAACTCAATATGAGCACATTGTTAATTATCTTCAATTATGTTTAATATAATATATTAGTAAAATATTTTCATTAAACAAAACAAACATTTTTTATGGGTTAAACAAAATTATTCGGACACATGGAAGGAGAAACAGGAAAACACGCTTGAAAAGCAACGAACAGAAATGTCAGTATCTGGTAAGCATCCCTTTCATGTTTAACACCTCGGATAAACGATTTGGCATACTTTCTGGTGTACACTGGCGATATGTTAGCCCATTCATGTTGAAGTCTCTCCTTGAGGTCTGCCTTCGAGGTTATAGGTGTTTTCCTCACTTCTTCTTCCAACTTACACCAGAGGTGCTCAATGACGTTCAAGTCTGGAGACTGCAGTGGAGGATGGAGCACTTTTGGGCAGTTGTACAATAACCATTCTTGTACTACGCGGGAAGTGTGCTTCGGGTCATTATCTTGATAAAACATAAAGTTACAGAGAATGCCCATCATTTCAGAACTAGTCTTTAGATTTTACTTCAGAATGTCAAGGTAACGGTACCTGTCCATTGTCTGTTCGATGAAAGCCAATTTACCAACGCCTTGGGCCGACATGCAGCCCCAAACCACTACGTGACCACCCCCGTGCTTTACTGTTGCTTGCAAATTTTTCCCTCGGAGCTCCTCATTTGGTTTACACCACACTGTTACCCTCCCATTTCACTCACAAATATTGAATTTACTCTCGTCAGTGAAAATTACCCGATTCCACCATGTCTGATCCTTTCCTAAGTGTTCCTTTGCGAACACCAGTCTTTTTGTTCTGTTTGGCTTACTTACAAATGGCTTTCTCCTGGCTACACGGCCATGATAGTTTGCCCTTCTGAGCACTCTTCGTATAGTTTCAGGATGACTATGCTTTCCACACTCCTCAGCTACCTCAGCACACACCACTGGAGCACTCATCTCTTTTTTTTAAAAAAAAAAAAAATCCTCACTATTACTGTCTCTAATCTGGGGGAAAAAATTCTTGGTCTCCCTGTATGACCGTGGGACTCGATCCTGTCTTCATCTTTAAATCGCTTAATAATATCTGCAACTGTACTTTTTTTCATTTTCAACATTGAGGCTATTGCAAGGTAAGTTTTACCCTTACCGTGGTGCCATATCACTAACTGACGTTGTTCAAATGAACTTTCCTTTCCTCTTCGTTCCATTTCTACATAGAAAATGTTCTTATATCACAACTTTGTTAAACAAAACGCGATCGTAATTGCTACAGAAACCTACAGGAAACCAGAGTTAATATATGTGAACAATAAAGGGGGAACCCCCGAATGTTACCAAACCTCCACCCGTATGCATTCGAGGGCATACGCTTTGTCCCAGTGCCTCTGTGAATAAACTGGGACGTCTTTTGCTCGAATTACGGTTCCCCCGTTATTGTTTTGCTCTACCACTTTATTAAATTTCCCATTACAATATTTGAAAGTATACAAGAAAATAACATTACTACATACATGAAATTATTACATAAAATAGTGTATGGACACAGTATTACAGTACACAATTATTTCTTCGTGAGATGGAGATTCTGTATGAAAGTGTTTGCAGTTTATTGTAGTTTGGTATGGCTGTAAGTACCGGATTCTGTGGTACCAGAATCTAAGAAATTAAGGATTTGTATGGCTCGAGTTCTCTATTTAATATAATTGGTTTTTTAAAGGTATGATTAGGCTCCTGGACCAGCCACCGACAGAGGGTGAGTTGATGGTTGAAGACCATTTTAGTTTGTATTGTTTCGTCGTTTGCTCCACCCCAGAGGCTAGGTGTTCCGCCCTCGGTGTCCCGTCCCGTTTCCTTTAGGAGGAAGTGGACAAGGTATAGAGCACTCGAGTTCCATCACTATAGTGGAGTATTGCAATTTGTAGTGAGAAAGAAAAAAAAAACAACAACAAAAAAACAAAACAGAAGTTGTAGATAAAATAAAAGAAAAAATCGTCGCCATGTTGTGTATGTGTAGGCCGAAATGTGTGCACTTCAGCTAATTCATGGCGACGTGTATGATTACAATCAGATAACTAGTAAATGTAAAGTAAAATAACTTTTAATAAAATATTAATGAAAATAACAATGATAATACAAAAATAAGATACTATATTATTATGAATATTAATAATGAATACAATGGTTTATGAAGCTCCGGATTTCCGGTGCTATGTTCTTACTGGCGTACCAGTACGTGTATCTACAGAGGGGTTTTATTTGATAATTTTATGAATTTGGGTTGTGTTGTTTTGAGGCTGTCTCCCTCAGAAGGTAGTCCTTGTGTATTTCTCCTTGCATTCACATGAGACGAAATCTTCTTCTTTCGGCTGCTTCACTTCTGCCTGTAGATGTCACGAAGAATTTCCTTCTGGGGGCATTTACTGGTGCGTCCTCCTTATCGCTCTTCTCCCCGGGAACTACTGTGGGTGATCTCTACGCGTCGAGAGAGCATTTTGGGACCTCGTCACCCTTCTATCTTGAGGCTGGCTGGGAGTAATGAGAGGTGTAGTAGGTCGAGTCTGCAGCTGTGAGTTGAACCGTTTCATTTCCTCCAAGGAAACTGCGTTTGTCAAGCATTTCAATTTGTCTATTTGTTGCTGACAGAGAAGGATTTTGATATTCGTCGTTGGTAGTTCCTTCCTCAGATTCTTGATGTAGTCTCCAGCTGCCGGGCAGAAGAAGACCTTATGTTCTGGAGTATCCTCTGTCTCTCCGCATGTGGCGCATACTGTTGTTTGCCTGCTGCCAATTCGGTGCAAGTGAACTCCATAAGGACCATGGCCTGTCAGCAGGTGAATAAGTCCTCTTATGGGGAGATCACCAGTAGGAATTTTGGCTCTTATGTTCGGGATGAATTCATATGTTCTTCTCCCGTTTTTCGCTCTTTCCCATTCTCGTTGCCAGTCCGTGGTTATTTTGTCGTGAATTTCTTGGAGTGTCGGGTGGAAGGTCCCTATAGTTCTTATTATGTCTCTTTCATTGCCCTTCTTGAAATGGTATTTAGTGGCTCTCCATCTCGCTTCCAGATCCATTGGCAGGTGTCCTGTGACAGCCAGAAGCGCCTCAGTCGATGTTGTACCAAAGGCACCTGTCGTTCTTAAAAGTATCCTTCGTTGTGAGCCTCTTAGTGTCCTTAAATTTTTTTGGTTGTTTAGGCCATCTACCCACGTTGAAGCCGCATATGTTACTATTTGTGCATATATGGATTTAATGTAAGATTGTATAATGCTAGGATGTAGATTAAAATTCTGGGAGGCCAACCTTGTCAGTTTATTCATGGCTAGCTTCCCTTTACTTGTAATAGATTGTATATGAGCTCCAAATTTTAGCCCCTCTTCCAATGTTACTCCCAGATATTCTACTGCATTTGCTCGCTGTATAGATTTTCCTGATATTCTGATTGTTGGATTTCTATGTGAACAGAGTATCAATCAATTCGTAAATCGAAATTGTCACTGTATCACAAACTTATGTTAACATTTACTATGTGTCCGAATAATTTTGTCGCACTATTTTTGCAACGGAAGGGATTCATCCTTCATTATATTGTTGCTGATGTTCGATTTTTAACTTTTTATCGTCCAATTTTGTGCTAAACATGACATTTTTTAAACGAAAATCAACTTTAATGCTGTACACAGATTTCACTCCCTTCCTGCTCTTAAATGTTAGAAATTTACTGTGTGTCCGAATAATTATGTGACTCACTGTATACTGTAAATGTATCTATGGACACACACACACGCGCGCACACACACACACACACACACACACAAACACACACACACACACACACACACATTGATTTCATTTGGTTATTGTGCTCTTAGAATGTGGCCCACAAACAGCTGGAAGCAGGCTGCTTGCCAGTGAAACTGGATATGCATATCCCCTCAGTGCAAGAGCATAGCTCATTTGGTAGCTTTCAAGTTGAGATTTCGTCAAGTTTCTCTTCTGTAAACACACTGCAGGGCACTTGATTAGAGCTAAAATTCTGATCAACAACATGTTATCAGGTCCATGCCATCAGAATATATCACCTCTCCCTAGTGAGAATATAACCATATCAGCACAATGTATATGTATATGTATGTGTGTGTGTGTGTGTGTGTTTTATACATATATCAGGGTTCCCACTCATTTTAGCGGTTCAAATTACTTGACTTCTTCATATTTTTGAGGTGTTTTAATATACAAAGGCTGTCGCAGAGAAGGTGAGACAGAATTTTCCTGGCTTGGCAACACTGCCTATGGTTTCGGCATTAGTCGCGTTGTGTAGGATGACTCATTCTGTTTCCGTAGCAAGTTGTCACATGTTGTGAAACCACGTTAGTGAGCAGCTGTGTTGATTTATCTTAACATGTTTCGTTTACCCCTCCAGGTTTTTGTGTATAACATTGCTTTTCGTGATGAGTATTCAAGATGAACAGTGACATGCCATAAAATTTTGTTGGCATTTAGAGAAAAGTGCTGCGGAAACAAGACAGACTGAGTAGAGCCACAGTATTACCAAGGAGTCATTGAGACTTGCACCAGCACGTAGCAAAAAAGAGGCTGCATTTGAAGAACTCCTTCATATTGCACCACGATAACGCATGCCCACATACCGCGCAGGCTTTTCAGGATTAGGCGACGAAGAGAAAAATAGAAATTTTCCCACATCCAGCATGCACCCTGCGACTTTTGGCTCTTTCCACTCTTAAAGGCCGCCTTACGTGGTAGTCATTTCATGGCAAACAAAGAAATGATCATCGCAGCACTGCTACGCAGTCACGACTTTTTGACCTATTGCACTCATTTTGGTCTCAATCGGCAGCTAATGAACCAAATTTTCACCCTAGTACATTTGCTAGCCAATGGAGGTCGCTGTTTTTCTCACCTTCTCTGCGACAGCCTTTGTATTTCCAGCTTACTTTGGAAATTTTCAACTCATTATAACTCTGTTTAGAGTACCTTTAAAGTGGAAATATGAGAGTGCTGGTTTCAGATTAGAGCTGCCAAGTAGCCACATGGTCAGCACTCTTGCCTGGTCCCGGATTCAATTCCCAGAGAGAGCCAAAAAGAAAGGAGGACAGTTGGGGAGCTACTTGAAAAGAAATAGTTCAGGATTCCAGTTTCATAAGCATCTCTGAAGGCTTATGAGGCTCGAATCATGTTAAGCCTTTGTGAAGTACCCTTGATCAATTTTAGCTAGACATCATTCATCCCAGCAATTTACGTGTAAATTGTTGGTAGCGGGAGGAGTTCTTTATTGAGACTAGAGGGGAACTGGGTGATGTTCCTATGGTTTAACATGGTGACAGTGAGCTAGATGAGGGGATGATTCTTAAATGAATTTGCTTCAGTTCATGATGATAAATAGTCACTAACTATGAAAACTTGGATTAATCATTTCCAAATCTCACAATACATACTAGGGTAAATCAAAAAGAAAATAATTATTGTACAAAAATGTATGAACATTTAACTTTTTTTCTATAGTCACCAAAGAATTCCAAGCACTTTCTGAATCGTGTGACCACTTTCTTTATTTCTTGTGTGCAAATATTCCATCCAATTTCAATTGAGTTGACTTTTGTGCTCATCGGTTAACAATCACGGCACCCAGTGAGAGCACAGTTTACGATACACCCAACTGGTGATGAATCAGCATAGACACACTATCGTAGGATATGTTCAGTTCACTTGCAATCTCTTTTAATTTTCACGTGGCGGGTGGCAAGGATGATTGCATTCACACGCTCTGTTTTGTCGATAGTGTTCACAGTTGCATGCTGCCCAACACACTGTTCGTCTTTCACGTTTGTTCTTTCCTCTTCGAACATTTAGCACCATTTTCTGATCATGGGGTGTGACATTGCATTCTCACCATACACCTTGGCAATTTGGCCGATGGATTTCACTCTGATTATGCCTTTGTCTCCACAAAAGTCAAACAACAGAGTGCACCTTAATTTTGGACGCCACCTCAATATGATGCGCCATACTCATACAGTGACTACTCTCATATGAAAGCAGCTGCAGCATGGCTGCTTTGGGTATGGGGAGAATACATTCCAGACAGTGTTGCCACCAAACATGATTATTTTTTCTCTTTTAGTACAGAAACACGGATCGGGTGTAACTTACTTTTTGATTCACCCATGTATTTATGTGCACATAAATTAGTGAAGTGCAAATTGAAAATAAAATGAATTTCCCATTAACTTATGCTGATTTTCTTCTTTTAGTAATGGCATGGATGATTATTCCTCTTCCATGGAGCAACGGAACATCAGGATTCAAGTACAACTCTTGGAGGGCATTTGTGACAGCAACTGGCATTCCTAGTCTATTGAGTGCCATGTTACTAATGTTTTACCCAGAAAGCCCAAAATATCTCATGTTCCAGAACAGAATGCAAGAGGCTTTGGATGTTTTTCAGAGGATTTTTGAGATTAACACTGGCAACCCACGAAATACATACCCCGTAAGTGTCAGTCCTAGAATTGACTCTAGATTCTAGAGTGAGTAAGGAATTGAGATTTTGAGAAATGGGGGCGGGGGGGGGGGGTGGACCCTTTCACAGTGTAACTGAATTTACAAGTAAAACCGAAATTTATATATAGGAATACCTTATATGTTTCTGTATGTAAACTTTTGGAGTCATGTTTTTTCACCCTAAATTACATGCCACTAAAATAAAATGACAAACCATACATGACACTTGATAGAGGGAAAATCTGCAGAAAGTTTCTACATAATCTCAAACCTGTTATTTGTTGGGAATTCAAATTTTGTGTTACATTCATGTTTTGTGGCTTTGTATAACTCATTGCCTTTTTGTATGACAATAAGACAATGCTATTGCATTGACAATCTGAATCTGAGAGGGGCATCATTCGTATTTCTCACCCTTAAATAAATATGAGGTAGCAAAAAGTAAGTTTTGCAGTTCTATTAGCAGGTTGGCCAATTGCTTTGTGGGTAAGATGATAAGGATTAGCCTATTTTTGAACACAGCTGCGCCTGACACTGAGGCACTTGTTGTAGTAGCATACCAAGCTGAAGAAGCCTGATGCATATCTGACCTGCATATGAACAATTTTGCAAATGTCACATTCTACATCATCGTTGACTGCAGGGTGGCTACTCTAGGACCACGATAAAATTCAAGTATAATTCCCAATTTTCAAGGTTAATTTTCAAAAAATTCAAGGCTACAAGAACATGTTTTCTCTATTTCAACTTACGCATTACCGCCTCTCATCAACCACAACCACACACATACACACACAAATATATTAATATAATTAAGCCTTGTTTCCATATTAAAAACACTAAGTTGCTGACCAAGGCAGTTTATTAAGATAAAAACACTTAACACGTAAGGTTTCAACCCTGTATCAGGGTCTTTCTCAGACGAAGAACTAAACTAAAATGATGAAATATACTACACACAGAAAGATTACATACACATAGCAGGGTCACTAGTCACACAACAACAAATCAAGTTGACAGTCCTTATCTATGAAGATTTCTCCAAAGGAATTAAACACATCACCTCCTGATAGTTGTTGACTAATGGGTCTACTACACTGACAGGCGATTGACAGGTCAAGATTAGCAAGAGTCTAGAACCACCTGCTTACCACTCCCTCACCCCTCCTGCCTTTTTGGTTATGGATGAATACCTCCTCCTCTGGTCTTCTTCTTTTCTCTTCTTTCTTCCTTGTTCATACTTCTTTTTTCTTCATTCCTTTTCTTCATCCTTTCAACTGTCTCTAACACACTCTTCCATTCCTTGTTTATCTTGAGTCCTCCATTCCAATTCATGATGTCTTCTCCTTTCTTTTCTATTTCTTTGGCCTCCTTCCATTTTCTCACTAGTTCTCTCTTCTCTTTTCCTATTCGCCTAGCCGAATCCCATTCAACTTCATGTCCTGTTTCTCTAGTGTGTTTGAAAATGGCATTCCTGTCTCTCTTCAATCTCACATCATCCATGTGTTGCTTTAACCTGTCTCTAAGTCTCTTCTTCGTTTCCCCTATATATACACTTTCACATTCTCTGCACTTCACCTCGTAGATAACCCCTTCCTCTTCTTCCTCTCTCTTTTCTTCCTTCTTCTTGCTGGCTATACTTAAAATAGTGCGTCCTCCCTTCCTGTAAGTTCTTATACCCACTTTCCTCAGCACTTTGCATATCTTCCCTGTGGCATCACCCATACTTCTTATACCAAACCATCTCTCTTTTTCTTTTTCTTTTCTTCTCTTCCAGTCCTCTCTCTTTTATCTCTTTTCTTCTTCTGTTGATGTTGTGTCTGTCTTTCTTTTCATAGCCATTCTCTTTTAGTTGTTCCCACAGGCTATTAATCTTGGTTTCTTCTTCCCCTTTCTCTGTGCATATCTTCTTTATTTGGTCTTCCATGTTCCTTATAAAATTACGTTTAGTTCCATCACCCACATCACTTCTTTTGTGGCAGAACACTCCTGCCGAACACTTCCTTTTGATACCATGTAGCCACAATCCCCATTCCTCTCTTCTTTTTCATCTCAATATCCAAGAAATTTAATGTTCCTTCCTGTTCCGTTTCGAGCTCAAGGAATATCCCTTCACATACTAAGACTAGAAATACATCTACAAACACAAGTCACAAATGTTACAGTTTCTATTCTAATATACGAAGAATTGTTAATTGTATAACCATTTCAGGCTGAAATTTACCTAATCATCTTCAAGATATCTTATCTTCCGTTTGTCTGTCATTGTTCTGCAAAAGACACTAACAAAAGGTTGAGAGAATCCTGTTTTATTTTCCTTCCTGGATAAAAATAAAAACTAAACTGTGAAAAACTTTTTTCAAGGTATTTATAAATATGTATAAATTCAATAGGATTTGGATCAATAAAAGTTGCAATTTTTCATGTCTCCGGAGAAAAATTCAAGCAGAATTCATGCATAATTCCCAGAGCCAATAATTCACACAGAATTCCCAGAGCTAATAATTCACGCAGAATTCCCAGAGCCAATAATTCATGCAGAATTCCCGGTGAGTAACCACCCTGAACTGGTTTCCAGAAAGGTGGGAGGGAGTATTTTCTGGAGAGACAGACACATTTATGTTTACATCTAAATACCATATGAAAATGCACATTTGGACTAAAAAAGCATTAATTTAGAGATTCTCTTGGTTGCTGGACAGTATTAATAGGGAGGTGTGTGGAAAAGGATCATGAGAAGTGGGAGTGCACATTAACTCTTAAACTTGAAAGAATGTCTTCACAGAAAAAATCTCATTACAAAAGTATAGTCATGAAAGATAACATTTATTTCTATTCTTTTTTGGCAAACTATAATTTTGTTCATTAC
Source organism: Lepisma saccharinum (assembly GCF_977018435.1). NCBI lineage: Eukaryota > Metazoa > Arthropoda > Insecta > Zygentoma > Lepismatidae > Lepisma > Lepisma saccharinum. The sequence continues at coordinate 36,326,288 of NC_139252.1, read as the reverse complement.
TGTTGAGATGAACAGAAATGTAATTGTAAAAGTAACTGTTAATTCCATTACTTGTTATTTGAAAAGTAACCGTGTTACATTTATGCATTCCAAAAATGTAAGAAGTTGCATTTACTTGTAATGCAGTTACTCACAAAAAATGTTGTTCATGATTAATACTACTGCTCTAATAACATGGGCATACATCATGTACAGCATACAGTATGTATTGATTGATTGATTTGCTTTATTTGACTTCGCTTTTTTTGCAACTTTTGGCTAATTTGCGAAGATGGCAATGAGTGATGACATGATGAAATTGATGAATGGACACTCATAAACATCCATGCGCAGGCCAGGATTCGAACCCGGGACCCCTGGCATTGTAGCACAACGTGCTAACCACTCCACCACGGAGGCTGCCTGACAATATGTATACCATGAAAACTGTCTTCTTATTAGTCCTTATAAAGTAGATTTCTGTAACTTTTATAATTTAAAGTTTCTGTTGCATTACAACTTATTTAGCAGTCACAACTTGTTCTTATGTAAACTGCTAATCATGTGCATTTTATGCCATAGGTTGCAACATTAGCAAGGGAACAAATTTCGTCTGTTACCTGCAAAAATGATGAAAACTTATTTAAAAAAATTCTTCAATATCAGAAAACACTTGTGAGGCAAGTGAAAGCATTGTTTGTACCACCTCAACTGCGTTATGCTGCACTTGCTTTCACGGTGCACTTTGGAGGGGTGACAAGGTATGTGATTTTATGTTTTCTGTTCTGTATAATCAAGAAAGGAAATTATCTATCACTTAATCATTTCTACTTTAGATTTTACAAGTTGGTTGTTATAATCAGTGATTCAAGAGGAAATTGATAGCTGGGGGGATGTTTGGTCGAACCTTGGCACTAGCTGGGGGATGCTTCTGGGGTTTAACATGGTGACAATGAGACAGCTGGGGGAAGTCCCCCCTCACTTTGAGCACCGATTATAATATCTAATGGTTTGGCAAATATATAAAAAATAAAAACATTTAAATATAAATTTAAAAGGAGAAAGGATATGGCAAAATACATAAATACTGTCAAGAATAAGTAAAAAATATACATGATTGGGGAATAAAATATGCGTTTGTATAATAATATAAATTCAAGTTACCAACTCTTCTGCGAAACTTACTTTTAAAGGTTCTATTAATTTCAGTGACCTGCGGTAGCTCAGCCGTTACTGCAGCTGACTACCATGCGAGAGACCCACATTCGATACCCAGCAGGGAGAACCAGGATTTTTTTCCACCTGTTCAAGTGGCTCCGGTGCACACCCGGTGTTGTATAAAGTGGGTACCTTGAGGAAACTGTGGGGTAAAGGCAACCAGGAGCATGGTGCTGATCATCCCCATCTTTGGCCGTGATCGGCCTGTGTAGGGCCCTAACTCCACACCCTCCATATGCCATCATGGTGTGGTGCAAAGTACAGGGGAGCTTTACTTTACTTTATAAATGTCAGTGGTTCCTGCCACCATCCACTGCCTGTGCTTCAGTGAACTTATTCTTCAGTGAAGGAGCAAGTTCCCAAGTGGATGATGGCAGGGACCACCGAAACGAATGGAACCTTCAAAAATAAGTCTCGCGGAAAAAGTTAGTAACTTGAATTTTTTAAAAATATATACTTGAAACAGTCATACATGTGTAAATAATGAATATACAGAAAAGACAGGGCTGTTTCTACAAGTTTTCATCCAAATAAGGTTTTGTTTAATTGTATTTTTACATGTTTTCAGTACTGATAAGTTGAAAAACTGATTCCTTAATTTTGATTTAAATTGGCTGAGAGATGAAGAGTTTCTTATCATTCCTCACTCTGGTAACAGTAACTGTGAAAGTATTTCTGTAAAACGTTTGCAGTAAAGTAACAATACACCCCCCCCCCCACACACACACATACACATATATATACACATACAATTAAATAATCCTCATAATACAGTAAATGCCTATCGTTACTTTTTAATGGAAATTATGTTAACCCAGACTTCTATTCTTACAAAGAAAATCTCCAATATACAATAATTTGGAAGCATTACATTCTATAATAAACAAAAATGAATATTTACCTTTAAAATTTACATGTATGTAGTCTTAAAGTATATACTGGCATAATATAGTTGTAAATATTCTTTCAAATGCCTGAAAACTATTTTTTTCTTCTTTTCAGTTACTACACGTTGACTCTGTGGTTTCCAGAACTGTTTGACCGATTTGATAGGTTTTATGAGATCAACCCTAATTCCACCGCTGCAGTCTGTGATGTGAGCACTTTTGTGTTTGAGCTGGCTTCGAACTCTACTAACAGCTTCTGTTATCACTCTATACCAGATTCTGTGTACCGGAACACATTTATAGCAGGGGTTGCTTGTATTCCACCTAACATATGGCTGGCCACATGTGTGAAGTTTCTTGGGCGGAAGTTTTTCCTTAGTAAGTATTAATTATAACAATTTTGTAATTGCTTTACACTGTAAACTTTGTTACTTTATTAAGAACATCAGGGCTAGGTTGATGTAAATGAAATATAATAATTCAGTTAATACCAATATTTTGGGATGGTGCAGAACTTTTAAAATTTTTGTCGATTATCTCATGTAAAATTTCTTATCATAAACACACAAAAAAGTCATGGAATTGTATGTATATTGTACATGGTATTATAAAAATAATGTGTCCTGCCTCTGTGTCTGATCACATTGAATGCTCAACTCACAAGATTTCACCAATAAACATTTCAGGTTCAAGCACTGGCCAGGTTTTTCTTTTTTGAGTGCCAGTTCATAAATTTCATCTAATCATCCTTGATCATTATTATTAGCTAAATGTTACAAATAAGGATATACTTATTAATTAATATTTGTTAAAAATACTGAAAAATTAACAAACAGCACAATAAAAAACACTCGACAGAACTGCTAAAGTGTTTTATATCGTGCTGTTTGTGATTTTTTTCAGTGTTTTTAAGAAATATGTTGCCGGCACGTAATGTAAGAAGTTTTCTACTGTCTTATTAATAGTTCCTTCCACATCATTAAAATAATTTTTGTCTCTTTTTTCCAATGGCGTTCTTGAGGAAAACAGAAATAATATTAATTAAAATCACAGTATTTCAAACTTTTACATAGATAACTTGCTATATTTTAATGCATGTTAAGAAATGTCACTCTTTGCTACAAAATCCCAATGCCTTCAAAAGGTTTTTGTGCTGCCAGAATGTAGCTCATGTAGTACTTGATGGGGGAATTCGATATACATAACTAGGACTTGGATAGTTATGCACTTAAAGTACCTAAAGTATGCATGCAAATATGAACTAAAAAGGTGTGAAATATGCAACTAAATATGCACTTTTTTAAACATGTTCTTTGAGTTACCGCAAAACCCTACATGTAAGCACATATTTGTTCTTCTTTCAGCTCATATGATTTAACATGTAATAAATGTACAAAGGTCATTCAATGTTGACTGAGACATTTGTGAATAAAAAGTGATAAAAAGCTGGACCATAAAACTGCCAGAGGATGTACCATCATCCTTGTATTGAGTATTGTGCGTGCGGTCTCCCTGATGTAGTTGGCGTATGCACAGTAGTGTTATAAAAAATGGCGGCAAGTAGTGTATCTGCAGCTGTGGAACAGCAGGGTATGGTCAAATTCCTTGTGAAGGAGAACCTGAAGCCAGTTGAAATTTTGAGGAGATTGCAAGCACAGTATGGGGAACAAATGATGTCATGTGCAAGGGTGAACAAATGATGTCAACACTTTAGCGAAGAACGATATTTGCTGATGATGTTTTACTTATGAATATATTAATTTTCAATTTCCTGTTGCTGCGTAATGACGAGGGAGGAGGCATTGGAAAGGGAGTGGCATGCCACAACCACCCAGGGTGGCAAAATGACTAGAGCCGGCCCTGTTTACCCCTCAGTGATTATCAGATTTGCTTGAGCTGCTTAAAGAGCATATGAGAGGGATGAAATTGAAGACAGATGAAGCACTGACAAAATATGTCCTGCAGCATCTACAACAGCAGTCAACTTCCATCTATGCCAAAGGACTCAGGGAAGTGACATAATGATCGTAGTGGTGCCTGGATGTTCAGGGGGATTCCTTTGAAAAACTCACATAGTTTGTTTCCAATTTCTTCCTAGAAATAATAGTCTCGGTCAACTTTGTTTCTTGTAAAAATTGCAGTTCTGAATTTATTACAGTTTCAGTAGTGGTTGTTGGCTCTAAAACATGCAAGAAGCTTATATATATGATCCATATATGCATTTGCATATGCAATATGCATTCATCAAAAAAGTTTAAAATATGCATTTGAATGGTATGCTAAATGCATAACTTTCTGGGACCCATACATAACCCTTTAACTCAAGCGCATGGCACATTTCGTAGCTTTCGAAGACCAGGTTTCATCTATTTTCTCCTCTGTAAGCACATGGAGGTTTATTTGCAACTTCCTGTTTCCATAAATTAATTACCAAGATGAGACACAATATTTCTGTGTGAAGCAGGAGCACTGGAGAATTCCTTTAAAATCAACTCCTTGTTCTTCTACATGAGTTTGTTTTCACATGATAATTATACATAAAAATTAGGAGCAATTACAGAATACCGAAAGTATCTCAGATTGCTTTCAAATTCGGCATACTCACTAATATTGGCATCCTAATCATGATTCTGCAGTTAAAAATTGGCAGTCACATCTGGAAAATGCGAAATTAGTACAAATAAGGGGCTCTGTGAACGAAGTAAACACCGGTGATTTATGAACGAAACAACAATTTTTTGCAATGATTAGGATTCAAAAACTATGTTTATGAATACCCTGAATTTTAACTATGCTTGCCTACCCTAACCTAACCATATGTGAATGGTTCATGGGGCAAGTATGTTTTCCACATTTACTGAAGATGCCATATTGTCACATGTAAAGCAACGCTCCATGGAACAGATAGCGAACTTAACTTGTTCACATCATCAAACATGGCGAACATATTAGTGTATCGACAATCATAGTGGTAATAGTGGTAATGTATGCACGGTATTTTGCATTTTGCAGATGTGACCACCAATTTTTAACTGCAGATTTCGAGGTCAAAATTAGTGAGTATACCAAATTTTAAAGCAATCAGAGATACTTTCGGTATTCTGCAATTATATTTGTTCTAAGGTGTATTTATGTTGTGGTTAACACGGCTGCCCATATCAAAGTAAATACTGAACTGCATGGCAGGGAAGCAGGCAGAAAGGGGACAATGCAGGATATGTTGTCGATAATATGTTGCAGGATAAACAATGCGAATTCGAACTGGAACTTCTTTCAGGTGAATACTGTATAGAAATAGGCACTCTTATGTTTACCATCTGTTAACTCAGACATATCAACAATCAGAGTTATTCTACGGCAGAATTCCACTGTGGGCTGGCTTGTTGACTTGAGAAAACATTAACTTGGAATCATAACACTGTTAAGCTTTGTTTCCATGATTAATAAAACATGCTGACCAAGGCAAGTATTTATTTAAAAAAAAAACACTATTCATACTTCAGAGCAGTGGCGGCTCAAGGGAGATAGCTGCCATGCCATGGCACCACCCTCAGAAGAAACACATACCTCGCCCAAGTATTGTTAAATAAATACATTAATAGTGTACAGACAAGGATATTTGTACCTTGCAATCGGTCAAGCTGACATGACGACCGCCCCCAACATCCTCACTGTATCGCCAGCAGCTGTTTCGTGTCCTCGCGAGGCAACAGTCTGAGCTGCCCAAGAGCTGGCCTAACCAAGTTGACACACGTGCAGAGAGTTGAAGAAGTCTCAGCGGGGAACATTTCCACCATGAGCCAGGAACAAGGTGGCAGGGGGCGGGGTTAGCCCATAAGACACCAGTTGTGCCCATTTTTACATGGCAAGGTGAAGGAACTTTCACAGTGTTGACATCGTTGCCACCTTCAGAGATAAGTCGCTAAATATGACTGATTTGTAAGACTCGGGGAAGTAATTCGTGAGAAAGGCACTGTCTACTATTCTGCCTACTTTTGGAGAAACGAACATAGTAGTTTTCCAAAGTTAAATGAACATTTTGATAATGAAAAATATGTAGATAGATGCTCATAGAGGGCCATCCAGACTTTTTTAAAATTGTAAGAGTAAAAAATCCTATGGTGATGCGAGTTTCCTTTGACATTTCGAGAATTTCTTTTTACAACAAATGTCTAGGATATTTTTGACATCCAGTTGGAATACGTGTGTATGGGGGAGGAGAAGGTGAAAGGATTGGTTTTTCCCTTCCTGTTGTAATTGTTTCATTTTTAGGGAAGTGTCCTGTAGTGAATAAAGATAGGTTAGTGAGTGAAGATGATTCAGATTAGTGCATTATTACTTAAACACACACTGTTTTCCACGTTACCAAACGAGGATAAACATCTTAACCAGTGGCGCAACCTCAAGGAGGAGGGGGGAGGGCATTGCTGAGGTTTTTTTTTTTTCGATTTCTTGATCAACTTGGCACTACCCATCACAGTTGTGATTGCCACCACTGCTTCAGAGTCTGAAGAAGGTCTAGCTAGAAGGTTGAAACTATGAATGTCCGCAGGATTTTTTCCAGGGAGGGGCAAGGAAGGTATTTTTTTCCAGGGGGGCAAACAAGGCACATTTTCTCCAACAAAAGTGTTGTTCCCTAAAAAAATATTGCTTAAATTTGAATTTATGATGTTCATGCAATAATTAACACATATTATTGTAGCTAAAATGAAATTATATGTGTGAAATACATAATTTTTGGTTGACTTTCATTTTCCAGGGGGGGCATGGCCCCCTTTACCCCCCCTTCCGGACGCCCATGGTTGAAACATCACGTGTATAGTGTGTTTTTTTAAAGTAAACTCTTGCTTTGGTCAAAATGTTTAGTGTTTTATTGATTTGGAAAGTTACAAAATGTGCTATTGCATGAGTTGAGGGGTTATGTTAACATATCAGATTATGTTGGCAAGCAATGTGCTTCCAAACACAATGCAGGCTACAACCTTTTGAAGTTGCTCTATAACAATAATTCACAACATATGATTTAACACTATACAATATTCATTATATTTTTATGTATAAGTAGTATATTGCTGCTAACAGTTTTGCTTTATTTCTCTGGCAGTCTTCAGCCTCTTGACTTCAGGTCTTTGCACGATAGGCCTGTACTTTGTGCAGACTTCAACCCAGAATCTCATCCTGTCCTGCATCTTTGAGGCAATGACTGGAATTGCCATTACCGTTATTTGCTGCCTTCAAGTAGAAATTTTTCCAACCAATCTCAGGTCTGTATAGTTTTATAACAAGTAGTTCACTAGTATTAGCTGTTAAATAATAGGTGTTATCAGTGGTATAGTATAGTGCCTTTTTTTCATGAGCAATGGAAGGCGTAAAACTTACCCAAGATGAAAAGAAACATGAGCAGATCTCTTTTCCAATTAGAGGTGGGCATTGAAATCCAAATCCAAAATTTCAGATCGGACATCCATATCGGTATATATTCAGATTTGTACATCCTTTCTTAAATCCTAATGTTACTAAACAAACCTGATTATATTTATTGCGACACAGATCAACATCAAGGTTTAGTTGTGTGAGACAGGATGATTCTTAGGTATTGCAGGATTATTATTATTATTCAGAACAATAATATAAATAACCAGTGATGACATCAGGGTGAATAGGGACTTAGGCTTGATTCACATATATGTTCAAGCACAGGTTACAGTCAACTTAAGGTCAGGGGATGTCCACACTAGGACTCAGTTTTTGCTCCGGTCAAAGTGCGATCATCTGGTGTTCGATGCTTGGCAGTACATAATGATTTATAAATGCCTGCAGATTGTTGTAACTACAATGTTTTAGAGTTTTTCAATGACGGACTTAGCTGTTACAGAACTGGGGTTAGAAGAAAAAGGTAAAAAAAAAAATACAATTATGAAAATGGCAGTGGCATTGGGTTCATCCCGTTAGTGCAAGCTGCAAAAGAGAAGTTTTATACCCAATACCCTCACCTAGTGGACAACAGCAGCAATTTTATCAAGAAGTTTCGAATGTCACTTACAACTTTTGAAAGCTTTCAGAACGTGGTAAGAAAAATTCAACTACACTATAGAATCCTCGTTTATTACTATCCTTGAAACATACAAAGTAATAAAACTGAAATAGTAATGTGGTTTACACATAATTTGAAAGTGTTCAAATTAAAGAAACTACTTTTGCTTTCCAAAATTATCATAAATGCACACAGAAGGTATAAAACAATGGATAATATAAATATAATACAGGATTTTTGTAGTTGTACACTTGCACAAGATTTGCTCCACTCACATTCTGGTTAAATATTCTGTCTAGTTGATCATGTCTGGACCATGAGCTAAGTGGATCTTCACCTGAGCGCTGGGTGTGATGCTTCTATTTCAAGGTCAATTCAAAAAGATATGACTGGGCCATGAGGGTAGATATGAATCAAGCCTTACTAGTCAGCAAGTCTGCCTCTCACCCCACCCCTGTATTGAATTATCAGGGTAGGCTGTTCGACGGCTTGACTGTGAAAGGTTCTTACCACTGAAACTTAAATCTCAAGGAAGGATAAATGATTCAATGTGCTATGCCCTTCAAGGACATTCCACGAAAAGTGGTCCTACTCCATGTTAATACAGGGTGGCAGATGCGTCAATTCTGGGAAAAAGGACAGCTTGCTCTGCGACGACACTAATGATCATTTCTACAATCTATTTTCTTCATATAGGAGAAGTATTTATTTTACATGAGAGCGCTCAACTAATATTATATTACATTTCTTGGATCTGAAGTGACGCATGCGTCAATTGTGGGAAAAGAATTATTACTTTCTTTCACTTCAGATGCAAGAAATGTAATATAATCTTAGTTGAGTGCTCTCATGTAAAATAAATACTTCTCCTATATGAAGAAATTAGAATGTAGAAATGCTCCTTAATGTCGTCGCAGAGCAAGCTGTCCATTCTCCCACAATTGACGCATGCGCAGCATGCACCGCATGCGTTCAGAAGACACCTCTGAGGGTGGCTACTCTAGGACAATGACAAGATTCAAGTATAATTCCCGGGTTTCAAGGAAAATTTTCAAAAAATTCAAGCCCACAAGCAGATGTTTTCTCCATTTCAACCTTGCATATTACTGTCTCTCAACACACATACACCAGAGGCGCAACCACGAACTTTTGTCTGGTGGGGCAAGTACCAGGATAAACGTACCAATAATAATAATAATAATAATGACATTATGACTGCTATTATTAGTGGTAGTAGTGGTAGTGTCAAAAGACGTTATCATCCTCGTAAATTACACGGGGTGTAAGGGGTGACCTTCCACATAGTACTCCCAACTTTCAACCTCACTTCCACATAGTACACCCTGGACTGCATTTTGCAGACAAATGAGGCTTTGTGGACTGGCCCTGTGGCCAGTATAATTCTGTGTGCTGTCCTGTTTTTTGTCCTTGTTTGTGCCGAGTGCCCCTTTACAGCCTCAGCTTTCAACGGAAGTGAGAATATTTTAAGATTTTAGTTATGCAATGTTAGAGATGTTATTTGTAATGGTAAGGGGCTGGACCCCATATAATGTGTCGGGTTCAAAATAGCCTAAGTGCTGATGCACCCAAAATTTTAAAATCAAATTGAAAATTCAAATTCGTAAATTACACAAAAAGGGAGTAGAAGTCAGTGTTAAAGCATTTGCGTTGGAACAAACGATTTTACAATGAGAATACCATCATAAATTCCAAAAATAACTCTAAAACAATGTGACAAATTGTAAACACAGAGCTACATGGAGGCAGCAAAAGAAGACAAAATATTGCACTACAACATAATTCTGAGACTGTAAAGGAACCTCTCGAAGTTGCAACATTATCAAATGAATACTGTGGCTCAGTCGGTAACGTGTCTGACTACCATGCTCAAGGTCCCGGGTTCGATCCCCGGCCGGTTCAAATCCGGGAACTTTTCTAACGGTGGAAGCGGCCCCGGCGCCCACCCAGCGTCGAATAACATGGGTACCTGGGGGAAACCCTGGGGGGTAAAGGTGGTTAGGGGCGTGATGCTGATCACATCACCCCCACTCACGACCGGATCAAGAAAGTGTGTGGCGTTACCCCCACACCCCCTATACGCCTTCATGGCGTGGTGCTATGCACAGGGGAACACTTTACCTTTACCTTTATACTATGCAAATGTTGCGAAAATGTACTCCACCCCCAACACTAGTACCAGTCACAACACAAACAACTTAAAGAAATTAGGAACGTGCACCAAAACAATGTACTTGCATCCAGCAACTACTATGGAGGTTGTAAAAATCGTACAGAAACTCAGACCTACTTGGTCGTGTAGTGTTGATGAAATCCCCACTTATGTTGTCAAACAATGCAAAGAGTATATTGCAATCCCACTGTGCCACATAATCAATTTGTCCTTCACCGCAGGAGTTTTTCCACAAAAGCTGAAGGAAGCAAAAGTAATTCCAATATACAAGAAAGGAGATAGATACAACTTAACCAACTACAGACCAGTATCTCTCCTCTTCCCCTTCTCGAAAATTTTAGAAGCTACCATGAACAATCGAATTGTATCATTTTCAGAAAAACAACAACTTATTTCAAATACTCAGCATGGCTTCTGCAAAGGGAAATCAACTGAATCTGCTGTGTTTCAATATTTGGAATATATAAGAGAAACATTAGACAAAACAGGACAATGCACGGGACTCTTTCTAGATTTAACAAAAGCCTTCGACCTAGTACCCCATGAAAAACTATTACAAAAAATAAAACAGTATGGCATAAGAGGCATCGCACATGATTGGCTCACATCCTATCTTAGCAGTCGTATGCAAATAGTCGAGATTATCCACAGAAAGGATGACGGTGTGCAATCTAGCTTTGTCTCAAAACCCTGCACAATATCAAGTGGAGTTCCACAAGGTTCTATTATTGGACCATTACTCTTCTTAATATACGTATGTTAATGATTTGCCAATAAATTTAAATTCAGCAAAAACGACTCTTTATGCAGATGATACAAGTGTAGCCATCACCGGTGGTAAGGAACAAACCCTTAACTCTAATATCAAACATGTAACAATCAAACTCAGCAAATGGTTTTCTGACAATAATTTAGTATTAAACAGCAGCAAAACTGTGGCTGTCAATTTCCATCACACAAGGAATAAAATGATAAATCAACCAAATGTTACATTAGGTAATATGACAGTAAATCACGTTAAAACAGTCAAATTCCTGGGAGTATGGATTCATGAAAGCTTAAAATGGGACCCACACACAGATCACTTTTCTGCAAAACTAGGTAAAATAATATTTGCCATTAACTAACTAACTAACTCCCTAGCCTTCTTAAACCCGAAGGTTCATGGCTGCAGCAACACAGGCCTTCCATCTTTCCCTATCTTGAGCAAGTTCTATATACTCTTTTCCATCCCTACCGATTTCCCTTAGGTCCATCTCAACGTTGTCCCTCCATCTTCGTCTTGGCCTTCCTACAGGTCTTTTACCATCAGGTTTCCCAACAAGAATCCTGTAAACTCCTCTTTCCTCTCCCATTCGTGCCACATGGCCTGCCCACCTAAGTCTTCTTGATTTCATTATTCTAATAATATCTGGACATGCATACAAATTATGTAGTTCTAAATTATGTAACCTTCTCCACTCATCTGTCTCCTCATCCCTTTTAGGTCCAAAGATTTTCCTAAGGATCTTATTTTCAAATACTCTCAATTTATGTTCCTCTTTCAATGTAAGGGACCAAGTTTCACATCCATATAATACTACAGGCAAAATTACTGTTTTGTATATTTTAAATTTTAGTTTCTTAGATATTAAACGAGAAGACAAAAGTTTATGAAGAGAGAAGTAACATGCATTTCCTGAATTAAGCCTACTTTTTATTTCCTCTTTAATATAATTTTCATTTGTTAATATTACTCCTAAGTATTTGAATTTGGAAACTGGTTCAAACAAGTTGTTATCAATAATTAGATTTTGATTATTACCTAACACTTGGTTTCGGCCTGTAAGCATATATTTAGTTTTCTCTTTGTTAACTTCCAAACCTATCTCTTTAGCAGTTTTGAAAAATATTTTAGCATTATTCTTTATTGTATTCACATCATCCCCCAGTAAGTCTACATCGTCTGCATATGCTAACAACTGAGTCACACCATTTAATTTTAGTCCTTCTTTAGTTTCTTTTACCTTCCTAACAGCATATTCTAAGGCAAAATTAAAGAGCAATGGAGATAATGCATCTCCTTGTTTTAACCCATCATGAATTGTAAATTTGTCAGACATATTAATACCCACACGAATTTTACTTTCTGTTTCACTGCTGCATATTTTTATCATACTAACAAGCTTCTTAGGTATTCCAAAGTCTACTAATATATTATATAATTTATCTCTTTTGACCGAATCATATGCTTTTTTTAAATCAATGAATAGCTGATGGACATTTTGATTATATTCCCACTTTTTCTCAAGTGTCTGTCTGATGTGAAAAATTTGATCTGTAAGTTGATCTGTTACGTTTAAATCCACATTGATAATCACCTATAATTTCATTAGCATATGGGGTTAGTCTTGTTAAAAGAATGTTTGATAATATTTTATATGTTGTTGAGAGTAGAGAAATTCCACGGTAATTATTGCAGTTCATTTTATCACCTTTTTTAAACACAGGAACAATTATGGATTCTTTCCACTGTTGAGGGATTTCTTCTTTATTCCATATTAAACAAATTAATTTATGAATTTGACATATTAATGAATTTCCACCATATTTAATTAACTCAGCTGGTATTAAATCAATGCCAGGTGCTTTGTTATTCTTTAGCCTTTTAATAGCATCTTTAACTTCAGTCAAGTTAGGTTCTGGAACTAAAGGTTCTGCTGTGTGGACTTCATTTACTTCTGATTTATCTCCTACATGGACATTTAAAAGGTCATTAAAGTAGTTCTTCCATCTATTTAGAATATCGCTTGGGTCAGCTAGAAAATCACCGTCTTTATCTTTTATCAAGTTTACTTTAGGTTGCCACCCCTTTCGAAACTCATTTACACCTTTATATAAATCTCTGATATTTTTATTTTTGCTGTTTGTTTCAATTTCGTTAATTTTGCTTTTCAAGTAATCTCTTTTTTTACTTCTAAACGTTCGGTTAACTTCTCGCTTTACTCTATTATAATTGTTTAGATTTGTTTAATCAGAGTTATTTAACCACCTAAGTCTAGCCTGATTTCTTATTTCTATTAGATTATGACATTCATTATCAAACCATGGCTTACTTTTTCTCGGTTTATGGTATCCTATACTTTCTTTAGCTGCTGATTCTGTTGCATTACGTATGTGCTCCCATTTCTTATTTACGTCTGTTTCATTTATATTTTCATCACCATTTAAATCCTGCAAAACATCAAATCTATTTGACAGTTTAATTTGGTAATCTTTCTTAATTCTTTCATCAGTAAACTTTCCTGTATCAAATTTTAGAACTTTTAGATTTTGTTGCTTATGATTTATCACTGAGAGTCTTTCTCTTAATTTAGCAATTACTAAATAATGGTCACTGGCACAGTCAGCACCTCTATGCGTACAAACGTCAATAATACTAGTATGCCTTCTCTTATCAATGAGAATATGATCTATCTGATTATGAGTTTTACCATCTGGAGAAGACCAGGTATATTTATGGATATCTTTATGTTTAAAAGTGGTACTTTTCACAATTAAATTCTTTGAGGTTGCAAAAGTAGTTAATCTTATACCATTATCATTACTTAATTCATGAAGACTTTCTTTACCAATTGTGGGTTTAAATGTCTCTTCTTTGCCAATCTGTGCATTACAGTCACCTAACAGAATTTTCATATCATACTGAGAAAATTTATCAAAGACCTGTTCTAACTCTGTATAAAAATCATCTTTAGTATTATCATCTTTATCTTCCGTTGGTGCATGTATGTTTATTAAAATAATTTTACACCACCTACCCTGTAAAACTGCATATGATATCCTATCATTAATAAATTCTACTGTTTTAAGAGCCGAGATAATTCTATTATTTATGAAAAAGCCTGTTCCAAAATTATGATTTTCAGTACCACCATAGAAAAAAGTATAATTTTTAGTTTTACAATTCCCTTCTCCTGGCCACCTAACTTCCTGGAAAGCTACTACATCTAATTTATACTTAACTATCTCATTAACTGTACACTGAAATGCCCCAGGCCGGTAAAGGCTCAGAACATTCCAGGTGCCTAATTTAATATCCTTATTCCTAACGTAGATCTTATCCTTAGTCCAGGGACCTCCCAAAGTAGTCCCCACCCGGAGATCCGAACGGGGGATATTTTACCTCCGGAATATTTTACCTTGGGAACATCCATGGCCTTATATTGCTGTTTCTTGACATTTTTTTTTACAGTGCAGAGTTGTCAGCTCTACGCCTAACCCCCAATATGAATGGAGGAACTACTACACAAGACAAACACAAACACATTAGACAGCACAATTACTACACAAGACGAACACAAACACATTAGACAGCACAACTACTACACAAGATACACACAAACACATCACAACTATAACACAATATAAACACAAAAACACCACAACTACTACACAATATAAACATAAACAAACTACATACCACAACTACTACACAAGACAAACACAAACAAATTAGACAGCATAACTACTAAGCAAGACAAAACAAACATATTAGACTGCTCTTAAGAATACTACTACGTTCCAACCAGAACTCTGAATCTGGCTCATTAATAGCCATGTTTTCCTTGAAAAAGTTGAGAAATTTCCAGTTAACTGCTGGTCCATCCATGGATATTTGTACTATTTTTTTTTTTCAAATTGATTTGAAATAATATTTACCATTAATACACTGAAAACAATATCAAACTTAGAAACATTGAAAATACTATATTACACCATGTTTCAATCTTTATTAACATACGGTATAATCTTCTGGGGAAATTCCACTAATAGTAATAAAATTTTTGTGCTGCAAAAGAAAATTGTCAGAATAATAGCAGGAGCTAAGAGAAATACACCCTGCAGAAGACTGTTTAAAAATTTAGGCATATTACCCTCACCATGCTTGTATATACTTCATCTGCTGACTTAGACGATTCCTTCAAATGTAACAACTCCTCACATAAATATTATACAAGGAATGGCAGCAACCTCACAATACCATCACACAACACCACATTATTTCAGAAAGGACCTAAATACATGGCTGTTCACTGTTTCAATAACCTTCTAAGTGACATAAAAATAATACAATCAGCTACCTCATATAAAAAGCATGTAAAAAAATACCTATTAGATCATTGTTTTTATTCTGTTCAAGAGTACCTGACAATAAATTGCAAATTGTCACATCCTAAATGAACTCCTAGGACATGTATATGTATGTATTGATTTTATCTATTATATGTATGTAAATTAATGTAAACCTTGCAACTAACAGCACGAACAAGGAGAATCAATTATAATGTAATCAATGTTTTTAAATGTTATGTATAATATCTTCATACTTGTACCTATTTGAAAATAATTATAAACTGTAATGTGCTGACATGTTCCATACCATGTGTGGAAAACAACCACTGTACAATGGTCAAAGGAATGAAATAAATCATATCATTACTAATGGAAAACAAGTACACAAACTGCATTTTTGAATGGCAGAAAATGCATGAATGCATTCCGAATATTATTATTTTTGTACATATAACATGTATAACGTTCATGAATTACACATATTCAAAGTGGACTGATGTAAAATAAGAAAATAGGCTACATGCCAACACTAAATTGTGCACGTATTCAAAGTTTCTTTAATACATATATATATATATATACATGGTAAGTCAAAATGATGGACCCGATTTCAGACATTTATTCTGTGAAATATAATATAAATATAATATATAGCCTTTTAGGTGAAAGTACAGTTGGAAAGTGAAAGCCACCTGTTAGAAAGTTCCTAACAACTTTCTAATAGTCTGGAGGGAGTAAAGTTTGTGTATATATAATGCCCTTTTTGTGTATCTTGTTACTTTTGTACTTGATACAGAGTCTGATGAAGACCTTGCTAGAAGGTTGAAACGTTACGTTTAGTTTATGTTTTTAATAAAATAAATTACTGCCTTGGTCAGCATATTTATATTTTTTCATAATAAACAAATGTTATTGTGAGACATGTGCTAAGAAAGGTAAACTGTCAAAGTTTTTTCAAGCAAATCACAAGTGTTCTATGTGAGCACTTCGCGTAACACGGCACACATCAAGCCGATAGTCTATCTCCTGCCAAACCTTGTGTAGCATGTTGTGGTCAATATCAGCAATGGCTGCTGTGATGTGGGCACACAGGTCATCCAATGTTGTTGGAAGTGGTGGTACGTAAACATGACCCTTGTCAAAACCCCACATGAAGATATCACATGGGTCAAGTCGGGGGAACGAGATGGCCAATGAAGGAGAGGTCGATCCTCCGGAGATGCACGGCCTATCCAACGTTGTTCCAATGCTCCATTGAGATGGTCCCAAACACTGCCAAGGTAATGCGCAGGGGCACCACCCAATTGGAGAATGAAATCTGCCCATAAAGGGGCCATAAATCTTTTCATGTGAAATGGCACAAAAGGCATTCACTTTGGGAAAATCGCGTTCGTGTTCCACAAATTTATGGGGGTTAGCAGTTCCCCAAATCCTTACGTTGTGTCTATTCACTTTCCCTGAAAGGTGAAAAGTTGCTTCATCACTGTAAATTAACCTCTCAGAGAACCCATCCGTTTCCATTAATGCGAGGAAATCAGCACAGAAGGACACGGGCAAAGCATAATCAGTGTCTTTTAAGGCTTGAACTAGTTGCAAGCGGTAGGGTTTCATTTGTAAACGTTTCTGCAGAACCCACCAGACAGTTTTCTGTGGAAGTTGAAGTTCTCTCGCTGCTCGGTAGGTGGACTTCTGTGGACTCCGCACGAAACATGTGCGCACTCGTTCCACTGTCTCTTCCCCAGTCGACGGACGGCCAGTCGATTTTCATTTACAGATGCAGCCCGAATCTCTGAAATGTTCATACCACTTATGAATGGCCTTCCCCGTAGGTGGTTCTCTCAGATATTTGGTACGGAAATGCCATTGCACACTAATCACAGACTTGTTCACATGATAATCAAGCACACAGAAAGATCTCTGTTCTCCAGTCAATGCCATTTTCCTGCTCGCTGCTGACTCCTAGTGGTAGAAAGTGGAAACACTGCATGGAAACTAAACTTTGAAAGTTAACCTTTCGAAGTGCATGTCTCACAATAACATATGTTTATTAGATTTCACAGAATAATTTTCTGTAATCGGGTTCATCATTTTGACTTACCCTGTATATATAGCATATAGGTCTATTATTTACATTCATTACATAATCAATTCATCCACCTTATAACAAACCAACAGCAAAAATTATATAGGTAAATTGTCTCTCAAATGTGCACAATTGTTCATGCATTTCAGACAAAATCCATTAAGAGATGTCTTATTTCTCTCTCTGGTAATTTACAATGCATTACAGAAAACAATCATATTACAAGTGAAGCGAACAAGAAAATTTTTAATCCATGGCAGTCTCTTTTTTACAACTTTTATCATTTAGATTGCTCGGCAGCCAGGGCTAACTCCCGCTGCTCCCTAGCTACGGCTCTGAACTAGACGAGATTAAGAAAAGAAGGTATTGCGAGTGAAGCGAGCGAGAAAATTTTATGAAATGTATTTTTATTTACATAAAATTTGAAATCGAGGGGGATAATTGCCCCTCTGTGCTCTCTGCAGGTGCCCTTGGCCATCAATGTTTGCCCCCTTGCCTCCTTAGAATTGATTTCCATTCAAGGTGTCTGTGTGATTCCAATGTATCCAAAAATTCTAATTTAATTTAATTAAATGGTAGTATATTTGAAACATTTAATTTGAGGTCCTTAGTTTACATTTGCCATTTCACATACTCAGACTCGAAATACATCTTCAAGCACAAGTCACACTAATGTTATGGTATATATTCTAACCTGCGAAAAATTGTTAATTGTGTAAGAATTTCAAACTAAAATCTACCTAATCATCTTCAAGAAATCTTATCTTGCAATAATTTTCCATCTGTCAAATTGCTCTTTAAAGGACAGTAACAAAGTAAACAGATCGAGAGAATTCTGTTTTGCTTTTCACACAACATTATTTTCCTTCCTCGATAAAATTAAAAACTCAACTGTGAAAATCGCACCTCGGGGCATTTATCAATATGTATAAATTCAATAGGATTTGGATTAATAAAGGTTGCAATTTTTCACGTCTATGGAGAAAAATTCAAGCAGAATTCATGCATAATTCCCGGAGCCAATAATTCATGCAGAATTCCTGGAATTCAAGGAATTTTCAGTGATTAGCCACACTGTAATAACAAAATGAATTAATATGTATATTATTATTGTTTTAAAGATTTATATGTTTGTGAATGCATATAATTTACACATTTCACCAATAAAAGTTTTTAGCATCTGCAGCCTATATGCTTCACAAACAAATGGAAGTCAAAATTTGCTACATTGTTAAAGTGTCACACACTTAACGAACTTTTGTTAATGCTTCTCATGCATTCAGTCTTTCAGGCGCGGAGCGTCCATGTAAGCCGTGTAAGCCGGGCTTACACTTTATTAGTTCTAGTAAAATGTATGTAATTATATGGCAAAATTCGTAAAAACTTCAAAGTTCATCTCGGCCCGATACCAGTCTTCGAGATCCTGTTTGTTAGATTGCAACACTTCAGCACCAGATGGCACATGAGAACTCCCGCCTTTTGCTTGGGGAAAGATGTAAGCCGTCTGAATGTTGCCTTACAAATTTCTGACCGCGAAGGAGCAGTACCTACCGTCGCCCACCGTATCTGAAAGTAGAAGAGCAAGGAATATAGGGAGAAGAGCGCGTCGAAACCCTAGGTGTGTAAACCTACGGGCAGAGGCTTACAACAGCGTTGCAAACCTCATGTTTAGAAAAAGTGTTGTTCATGGACATCCGCAGTATTTCTTTCCACCAGGGAGGATTAAGCAAAGTATTTTCAGGGGTTAGGGTAAACTAGGTATATTTCCCTTCTCAAAATATACTCATTCAATTTGAAGTTAACATTTTTCTGCAACGCCCTTACAATAATTAACAATTTGATGTGACTGAAATGAAATTATATGTGTGAAAATGGTTGACATTCATTTTTCAGGAAGTGTCTCCTTCCCTTGCCCCTTCTGGATATCCATGGTGTCGTTTAAACTCCGAAATTATGCTACATACTAGTAAATTGTTCTGGGATTTTCATATTATAAATATTAATTTATAACAAAAACAAATATAAATTCGAATGGTTCAACCAACGGCATGGGTTCCACGTTATGTGAAAAGTTTGAGAAAATTCAACCACAACGAAAAGCGGCCCTGTTGTTTTATTTATATCTCCAACTTACAAACGACTTTTTAAACTTGTGCGAGATTTAGCACCATTATGCTTGGGTTGGCTTCACTGAATACGCGCCAGCGAGACACAGGTCCTGCAAGAGGAGGGGCTCCAGCGTTGTCGGGTATGAATGGTTGACTGCAAAGGAAATTTGAGCCGGTGGTGCTTCAAGGAGGTTTTTTTTCCCCAGGAACAGGGAATTCTGAAGCAAAAAACTAACAGGAAGGGGAAAAAGGAGAAACCTAGAAATGGGCGGGATACGGAAAAACTAGATACACATTGATGTGCTAAATTCTTGTTGTTTCTGTTTTTCGCTTGTAGGAGAGCATAAACATTAGACATATTAAGACTCTGTTTTCAGTTTATGTATGAACTCAGCTGGTAATAATTGAGCTAAAAAGTGAAATAAATGTTAATGAAAACTGAAGATTGAACCAATTTTACAAATTTCATGTCAAATGTCAACCAAATATTATTAATTACATAGTCCGTGATTCAAACACTCTTCGAACAACGTACGAAAAGCCTGTTTATGATCTTTTACGTGCTAGATTTACTTTTACACTATCCTAAGAAAGCACTTACATGTCCTTTGATAGAAATTTCTGGATATATCCCTACTAAATATAGGGAATTTTAAGGCAAGATGGAATTTATTTATATCCGAAAGGGATATTCCCCTCACAGTCCGAAAGATCACTGCTTTGAGCAGTGACCGATTTTGGATCTGGTTTCTTTTTGTTTCCCCCTTCTTGCTGTGTGTTTGTTAAAGTCTAGAGGTATTGCTTTTGCGAATTCCATCTATTGAAAAGCGGACTGTCGTCCCTGTGCTGTTGTGTGATAGTGAAGTGCATTATGGAATAAAATGAGTGTGATTGTGCGGTGGGGTGGAGAACTTGTTGAAGACGCCGTTGTCCAGCAAGGATTTTGCTGCCAAGAAGAAACTTGTGGATATAGGTAGGCCCACCCCTTCCTTCTCTAGCAGACATAGTAACAGAAACGAAAAATAAAGTGTGCCGATTTTGCGATTCATGATACGGAGCTGATACTTGGTTATGAGGTTGTAAAAAGTATTCAGCACTTTTCTGTTTCCTTCTGTTTTCGTTTGTTTATTATTATTCATTTTATCTAACTTTGCATATTTTTTTATCGATACGTTACTCATTGTGATAGGAATAACACTGACTTAATTATCAGATATCCAGAATTTTTAATTTGGTGAAAAATTCCAGGGAAGTGTTCTGAAAAAATTGTGGGGGGGTCGATGTGTGTGGATAAATCACTAACCATGTCAGCCCAAAAATAAGCACAACGGGAAATAGCCTTCGTCATGATAGGCTTACACTGTTGGAAAGGTCACGCTCCGCCACTGCAGCCTTTACCATCATACTCAAGTTGTTGTTTTTTTGTTTTTTTTTAAGCAGCCACCACAGATTACTTCATAATTGTACGAAATCAGTTCATTATGAAAATTTTAATTCAATCTCAAGTTTAGAACCTTAAATTTTGTGTGTAAAATGTTGCACACGTAACACTGGAATGCCCGTTCAGCAATTTATTATTGTGCACTGAGGGGTGGACGATGCCCCAGCGGGATCATGGGATTACTGAACACAGATAATACTACAAGTACTGGTTACCACAGTACCTGGTTCATGCTTCCTTGTCGCTGGATCATGGCACGGGTCCACTATCGGCATCCAAGTTGAGTCTGAATTTCACGGCACACCATCACACTTCTCGCAATGCTTGATCACGGAGACTCATTCAGTGACCTCTCGTCACTGGGAGCTGGCTGCATTTGCTGGCTTAACATATTGTTACCGTTACTTTGCCCAAAATACTAATAAGGTTTGATTGATTGATTGATTTATATCCATCCACTTGATAATGAAGTACAAATTGCACTCTGATGTGGGATAGGTCAATTACATTAATTTCTAATTTTGAATACAAATGAATTAACACATATATATTAAAATAGTAAAACAATAATATAGAGTAACTTACGTAGAGAAAATTACAAAGTAATGTAACAAAAAAAATAATGTCCATTAATGGAAAATGTGACCTAAGTAATCCTCTATACCATAAAACAGGTACATTACTTTGAGTAATATTACTAACCCGGTCGCAAAGTCATACAACGGCTGGGGGTTGGTCGGGCTGACCACCCGTCCCCCTAGTCTGGCTGCAGATCTCCATGCCCCCTTGGTGGCTCACGTGGAAGAGAGGCCAGCAGTCAGTAGGTAAGCCTTGGCCCAATATTGGGCTGTTGCGCTATAGGATTATAATATTACTAACGCATTAATTTATCATCCAGATGGGTAGACGATTTCAACTAACTGAAACATATATTCTTCACATAGCAAAGTAACTCGAGTAGTATAACAATAATTACTTTTAAACATATTACTTTACAGTTCATCTAGTTGCAATGAAGTTATGGTCGTGAAATTACCAATGAATTAACATGCTACTTTGTGATGATTTTGTACTTTTTCATGGTTCAGAGTACATGTTAACAACAGTGCAATTATTAATAACTTTGTGTGGTTATGGATTAGCTGATGCCTGCACATTAAATGAGATTGTTTTCTCAAACATTGTCAAGTGTATTACTTTTCAGGGCAATGGCTGTCTCTTTGTCATACAATTGTGGCAGAGTTGGAGCAATTTTAGGGAACATTATCTTTGGATACTTCATTGATTTGCACTGCCTCTCACTGATAGGCATTTTGACTGGCATCTTGTTTGGTAAGTATACTTTTTGAGTGTTTTTGTAAATTTGCTCAGTGGACAGCTCCTAAATCAATATATATACACAGTGTGTTTTCTAAAAAAATTGATATCATTACAGATGTAAATAGGAAACTACACAGGTGTAATGCTCAACTCAATGAGATTTATGCATATACATTTGAATAAGAAATTCAAAGGTATGACGATTTCACAAATGATTGTTCACAAGTGTTCAATATGCCTGTGACATGGCACACTTCAAGTTGGTAGTCCTGTTCCTGCCAAACACGCTGCAGCATGTCTGCGGTAACAGTCTCCAATGCAGCAAAGATTATCTGCTGGAGTTCCTCTAGGCTTGTAGGAAGAGGGGGGATATACACGAGGCCCTTCACATAGCCCTAGAGAAAAACATTACAAGGAGTAGTTCTGGTGAATGACATATCGACTCAGAATTGCTTGCGCACTCACTTGACATCCGTCTTTAAGGCCTCAGATGAGCTGCAGCCTACAGGTCATTTGCAAGCATTTTCTTACGAAGTGGCAAACTGTCCAAGGAGGAATTTGGTTTTCTTATGGATTTCCTTGGGCTTCGCACAAATATCTCCCTGCTTGACTATCTCACCCGATACTGGTGGACGTCCAGATCTTCTTGCCCTGCACAGACAGCCATCCTCTTTGAACTGTTTGTGCCATGTCCATATCTGCATTGTAGGTGATGCATTTTTGGCAAATTCCCTCACAAATGCACGCTGCACAGTCTTGTTCGACTGCGTTCAAGCATACTCTAATGCACAAAATGCCTTTTCTTTTCCAGTGAATGGCATGTCCATACTCGTAAAGAGAGAAACACCACATTACACATTGACTTTTGAGGTGTTTCTGCTCACACTGTTAAATTTTCAGATCAATTGCATTGGTAACAATTGGTAACAATATTAGATTATGAAAATGATATCAAATTTATTGAAACACCCGGTATATTCAAAATTTTCATGTTTATTGTTTATTTATTTTGTTTGTGAATAGGCATCAATTATTTGGAATATGGAGGACACTTGGACAATGCAATTGTGTATACACTCAACAAGAAAAATTGCATTCTACAATATCAAATGTTATAGAATTGATTCAAAGCATCTACAGAATGGATCTACAGAATGGAAAGTGACTAGTATATCATTCCTTTCAATGGCCTTTTCAATCGAATACAGTCAATGGTATTATAATAATAATAATAATAATTGAGAGTTTACCACTTGTTTTTTGAAGACTTATTAACAAATGTAATCTCGTAACAATCCCTAAGATTGTATGTTTATTTTATTAAGTCTCTCTGAACGCTTCATGTTGACCAGGGCATTCACTTGTTTTTCTCAGCTGTCTCAAGCCTCTTAGGCATGTTTACAATGCATTGTGTTGTGCCATGCAAACCTCCTGAGCATTCAGGAACAGGTAACACTTCTGGTTTTAGAGTCAGCGGTTTGCATGGTAGCAATTATGATAATCACACGATTCGGCGATTCGGCATCGAGGAAGAGCTCGATGGCCAGGGAATATGGAGGTGAGACAAGCTGGGAGGTGACTGACTTTGGAGATTGAGTGGAGAGAGAGAAGGTGGTCAGCAAGGCAGTAGGTGAGGAGTAGAACAACGCTCTGGTCGACAAATAGGAGAGAAGCTTTCAGAGGACTTCGCTATTTTGATTCAGCTAAGAGACTTCAGTTAGACAGGTAATTATCCTACACCCAGCCATGATACAGGTTCAACGGTTCACAAAATCCAACAAGTGACCATTGTCTTTTCAGTAGTTTAATTCCTTTGTGTAATTTGTACCCTTCGCATGCCAAGCGATAACTCGTCATGCTAATGACGAGTGGTCTCATCAAGAGGATGAATGATGAGTAGTTTACATCACCCCATCGATTAACTGGTTCAGATCCCTTCATTCTATAGAATGACACGATCTCTCTCTTTGCAGGTTGTGCTGGGCTGAGTCTACTCTTCCCAAACACATCAAAAACTTCTCTTTCATAAACTCTCAACATGTAAATTCAGAAAGATATTGAACAAGTTGTTGTATTGGTTTTTCATTGTTACAATGTTTGTAGAAGTAGTACACACCGGTAACTGCTTTCTGCAGGCCAACTAGGCTCTGGCATCTGAACCTACAGCCAGTATTATCCTTTGTAGGGCTGTGTGTGTTGTTGTCCTGTGTTTTGTCCTTATATGTACTGAGAACCCCTTTTCAGCCTCAGCTTTTAACCCAGGTAAAAATATTCTAGTCCTCAGACACATGTTTATTTTAGTTATGGTAAGGGACTGGGCCCCGTATAATGTGACGGGTGCAAAATAGCCGAAGTGCTGATGCACCCACAATTTTCAATTCAATCAATCAATCAATGTTAACACTAACAAATTTGTATAATAAAATTTAATTTTTTGTAAAAAAAAATGTGTTTTTCTCAATCTAGTAAGCCAAAATAATATTAAGCAGAACTCAAAGGAGTACAATTTTGCCAGAAGTTCATATGCAAACCTGAAGCATATTTTAAAATTTGTCATTTACCAAAAACAGAATTTGAAAACGGGAGTTAGCCATCTCTACTCTCTTCAAATCTACTGTTTCTTGTTAGTTTAACTGGCAATATAACCATTTTTGTAAGTTTAGAGTTTATATTGCTGCTTCACAACAGGCACTGCATGTAGGTTGTTAGTCATATTCAAGGTTAGTTTATGTTTTTTAATAAAATAAATTACTGCCTTGGTCAGCATATTTAGTTTTTCATATCATGGTGTAACGGTATATTTTGTGGTTTTAAGCTGATTCTCAGCAACATACACAATATACACAACCATACATTTTTGAATCCTTGTCCCGAGGTTCAAAACTTGCAGTACCTGAAGTTCTGTGGATGCTAGTTTAGGCAATAGACACGTACTTCTTCAAATTATAGCTTAACGCCCATTTTCCTTTTAGATATATATGTTTATTCATATTATATTTACAGAAGTTAATTCTTGACCGTTATTCGCAAAATTAAAAGTACCCTGTCCCCCCTTCCCGAAGAGAGTGTGTAGACTCGCGTAGCCACTGGCTCCACGAGTAAAACAAAAAATATAACCCTCAGTAGCAAAAAAGGTGGCTGAAGGTATGTGTGTTGTGTACCCGGTTTCCCACATGAAATAAACTATTGGAATAATGTGAAAAGAGCAAGTGTGTGTATTAAAAGAAAGAAAGTTAACATCCCCACCGTCGGTTCACATAATAAGGAAAGAAAGCTCACCCAGCCGCTCCCCTCAGAGAAAACGATACCTCTTACATTGCTGTACTCCGCCAAACATCAGAGACCGACTGCTCCCCTGCCCTTCCTATTTATAGGCCCCGCTAACGACCTAAACCGTTACTGGAAACTTACCGCTCCCCAACAGCCAAGAACCCAAACGTACAGGAATACATAGACATACACGATTTATAACATAAAAAGGATCCAGTAATGATCACATCATTACAATGGAAACAAGGCTTAATGGTGTTATGACTAAAAGTATGTGCATGGGACATCCTGGTGAAGGTGCATTAGGATATAATATAAAAATAATGTGTTATAAAATAATACTAAAGCAGATGTGCATCATTTTTATAATGTTGTTCCATTTAAAATACTAATGGAACTACTGCAGATGGGCACTCGTCTGGTTTTCCTTGAACATCCAGCTACACTGATGGTACTATCTGCACTTTCCAGATTCCACCAGTGGACAGGCTGGTGCACCGCTGATGCATGCTTCGGCATTCCTTATTTCACTGATGCACACCAAAGTTTTCACCAGGTTAAACCACGATGTCATCATTTCACACCGACCTCTAGGGCTGGTGCGGCTGGTGAATCAATATGATGGCATCTGCACTGAAACTTGTTCTGATTCATGATATGTGTTCTGTAGACAAAAGTTCAGAAAGTCACACTGATTTTGTTCCACGGAGGGTGAATAAACTGGTTGCAGGCATAAACAGTGGATATTTTTAATACTACTGCTCCTTCACTTGCACACAAAGTGAAATAAAGTATGCCGATCATGCGTAAATATCCAGAACAGCTAAAGACTGCCATAATAAAACCTCTGCACAAGAAAGGGTCAAAAAATGAAATGAGTAATTACAGACCAATCTCTCTTCTCCCAGTCATCTCAAAAATACTCGAAAGGATTATGTACAATAGATTAATAACATTTTTTAACAAATTTTTCATCATTTCAGAACAACAACATGGTTTTTGCAAAGGAAAATCTACACAATCTGCTATACACACATTCACAGAAGCAATTAGAGAAATTTTGGATAAAAAAGAACACTGTGTAGGGCTCTTTCTTGATCTAACAAAAGCATTTGACACTGTCAACCACAAACTCTTGGTAAAAATAATGGACCAGTATGGGATCAGGGGAGTAGCAAAAGAATGGTTTAAATCATATTTAACGGACAGGAATCAGATAGTAGAAATAACTCACATCGACGAGGATAATAACAAGGAAAATTATCGACCAAAGAAACAACGTATTACATATGGTGTACCCCAAGGATCCATTTTAGGACCCTTACTTTTTTTAATTTACATCAATGACCTTCCACAAAACTGTAAAGATGCAAACACAACTCTGTTTGCTGATGATACAACTGTTCTTATAGCAGGAACAAACACAGAACGGTTAAAACACAATGTAAAGAATTCAATCACGCACATCTCGGAGTGGATAGAAAAAAATGGTCTTGTCGTAAACACTAAAAAAACAAATGCAATTAGATTTCAAATCAACAGCTGTAGCAGTGAAACTCCAGAAATTAACTTTCAAGATCAGGACATAGAATATGTATCTAACATAAAATTTCTTGGCGTACAATCATCCATCTGAAAATTTAAAGTGGGATCTACACATTGAAGCTACAACAAACAAGGTTAGTGGGTTTTGTTATGCGATAAGAACAGTAAGAAATGTAGTAAATCTAGAAGCAGCAAAAACACTATACTATGGCATCATTCACTCTGTATTACGGTACGGCATCATTTTCTGGGGGAACATGAACAAAAGCATTACATTATTCAGACTACAAAAGAGAGCTGTTAGAATTCTGGCAAATGCTCCAACAGATGCACCATGCAAACCATTATTTCAAGAATTACAGATATTGCCAGTTCCATGCATATACCTATATGAAATCCTAACAAGCATGAAAATTTGTCAAAATACACACACAGCAAATAAGGACTACCACACCTACAACACCAGGGGAAAGAATGACTTACATATGGAATTACACAATACCACATTCTACCAAAAAGGAGTAACATATAATGGTATACGCTTATTTAACATGCTACCAAATGCATTTAAAAATATAAAGTCATTGCCAGTATACAAGTTACATCTAAAAAGATTCCTAAAGGCACATTGTTTTTACACAGTGCAAGAGTACATTGACACCGTAAGTGACAGGAATAACAACAATAATATAACAAAGTAGAACTGC
The DNA here is from genome assembly GCF_977018435.1 of Lepisma saccharinum. Classification (NCBI taxonomy): domain Eukaryota; kingdom Metazoa; phylum Arthropoda; class Insecta; order Zygentoma; family Lepismatidae; genus Lepisma; species Lepisma saccharinum. The sequence continues at coordinate 36,298,390 of NC_139252.1, read as the reverse complement.
CCTATTATCATTATCTTTTTATTTTTCCTTTGCTGTTCGATTTAATTTATCTAGATGTAAGTATAGGTGACTATTTAATGCTCAATTTATGTTTGTGTGTGTGTGTGTGTGTGTGTGTGTATATATACACATGTGTGTACATAATGTAATAGCAAATGGAGCGAACATTGAATATAGAAAACATATTTTTAGCCAATTTGTCTCAAGAAAATAACATTGAGCATGCATTTATTCTCTTTATATGATATCTTATATCTCATATTATCTATTGTATTTTATATTATATTATGCCTATAATGCTCAATTTATGTTTGCGTGTATATATTTATATATATATATATATACATGTGTGTGTGTACATAATGTCATAGCAAATGAAGCGAACATTGAATATAGAAAACATATTTTTAGCCAATTTGTCTCAAGAAAATAACATTGAGCATGCATTTATTCTCTTTATATGATATCTTGTATCTCATTATCTATTGTATTTTATATTATATTATGCCTATAATTTTATAGATGTATTCTAAATGTACATGTACAATGTGACAATTCCAAACTTTTGTAAAGTTGAATGGATGCTAATAAATCAATCAATCAATCAATCATCCATCTTCTGCTGCATCATGCAAGAAAGGATCCATTCGCAATATTGGATATTTTTACAAAAGTGGTTGGAAACGGTCGGTGGAAAAAAAAGGCTTAAAAAAACAACTTTTTCCTGCACCTTCTTGGTGGGCTTTTTTCGACTCTTTCCCCAGTGTCTCAAATCAATGACAATATATTAGTTGGCAACACTTTTCTTGTTTGACATCTTTCATTTATCTCTCTCGCATTTAACAAAACTCCCATTTCTAATTTTAAAATACAACTTTCGACATGGAATTAATTCCTAGACAAAAGCAATAGTTGCAAAAGAGACGGCTTTTTGAATGGACGTTTTTGTGTCATATTCATATTTCAGTAGACTTAATAAAGATCCTCTTCCGTGACCTTGCTTTGGACTCCGACTGCGGCATCATAGGTTCGAGTCCTCCTGGGTTCTCGGCCTGCATATAGGACCGGTGGCCACCCACATCGTGAGGAAATTGGGGAGCTACGAGTGAGTAGCGTAACCCAGTCTTGGAAATCTCCTAACAGATGAGGGTTCAACAGGCTGACCACACGTCACCTCATTACCGGTTGAAGAACTTCACAGCTCTAGGTAGGATTGGAGGTGGGAGACTGGCTGTTGGGAGATAGGCCAAGGCCCTTACGAGCTGTAGAACCATGGGTTATATAGGCTTATTAAATATATCTACATGTATAGTGGTACATACACATTCACATACCTAGAGTAAATTTTGTACACTTTGAATTTGCTGCTAAGATACAATAAACAATATTCCATAAAATATTTAAAGTGCAATGAACAGCAAGCTCGAATGTATGACTCAAACAGTCATGCCATCCCAAATAATAATAGAACATACATTCAGAGGGGAGGGGGTTACTTCCCTGGTTGGGAATTAAACTATAAATGTAGAGCTTGGGATGAAATAAGCAGAAGTCGGGAAATTCCCTGGCTTCCCTCCCTTCAATTCGAACACTGCTTGTGTTGTCCCCTCAGTTCAAAATATCTCATTCATTACTGAGGGTTTGTTTAGAAGAGACGTTTGTTGCTTCCATCAGAAAGCTCCCTTATGGAGATTTCAGAGCAAAGCAACAAGTGACAGAGGTTTCACACTGAAGTGGTGTGAGCGACACTGGACACAAGCAAGGATTCACTGCACATGCACAAGCAATGGACAGAAGGGGCACGATACACAGTATTGAGAAAACAGCTCGGTCCGAGCGACACGTGCAGGGCTTCATGTCGATTTGTTTCAAAAGATTGTGTTTATGATTGATTTGGTGTTTTAAGTCCACTTTATGCACAGTAAGGCTAATCGGGACTAGACCTACAGTTTAAAGTGGGATCCGAACCGCTATGTGCCTCCATCGGGTAACGAACCTGGGACCTCTTGATTACAGGGCAATGACGCTACCACTATGCCATCGGGGAGGCACAGATTGTGTTTATGATTGAGCGTTCGGTTCCAAGTGATAAGGAGATTTCACACATAGCGACACGCGACCCGAGCCCCTTCAGTCAAAAGCAAAATATTCACTGAGCATGCACAAATAACAGACAAGACGACACGATGCATGGTATTGAGAAAACGGCCCAGTTCAAGCGACATGTGGAGCTTGTCGTGTTGCTTCGGTTCGAAAGGGAGCTTTCAAACCAGTGAGACAAGCGACACGTGTCTCTTAGAAACCAACCTTCAGAAATAATTTATACTTTCCATACTGTTAGTATGTATTTCCAAGTTGCTAAGGCTGTCGCCAGCCGCTCGTTGCAGTGCTCTGCCGTGTTCGACTCACAGGCATTCTGGCGATGTGGTGGTCACAATGTATCCATAAGCGCCCAGTCCTTCAGACATGGGGGGGGGGGGGAGCAAGATAAGCAAAGCATAAAGTCGGAGTTATTTCCGTTTGAAAGGGGGGAACAAGTTTAAAAAAAAAGAATCCAAAGTAGAGACCTAAGAATTTGAATGTTTGTAATTACAATTAGGTATACTAGCTCTGACAAAACAATAATATATGTACCTATCAATATTAAGGTACAGGGTGTTTCAATAAAAAAGATAACTGAAAGTATGACCTTGTTCAGTTACCATTTTATTGAAACAACTTGTACATCGAACTTTATGAGCTGGACAAAAAAAATCTACATTGTGATTACATAATTATTTAACATAATATTTTGTATGGAACTTTTGATTGAGAATTTTAGTATCATATACTGTTTATAATTACTGTACTTTTTTCCCACAATCCTTTATGGGAGTTGAATATCTTCGCACACGCTCACACATATACACACAAACCTATTTTTTAACATTGGTTACGCATTGTATACGTGACACTAGCCACAGTAATGCAGTATGAAGCACACATAATGTTTACAGGCATAACGTATGCGTAAAAATTTACTAATCCTGATTAAACAAAACAGTGGCATTTTGCAAAACAAAATATTTTCAACTTCTACTCGACTTTTATCAAAGAAACAACATTCAATGACATATTTCATTGTACCTTTAGTATTAATGTTATTCAGTTTCTCCTCGTGTACTTAACACAGTGTTACAAAGTTAAGACGCTTTCGGGTCATCGTACTTCGTAAATAGTTCTTGAGGAGATGCAAGGAACAAACTACATTCAGCTTGAATCTAAGCGTAAAATCAAGCGCACTAGTCTTTCAAAATTTCTTAAATACAGAGTGTTTTAAAAGTCGCGCAACCCAAACTTTGAAAAATTATGTCACAAAATCCGTAAGAGATATTTACATCGGGTTTGCTGCATTATAAAGCCTCATCTCTTGATATATTTTTCAATGCTTAACATTGTCAATTTATTCCATACAGAAAATTTAAAAAAATAATAACTGGCGGAAGGCAACGTTAATTTTTTTCCAAAAAATACACTTTTAAGTAAGAAAACTATATAATAAATTATCGGAGAGTCACAATTAGACGTCTGATGACTGATCCCATGTCAATCTGTCAATTGCGACCAATAATGATCATGTGCAGCATATTGATTGATTTATGACTGGCGATTTTATGGGTTGAGTGAAAAAGTGCCATATTTGGGACATATCTCCGTAGCTGGCAACACTAGCAGGTCGAAAATTTGTCAACAGACGCACGCAACTTGTGCTTAAATATTGGCCCTACATTTGCATGAAAAATCAAAATCATAATTTTGCACCGAAATTTGACTTTTAAGTGTAAATTTCTACGCACCTGGCAACCCTGCCATGCTAACACAGCTGACGAGAGCTTGTTACGAAATGGTAAGGGCGAGTCATAAGTGCGGCTACTACACGTCCGGATTTCTTCGAGGCTTTTTTGTGTTTGTGTCTACTTTGTTTATTATTATTATTATTATTACAATTTGGACATTAAGTGTTCCGATTAAATCACTAATCATGTAGGCTATCACTGGGTCAATAAAGTTGTTATCATTTATCCAAACAAAAACAATTACAATATTTTATAAACATTGTTAATTTGCTGAAAATATCCCGGAATTGATCTTCAACTGTAAATACCAACTCTTAACAATTTGTGGGATCATTTGTTGGTGTTTGATATTGTTGATTGTTGTCAAGTCGGAAAAGAGAAACAGTCTGACAACAATAGCAAACGTGTCACTTTTACAGGAGATGCCCAAAGCGGGTGCCCTTCTCATGGATACATGCTCACACTCTTCTAAGCATGTTGGTTGAAACTCGGTGAAGTGTTTCCTCCTTAATTTTCAAAATTGCAGTTTCAATGTTGGTCTTTAATTCTTGCATGGTGGTTGGATGTGTCCTGTAAACTACTCCTTTGAGGTGACCCCCAAACATAGAAATCTACAGAGGATAAATCTGGGGGCCACAATTTTTTCGGGAAATAATCCTTTCATGAAAGAACTCGCGCAAGAATGCCATAGTTTCGTTGGAGGTATGGCAAGTAGCGCCATCTTGCTGAAACCAGCAATCGCATTCATCCTCTTGAAGCAGGGAAATAAACTGAGTGATGATATCTCGGTACACAATAACATCCACTGTGCACTCAAATAAAATGGGACTCACAATACGTCGTCGGGATACGGCACACCATTCTCCAAGTTTTTGTGGATGGAGCGGTACCTCGTGGAACGCATGAGGATTTTCAGAAGATCATTTTCTGTTGTTTTGGCTGTTGACATAACAATTCAAATGGAACCAAGCTTCAACAGTGAAAAACAAGGAATGAATTAATGATGCCATTTTCTTCGATATGATATCGAAACAACCTGCAATACTTCAAGCGTGTATCCTTATCAAGGTGTCTCAGTTCTTGAACAGCACGAACGCGATATGGTTTTAGGGTAGCTTTCTTCACAGCCCTATGAGCACTGGAAAGTGACAAGTTCGCTTAAGACGCAAGTTTCCTCAGGCTTTGTTGGACATTGTTCCAGGCGTGTACGCACATCGGTTAAAAACGATGGCGACCATTTCTTGTTTTGTCCTATATTCTTCCCGTTTGTCGATTGATTGATTGATTTAGTTTATTTTACTTCGCGTTTTGTGCCTCTTGGCTAATTTGCGAAGATGGGAATGTAAAGTAAAAAGTAAAGAGCTCCCCTGTGCATAGCACCACGCCATGAAGGCGTATAGGGGGTGTGGGGGTAACGCCCCACAGTGATGAAATTGATGAATGGACATTCACAAACAACCAAGCCAGAACGGGATTCGCACCCGGGACCCTTGGCGTGGCAGCGCGATGTGCTAACCACACGACCACAGGGTCTGGCTCCGGTTTTCGAAATCGACACACTACTCGTAAAACAGTTGATTTGTGAGGTACAGCAGAAGCAGGGTATTTATCTTGAAAAACTTCTTGCACATGAGTGTAAGAATGAGTAGTAAAATACTCTTGAACAATGCACACGCGCTTCTCCAATGAATACGCCATGCTGAATCAACCAGGCAGTGGCGAAGCGTGAGCGAAGAAAATTCAGGGTAGCCAGGGGCAGCCTAGGATTCTCTCAAGAGTCCAATTTCGCTACAAAATTAAGATTTATGATTTTTCACGTAAATGTATGGACAATACTTAGGCACATATTGCGTGCGTCTGTTGACAAATTTTCGACCTGCTAGTGTTGCCAGCTACGGAGATATGTCCCAAATATGGTACTTTTTCACTCAACCCATAAAATCGCATAAATCAATCAAATGCTGCACATGATCATATTGATCGCAATTGACAGATTGACATGGGATCAGTCATCAGACGTCTAATTGTAACTCTCCGATAATTTCTTATATAGTTTTCTCACTCAAAAGTGCATTTCTGAAAACTTTTAACGCTGCCTTCCGCCAGTTATTATTTTTTTAAATTTTCTGTATGGAATAAATTGATAATGTTAAGCATTGAAAAATATTTCAAAGGATGAGGCTTTATAATGCAGCAAACCCGATGTAAATATCTCTTACGGTTTTCGTGATATAAATTTTCAAAGTTTGGGTTGCGCGACTTTTGAAACACTCTGTACTAGCCAGGCCTTAAATTTGTATTAATAGCAAAATAAATCAACATGCAAACTCCTTTTTACTTGCTTTTCTATGGTAAAAGGTAGAAGGAAGGGTTTCTAACGTTTAAATAACTTATATTTTCAGTACTGCATTTGAACCCATACAAGTCTCAAGTCAAATTTTTACTCAGATGTGTCTATATTTTAAAGTTGGAAAGTATTATTTAAACAGTTTAAAGTGGTATCCGAACCACTGTCCTATGTGTCTCCAGCGGGTATCGAACCCGGGACACCTTGATTACAAGGCGACGATGTTACTACTAGGCCATCGGTGAGGCTTTTGGTTCATTTTACTTCGCATTTCTGCCACTTATGAACCTAACCTAACCTAACCTATTTCTAATCTGTGTTCATGAAGGTACGGCCACAAAGAACACCCACACCCTGGCCGGGATTCGAACCCAGGATTCCTGGCGCGCTGTGCTAACGACTCCGCAACGGAGGCCGGCAAGACGTCAAGTATAAAGAGTACACTTCAATTCGGCCGAAAAGAAACAAAATGATTTGGCTCCTTTCGATGGTCGATGAAACAAGGTCGTGCACACCAGGGTAGCTCCACGCCATAGTGTAGGCCGCCCACATGGCGTTGTTCTGTCGTGTGCGCCAGTGTAAAAGTTCGGTCTAAACCGGAAGCAATGCCATCTGAGCCTAAAATACAGGGTACGTCTGGGGAAAAAAAAAAAGAGGACCGAGGTAGGGACGCCAGACGATATATCGCGATATTGAAAAAATATCGTCCAGGCCATATCAAATAGACCAGGGGGTTCCAAAACTTTTCGTTTCACGGAAGCATTTCATGTATAACATACACAGCATGAAAGGCACGTCGAGTTACACCATCTATGATGAGTACACGTCGTTTACATTTGAAACAACTAAAATATTCTTCCATACGTGTACAGTAAACGTTGTAAAATATGTATTTAAGCAGCGCCATCGTTATATACCTAATAACGTTTTGTACGAAACGATATTCCTCTCGGTTCAATAGTTACCGGCTTTTAAACATGTGAAGTGATACATTGTTTAGCTCGCGCGGCCGCCATTACAGCTGCACTCGTGACATAGAGCTCGCCTCTGATTGGTTACGCTACAAAAAATGCTACGGACCGAGCCTATCCTTGAGAAATGCCATGAAATATGCCATGGCATCTGAAATGCCATAATATTCCTCACTCTACACGGTAGCTTTTTGGTCATGGCATAAATGTTAAGAAATATGTTAAGGAAAATGCTTTCGTCTAAACCGGGCCTTAGTGTTCCAAGATTTTTCCGCAGCGCCCAAGTAAGAATTTAGGCCTATCTAACACTTGCAACACTCAGTTAGTGTGGTTAGGTTGCTTGCGTTAAGTTAAAAAATTAACATGTATTTCAAATTGAGAAACATTTTAAGTGTAAAAAGTAATAAATAAACACATATTTGTAACAATAATATAATTGATTGAATTTCAGTGAAAATATTGGAACATTTCACGGCGTACATTTTGGAACCACTAAACTAGACTATATATATTCACGCTATTTTGCTTGCCGATCAGCGCCACGCTCTGCCCGAATTCACCCGCTCCTCCTGAGAGGAGGCTGGGTGAGCCAGGGAGCAGCTTATGCAGAGAAATCACATCGAGAATCGAACCCGGAACTCCCGTGTGCTCTATTGGCTTCTTCCCAGCTGGGCAGAGGCGTACGCCGAGAAACACGGGCTGACTTGGCAAAGTTCCATTCGCCGCTGCACCTTGCGACGATAAATAGCGTGGGCACGGGAAGGATTCTGCAAGACCATCATTCTCACTTTCGCTGCAGGAACAGGGCGAAATAGTTCGTCAAGAAAATAATGTTATGGCAACGTGCAGAGAAGCCGACGCAGCAAAATTGGCATCCAACTTGGCAGGACTGAGACACCATGTTACGTCAGAGCTACCAAACTATACTCTGTCCCGCCTGTCTCTGGAGCAAGCGAACGAAAACAAGTCTCTGCGGGAGTAGTGACGCGAGATGGCTCCACCAATTAACATGTGAGAGGAAACGGGACTGCTTCGCTCTGCCCACTCGACCCCCCTTCTCTGCCTTTATGTGCGGACTTGCCAGATATTACCGGGACAGAATATAGTGGCGGGGGTATGGGGGGGGGGCGGAATCCTTCCGTCGATCCGTCCGTTCCTTCAGCAGCAAGAAAAACTCGAAAAATAAATGTTATTTTACTTCAGATATGCAATTTTTTTATAGTAATTAGTGGCATATTAATGAAGCTCTCAAATAAAGCAAGATACACGAAAACCGATTTCGCCGTTATATTCGGGGGGGAGGGAGAAAATACATTAAATTTGAATGATAACCTCCTTGTTTTGTTTTTTTAAAGTTGAATTCAAGATGGTGAAGGTGTGGGGTTAGTATGTGATTATTTGGGTGACTTACGCTTTCTGACCCACCCTCGATAAGAAGGAATGGCGTCGCTGTACGCTCCCTGAGTCAGCTTGATTTACTATTGCTCATATAACGAGGTCCCAGATTCGATTCATGGTGTAAGCTTCAAAACAGCTCTCTTCTCTCTCTCTTTCTGTGTGGGCGCACGCGTACTGATATGTCAAGGCATCATAAATACAAATATTTCACCTTCTGCAGTGTCAGCGTTGACGAAAGTTTTGAAAATTTTACAATTCGAAAAATAAATTACTTCAACTTTTTCACCTCGTTTGTTGGACGTTTTGCTGAAGTTGCTGCACGTTGTTTTTTACTTAACATGCGAAGACAATGAAAATACTTGTGTGATATGAAGTTCATTGTCAATGTCTGTAATCTGCCTATCATGTTTCCCAACAAGCTGACAAAAGATAGTTATCATTGGACTACTCAAGATGTTTCGAAAAATAAAAGTAATGTAACATCAATATTGAACAACTGCAGAGATAAGACTTTCATGTAATTACATTTGTTCTGTTTGGGGCGGGTATGTACAGTGTCTGGCAATAAAAATGGGACAACTAGATCCTGAAATACTCGCTGGGCTGCAAGGTGTTATGTGTGTTGCATAACTCCATGCTGATGAGTAGGTTTTAATAGCAAATTTTGGAGGGAAGCGAGCATTTCAGGATCTAAGTGTCCCATTGTTATTACAGGTGACTGTACATGGAAGTTTCAGGTCATTGATAATAGCAGAATAGTAGAAATAACAATAAAATAATTATTACTCCAAATTAATAATGCATTATTTCATTTTGATACGATAGAACAGATATTTTCCCCTTGGTTTCTCGCACATCGTATCGTTAATATATACTGAAGTGCATAAGAAAGAAAGATTGATCTGATTTATTTTACTTCGCTTCTTGTGCCACTTTTGGCTAATTTGCGAGGATGGGGATGAGTGCTGATATGATGAATAGACATCACAAACGTCCATGCCCAAGCCAGGAATCGAACCCGGGAACCCAAGGAAGAGAATTTGAGAAAATGGAGAAAGAAAGAAAGCGACAGATATAGGAACAGCTGGGGAAGGAAAAACCCGGAGAAAGAATATTGAATGGAAAAGACAGAGGATGAATTAAAGAGATAGAGGTAAAGAAACAGAGTGAGAAAGAGGGAGGAAAAGATACAGTGGGGGAAAGAAAGAAAGGGAGCGAGAAATATAAAGAATTTGTGAAATAGGCAGGTAAATAGGAAATTATGAAAACAGTTAACACTCCATTTTTCTGTTACTTGTGGCTAATTGCGACGATGTTAATGAAAGTTATGCGAGTTATATCAAACTGATTAAAGGACACTCACTAGACAAGAGGTTATAAATAATCCTGTGCGTTACAGCCCATGAAGGGCCTTGGCTTACCTACCGACTGCCGGTCTCCCTCCCACGCTTTCCTTCGTCACCTCTAAGCGTGGAGATCTTCAACCAGGATTGAAATAGTCGGGGGACCGGATTACGCTTACTCATTCGAAGCTCCCCAATTTCCTCACGATGGTGGGGTGCCACCGGACCTATACACAGGTCGAAATTTCCCGAGACTGAATCCTGGATCGAACCCATGCCGTCCAACAACCGCCGTCCAAAGCAAGGTGCCTTAGACGGCACGGCCACGGAGGACAAACAAGAGGTTACCTTCTTCAATGTTCTGTGGAGAGAGCCAAAGCACGAATAATAAAAAAAATGCCATCCAAAAATAATTTTTAGGCAAAATTGTGCAAAATAGGCTTTTACAGGTGCTACAAAAATGCATTATGAGCAATATGAAAGGAATTTTAAATTACAGATTACTTTAAAGTAGGCAAATATCCGCACTAGACCACTTGAAATTTTGTTGACCCCTCCCCCTCTTGATTTTAAATGAATGACATTCTCTGCCGATGCCAAAGGTGGAAGATATTTTGCTTTCTGGCAGTGGCTCAGGAAAAAAAGAAAACAGACGCGACGGTTCGACACTGACCTTGAACTAACAACAGAATTCCCAGCAACATCTCACAACAAACACCGAAGTTGCCTATTCAAGTTTTTTCACCTTCAAGCTTACATAGACAAATCAATGGGGGGGGGGAGGGGGGTAAGTGCATAGACGCCAATGCCATTGCGTGTTAGTTCACGCTTGCAATCCCCAGGTGGCAGCACGCTATGCATAACCTATCCAAATGAGCGATGTGTTTGATCGCAAGCACGGCCTGTGCTGGTGGAAAGTGGTGCTTGGTGCTGGCAAGTGACAGTCAAGGCGGCCGCGGCATACAGACCAAGTTGCGGAGGTTCGACTCCAGGTTAAGCAAGGTTAAGGAAGTTCCTTCTAGCCGTAACGATGGAGATATCGAAGCCGGTGCCAGATGGTAAGTGTCAATAGGCGGCTATTTATATCAGCTGTTAGTTCGTTGCCAAGAAATATCGAACGAACGTAATGCGAGTTGGCGCTTGACTTGACAGTTTTTGCGGCCTTATCATGTTCTAAGAATGTCCATATCCTGAAGTAATTGTTGCTATGGTGTTAAAAGAAACATAATTGTTGTAACACAGTTTTCCAACAAACTATAAGTGAACAGTGACTACGGTTCTTCATTAGCGTGCAAAATTTGACATTATCCGTTGTCTAGTGCGTTTAAACCTAACGTTCAATTAACATTGCATACTATAAGTGATTGATTTAAATTAAAATTGTGAGTGCGTCAGCATTTAGCTATTTTGAATTTGCTCCCGTCATATTATACGCTTCTTACTGTAGCTGATATCAACACATGTCTCCGAGGCAGTAGCGAAACTAACATGCTGTGCGCCCCCCCCCCCCCCCCCAATGCAACTTTTAGTTTTGCGTCCCTACTCGTTTTTTTCAGTAAAGGCTCTCCCTTCTAGAATATTAATTCACGCCTACATTTATGTTAGATATGTACAAATATGAAAATTCATACATGTAATTTGAATCAATGTAAAAATTGGTACGAAAGGTTAAGACACAGCAGACAAACTGTAAAAAAGTATATGTTATTATTATTATGAAAATACACTGTTACTACAAAAATTACGATTTTGTTAAATACCCATTACCAGTCCTCAGCATTTTTTGATGGAAGCAAATTCTTATGCTATTTTTGTCATGCCCAGTTTTCGAGCCCGATTGCTTTCGATGCTTAATAGCGTCAGTCCACTCAATCTCAAGAAACACACCTCTCAGCTGAGGTAGTATGGTCAAAATACAGCATATAAACAGTCCATAATCAGGAATTCTACTAGCCAGTATGTCACAGGCTGCTAATTTAATAATAACTAATTAACTCAATTAACTCAACTGAGCTGAGCTTAGCAACGCAACATCGAAGAATCTCTCGCCTCACCTGCTGGGCGAATTAAACATTACATGAAATATAATACGGTCAGGATAAGTGCCTAACAGTCGGTGTTACCGAGAATAAACCTAGGAGGATTTGATTTTAAATACCTGAAATGACGTTACATAATACTACGGTGTTTCTGAATATACACATATATTAAAGCACAGATAAATACACATTACATCTTGCCCTCTTTCACTCGATCTCACATTCATACTCTCATTCCATGGCATATGGCGACAATATGACAATTACAAAGGTTAGATTAATTACTACTTTGACCATACTCTTGCTATGTCTTGGCTACATTGCCTTTTACAATTTATCGTTTAGGATTTTAAGTATAAAGTGAATAATTGTTCCTTGTGCGAACCCCTTCTATCTTTTCTGAAGGTATAAATATATTCAATGAACTATTGTTTGCCGTTAACATTAACTCTGATCTTTAACATCTTTTCCGCCGGAAAACAGATGTATAGGGATGCCATAGCACTGATTTAAGTTAAGCAATGATTTGATTCACGCAGATTCGCGGTAGATTGTCGTCATCTCTCTCACACACGCACATGGTTGGATCTTACCTTCGCTGCATTCCCTCTGACCTGGGTTGGGTGAAAGTGGTCCTACAGTTCTGGAAGACATCCGCACTCCAGTGTTGCACTTCACGGTTATCCTGGTTGGCGAAAGTTGATCAGTCGGCGGCTCCATCTGGCATCATCGGATCCTGGCTTCACTCGTGCACTTCGCAGGGACGTCCAGGACGGTACACGTTCACTGTCGACTCCATACGACAACTTGCGCAATAATTGGTCAGTTCTTCGCGGTCACACGTAAGTACAGATACGTGACTTGGGCGATGAGTCGAACATACGCGATGAGCCATTCGCGGTTTCACATGGATATCAAATATTATTAACTTTCACTACTTAGGACGTTGTTTCGGACGATTGACACGGGTGGACGTGTCTGGCGTTATTCTCACATAACCACACGTATGTGCACGGATGCGTTGACGGTGAAGGGAGTAACGACCCCCTGGTTCTATTCTGCTCTACTCCATGGCTCTGAAACACCCACTCGAGGAAAAACAAATCCAGACCTCGAGTCTGCTTGCAACTCGCAGCTCGGTCGCGCGTAGCTCACACTCCGGTGGCGATTGTAGGCAAACTGTGGCAAACTGTGTCAAATCATCCCTTTTATTCCAGATTTGAACGTAGTGACGCGCTACCCTCTATGATCGGTGCTTGTTTATTGTTTCTGGTGCTTTGACCGTTGTCCTCCTATCCTGGTCAATGCTCACTCCGGTCCTTAACCTTTGGTAGCAGCCCCTCGCGCAGAGATTAGGCTAACTCTTCCTCCATTGTATTCAGTCACGAAAAGCAAGGACATCTCAGTAGGGTAGCTTCTCCCTTTCAATTCAGCGATGAATCTTTAATAATTCATAACTCCCGTAGTTCTGTTCTGATTAGGCTCAAATCTTGGAATCAGTACTTTCATGATGTGTTCTTCCGCTGGTTAAAATCTCATCCAATTCGGTCCATTGGTTTAGAAGTTGCATTTTTCTTCTTATTCCCATAAGAATGCATGTAAATCCGAATTCGGGCGAAAAACGGTGGTTGAGCAAGCTAGTGTTGGCTAAGGCAGTTCGCTAGACACCTGTATTCGCGACGGATATTAATATTACCAATTGCAATTAATTCCTACTAACGGGCAATTAGATTAATTACTTGTCACTCAATATTTGACCGTTATAAGTATTTTGTTTTTTCTCAAGAGGAATTTTGCAACTTCGCTGACGTTCGACATGTTTCTCCTTTTGGTTCAGTTGACACTCCGTTCCGAAAACAAACAATTTCTGTAGCTACAGTGCAAGAGACATCATATTCACATTTCTCCCGGAAATTAGTAGCGGATTCCACTAACAGTCTGTCGGTGTGTTCCGTTAGGACTTAAAAAGGTGTAGCTTTCTATGGTTTGTTTCATGCTCTCAAATCTATTGTTTACTTTACTTTACTACAATAGCAGAATATCTAAAGCACTGTAGGAGAAAAGTGCATGTTCTTGCCTGTGGTCAACCCTTCGGCGACGTAATCAATTACTTGAACTATTCAACTAATGAAGGTTTTCTTCTAATCTGGCAATTTACTTTCTACTTTTCTAGTAAATAAAATATGTTTGGTTGAAAATATATTTTAACGCCGAAAGGAAAATTCTTCTGAACTATTGGTCTTTCTTAATTTATCATTCTTACTGCGCCCCCGAAGCCCTTGCGCCCCCCCCCCCCCCCGGGGGGTTGCGGGGACGTTATTTACGCCACTGCTTCGAGGAATAAAATCTAATTACACAGGTTAAAAGGTGAGGCTGTAAAAGGCGCACAGCCCTCATAAGGACAAAACACAGCCATACAGATTCTTACACTAACCGTAGGTCAGACGCCAGAGCCCCGTTAGCTTGCACGATTGCAGTTACCCAGGTGTACTACGTGCAAGTGAGGTTGACATTTTGGCTGCCTCCTCAAATGGTCACCCCTTACACCCTATACTGTAAGTGAACAAGTTGCGAAACCAGTTAAAAAGATATAGCGTTGTTAATTTCTGCAAAACAAAAGTTGATAAATTCTGTGTATGTGTGTATGTGTGTGTGTGTGTGTGTGTGTGTGTGTGTGCGTTGGTTTACCCGTGTAAACGAGGACTTCCATGTGTTAACACATCAGCAGTCCGAGGACATTTTTTGCCGACCGTAGATGCGAGGACGTCCTCGGATCGTCTCGACAATATATTCAAGCATCCCAATGCTTTCTCAGTCTGTGGTCCTTTTCCCAGGCGTGGCTCGGAACGTAGGTCTGGTGTGCCTGTAGCGATATACACACTCACACAAATGTCCCTATATTAACGGTCTGTAGGCATAAGTAACACATCTCGGATTTCACACTCGGCTCTCCTCAAGGTCACGAAAGCCCGCCAAGGGTCCGGGGCGAGAGGGGGTGAAGTCCTCGGACTGAATGTCGCGTGCTCGTCACAGTACTTCTCTACCGCCCCCACCTCCTCTCCACGCAGGGGACAAAGACCTCCCAGGGTGCACCGTGGACATGTGTTTACTATAATTCCCCCTCGCTTCTGGGAAGAAAGCTTCCACCGAGTCCATGCCCTTTCAGGTTTGCCTTTTGGTCATGTCGACGAAACCACTAAGAATGACAATTTTCCAGTTTTACTTCGCTTTGTAATCTGTACCATGATTTTTAAAATCATTTTCCCTTTTATACCCTTCTTTGTTTTTCTTTGCTTTTCACTCAGACGCATATGAATTATTCAATTGGATGACACACCAAAGAGGACAAAAACATTCATAACTTACCACTGGTTTCAACGCTTGATTCGTAGCTCATTAGGGGCGTAACTGCAGGATGGATGGAATGACAAGAGTCAGGGGTCGTCATATGAAGTGAGCCAACCCGCTTTTCTCTCGCTATTTATGTTTCTTTCTTCCCTCCCTTCCTTCCAATAAACCATTTTTAACCATTCAATTAAATACATAGCGCATGAGTTCTAATATCTTACAGAGGAAAATCACTTTCCTACATCCAGTTTTCCGGAAAATTGAAATTAATATAATCTATTTTTGGATATATTATATTTTCAGTAATGTATTTTTCATATGCGTGGCATAGAAATCAATTCAGAACATCTCTTTTGCACGTAAGTGTTGAAAATTCAACGATCTTTCAATTTGCGAACAATTTGTACAAATCAATTGGGGACCTATCTTGAAACATTGGCAGGGGTCTCTAAGTTTGTAGTTAGGCCTCTGTAACTCGTACACTGTACACTTCCATTTCTTCGTGTTCTATATCGTTTTCGTGTTTAGGATTTAATTGTTCTTACTATCCTGCCGACAAATCAGGAAGCCAAAAGCATATATTTTTAGTAATTCTAAAAATTACGCCCTACTGTGACAGTAGAAGCTAAACAAGTTGCAGCAGCATTTACAAGGTAAACGCGATACTCCACAGGCCTTTATCAATCGGAAATATCAATATTTAACTCTCATTTCAGATAGACAGACGAGCAGGTCGATATATTATATCCTATTGTAGAAAGTGATACTATTTTTAGTTCATAGAATGTTATCTCTGTATCTGTAATTGATTCCGTTATTTACCTGAAAGAAGGATCGGGTGTGCCAACGAGAACATCTTATCTAATGAAGATTATCAAGGGTCAATCGAGAATATACGAATATATAATGCATCATGTTCGTGTTCAGGAGGTGTTTCAGTATTCTAAATTTCAAAATCAGAAAACTAATAGTTTCCGCGATATTCAAACGTTAAAAATAACAGTTGTTGATTTTCGGGGGGGGGGGGGGCGTCATCGGCCTTGGTGAGCGAGAAAGGTGAGAGAGAGATATTATAGGAGAGCTAAGCTACATTGTGTTCTACAAATACGCAACTATACCATACTAACTGAAATATTCATATTTGTTCGATACCATGTGTAAAGATCAGCGCTCGTACTGAAAAATTGTTAGATGAGAGAAGTTGTTCTAGCCTTGGGGGTATTCTTTGCATAAAATATTCTATTGAGGAGGGGAATACAACTCCCCGAATACACTTAGAGCATTGGTAAAGATATAATAGCAAACACATTTATATTTATATACGTATATGGATATACACTAACACAGGGTGTCGTTGTGAAACACCGACATCCTTCCACAGCATGTAAACGACATCAATGTGAACGAAATTTTTCGATAACATTTTGTTCGTTGAGGTCTTATTTTGACAGTACGAGCCCTCAAAATATACCACTTTTATCCTGTATGCTTACAGCCATGAATCACATGCCGATGCCACTAACATTTTTTCTATTGTAAAACGACAAAATGTTTAATACGCTACTGACAGACAAGGAAGGATAGCCTCCAAGATATCAATATCTCTTAATAAAACTTATAAAATATGTAACGTAAAGGTATCAAACACGTTAAGCAACGTACGTGAATTGAACGAAATTTAAAATCAGGAATGTCGTTCTGTCAGATTCTCTGCTACCAACAGTCAACAAGGGGGTCCAATAAGGAAAAAAACAGGGAAAGCTGGAACAAATTTTATTATCTTCATAAAATGGTTCTTAACAATATATTAATTTTGCACGCCTGTACCACCCCAGATTTGGCCGCCATCTTGGAAATTGGCCCTCAAAATAAGTTTTTTTTTCCAAATATCTAACTTGGAAAGCATTTAGAGCAAAAGAGGTTATAACAAAAATTAATCTACATACAAATCTCTATAAAAAGGTTCTGTGCATTTTTCTTCTAGGATGCGCTGTTTAGGTGCTAGATGAGCTAGAAATTTTGAGTATTTTTTTCCGCGCCGATTTGGAAGTGCGGAGCTCGTGGAAACATGTTTTACATGAAGTTTTGTGGTAATTCTCTTCTATAATACTAGATTTTTTACATTTGTTCTTTCTCATAGAATGTCATTTATGGGTTCAATTGCTTTTATCACTGCATGCAGTACTTACAGGATATAGTTTAGCGTCCCTGAATGCAGGAGATAATATATTTTGTCAAAAATAGAAGATAACTTCAAAGGAACATATTGACTTGGTCCGAAAAGGTTATTTCACAATAAAACGCCCTTGTAATCAAGGGGTTCTGTATTCAATGCCCGGTGGAGGCACATTTCTCAGTGGTTTGGAGCGCACTATAAACTGTAGGTCCAGTCCCGATTGTCTATCTGTGCATAAAGTAAACTTAAAAGAACAATTCAAACCACAATAACACGATCAGAAAAGGTTTGGTCCGGGATCTTGTCAGATATGACGATGGAGCCGTCCGTGATGCGCTCCAAGAACAGTTGTGGGGATGGCAGAGGAATGATCAACTCAATGCTAACTAAGTGGATTTTTGGCATGTCTACTAGTTCACAGATAGGCAATTGGGAAACTGTTTGGGAAACCTGATGGTAAGAGACCAGTAGGAAGGCCAAGACGAAGATGGAGGGATAACGTTGCGATGGACCTAAAGGAAATCTGTAAGGATGGGAAAGATTGATCTTGCCCAGGATAGAGACAGATAGAAGGCTTGTGTTGCTGCAGCCATAAATCTTCGGGTTTAAGAAGGCTAGAGAGTTAGTTAGTTAGTTACCAGTTCACAGATAAAATGGATGAGCTGCATGTCGATGCACGAAAGTCTCGTACATAAAGAGATAAACAAGACTCTCGGTTCTTTTGTCAGTGATTCTCATCTTAGCCACCATTCCCTGCTTTTGATTGATTGTTTTGATTGCATTTGAGTTTTAAGTCCACTTTATACACAATATGGCTAATCGGGACTGGATTAAAGTGGGATTCGAACAACTATGTGCCTCCACTGGGTATCGAACCGGGGACCCCTTGATTACAAGGCGACAACATTACCACTACGCCATCGTGGATCCCTGCTTTTGATTGTATAAAGCCAATAGTTACAAGATTAATAGGGAATAAGAAAACCAATCCTTCCAATGCTCACGATGTTGGAATGTCTTCAATGTTGAGCATTTGGCAAATGTCAAGTTTGAACAAAATGAGAGAGATTCACAGAAGCGATCACTTCTGAAGTAAAAATCAGAGATGCGTTGTATCCAGTTTTAATTTAAATAATATTTTACTAAAAAATCAAGATCAATTCAGAGAAAACTTTAAGTACAAACTTGCCCCGTACCCCTTATAGCTGATGAGGTAAGGATGTGGAAAACGAAGAAGTCTTATCTTTATGATCTCTGTGTAGCACTCTCTGAAAGTATCACAACAGACAAGAAACTGCACAGTCTGAACTTCTTCGCATTATATTCTGTAAAAGCCTTAAAAGTTTCATAAGGGGCCTTGTAGCTGTAGGAAAATTGGGCTAAAGTGTTCAATGATCTGTGAACATTGCAAAATATTCATGTGTTCAAAATCTGACACTGTTCTATCCTCTGTCCTCGGAATCTCTGGAGCAAGGTCGCGTATTACAGTAGAGTAGGGAAGAAAGCGAGTGGGCGGAGCGAAGCAGTACACGCTCCTGTAAACGGCTAGTCCTTTGTTATTTTCCCACGCCACGCAACCCCGTTTCCTCTCACGTGTTCATTCCTCGAGCCCTCTCGAGTTACTACTTGCGCAGAGACTTGTTTTCATTCGCTGGCTCCATAGATTCCCGGGACAGAGTATAGAAGAGACGGAAGCTAATCTTAAGAGATAAATGCAACTTTTCGAAGCAAGCTGCACGTGTCGCTCCAACTGCGCCAAGTTCTCAATACCGTACATCGTAGCACGTCTGTTGTTCGCGCTTGCACGGGGAATGTTTTACTATAGACTAAAGGGGGACATGTCATCATCACTTCGGTTTGAAATCCCTGGGTAGATTATGGTCTGTAACTTTTGCTTCGATCTGAAAGCTCACGACAACTGTGATGATATTTTTCATATTTATTACAAGAATTCTTGCTGGTAAAAGACAAGGGATGGTTTGGTTTCTAACAGTAGCAAGAAATACAGACATTATATTCATTTGTTTTGTATTAAATACTACAAAATTATTGTTTACGAGTGATTAATATACATATATTACCACTTGAAAATACATTTTCAAGAAAGTCCTTAGAACATTTAGAATAGGTATTTTAGTACCTATGCAAGTTACAGTGCAAAAACGTTTCCTTGTCTTTCTCTCTTGCAAAGTGGAGTGAGGAAAAAAAAAGTAAAATTTCTCGCTCATTTAGCACCCAAAAGGCGCATCCTAGAACAAAAATGCACAGAACCTTTTTGTAGAGAATTTTATGTAGATTCATTTTTCTCATAACCTCTTTTGCTATGCAATGCTTTCCAAGTGAGATATTTGCAAAAAAAAACTATTTTGGGCGCCATTTTTCCAAGATGGCGGCCAAATTTGGGTTGTAGAGCCGTGCAAAATTAATATGTTGTTAAGAACCCTTTCAGGAAAGCAATAAAATTTGTTCCAGTTTTCCCTGATTTCTTTCCTTATTGGACCCCAAAATCATCCCTTGTTGACTGGCCTATGATCCCGCTTCATGTCTTTAGTATGTTGGCATAGATGAATGAATCTGCAGTGCATGGTTACATATACACAAGATAAGAATATTATGTTTTTCGAGGGCTGGTGGATCTGAAATAGGTCCTGAAGTAGCAATAGTTATTACGGAAAATTGTTGTCTTGATATCCTCTACACGCAGCCAAATTTCGTTGATGGTTGAAGGGAAATTGAAAGGGGGTAATAATTACGCAATATTAATAACTAGTGTGCAGATTTTTGCCCATTTGCCTTTTCTATTCTTCTATAGCATAACGTAGGCTTCAATGTTTTAAGTTCGTTTCATGGCGTTTCTAGTTCAAGAACGCATTTTCATCCTGCCTATAATTGCCTATTTTTTGGGCTAGTGCCTATTTTGCTTAACCGTGCCTGAAATGCCTATTCTGCAATTTCTGCTTACTTCGGCTTCCCCCCCCCCCCCCCTTTGACTTACCCTGCATTGAAGAAGGCAAGCCTTTGTTTAAATTGAACTGACTGAAATCTGATATTCGACAGATTTGAGGGAATGTCAGATCTTTGAAAATTCCAAATGTCGCTTAATCAGGGTAAGCAAACTGGAAATAGGTTGTTGACTCGTACTCCGACAAAACCCTGTTTTATTTCAACTGGAAGCTTGGAGGAGTCACAGTACTCATTTGTTTTGTTGTGCTTGTAAAAGGATATAAGGTGGCTACGCTTCAAATTTGTGAAGATATCCTTGGTTTCAAAATACCAAAGGACTAGGCGGCCCAAGGTTCCGCGTGCGATTCCTGTACTCGGTATTTCAGCAATTTCATTTAATGATCCTCCATCCTCATCGTCGCGATTCAGTAAAATGGCGGAAAGCAACGTAATATAAGAAGCATATGAAATAACGGTTCACAAAGAGTGACAATTTTTTAATGGCAGAATGTTTAGCCAATTTTAGTGCAATTTTTAATTTTTAATTTTAGGATGCCTTTTAAGTGCCTATTTCAGTGCTTTTTAAGTGTATTTTGATCCTTTTGGGCGCCTATTTTTCTGCCTATTTGCGCTATTTCTAGTGCCTACATATCCGCACCCTATTAATAACTATGTGAGTTTTAGTGTATAATTTTACGAAGAATTGAAGGTGTATACATATTCATTTTTCAAAATATAAGGGCCTCGTGCTTCCTAACAACGGCTCTGGCATCGGGCACTGATGTAAGTCAGCCATGTCAAGCTCGCGGCCCGCAGCATCTCTTGATGAGGCTCGCCTTGGCGCTACCTACATTTCATGCGTAGAGGACTATATATACCGGTACAATTGAAGTTACCCCGTTTTTTTTCCTCATAAAGCAAGCGTCGACTCATCGAAACTTCACCAGATTAACCTATTTCCCTACATTCTTGCATTCCATTAAAAGGGGAAGGAGGCTGCCTATTAAGCAAGTTTATTGACAGGTTGGTTCTGAAGTATAGAAATATCTTGCTGGCTGGTGGAGACGAGCAGGGACACTTTCTGTCGCCAACGAGACAATTGCGAAGGTTTTGGCTTGAAGAAATTTCAGTTTCTGGAAAAGTTTCACACAACCTTGCCGCTGCGTAATACTTGTGGGTAGTAAGAAAATTACTATAGAAGAGGAATGTAGAATTTTTCAAACGAAATAGCAGATTGCATATTTTTGTTGTGAAAAGTGTTGATATTTTGTTTCCTCATAACGTGTATTCACTCAAAAATATTTCTTTGTTACGAAATAAAGTTGTCGACCGCCTTGGTTGAGTGGTTATGTTATCACAGTGTCGCGGTGCGACTCGACTCGAGGGTTCCCAAGTTCGAATCCCGGCCTGGATATGTGTGTGTTCTTTGTGAGTGCCCTTTCTTCCATTTCATCATATTGTCACGCATCATCGCCGTCGCCGTTAGACAAAAGTGACACAAAAGCGATGCTAGATAACAAAAATCGAAATAAAATCAAAGGCTAAAGTATCAGAATTACAGATGAGGAGAGGATTGGTCACTTAACAAGCTATGTCAAAACGAAAAATTGAAATCATAATTTTAAGTTGTTTTTTTTCTTCAAATAGATGAAAGTATGAACGTCTGTGGGCTTGCTCAGTTAGCTGTATTTACTCGTGGATGCGAGTCTCATCTCAGTGTGACAGAATAACTGCTTGTCATGATTTCCCTCCGTGACACAACAGAAATATTTTCATTGACGTAGAGATCATTTAGCAAAGATACAGTATTCCTTTATCTAAGTTAGTAACTATATATTTTACAATTTACACATACAAGTTATAAGTAACTTAAAACTTGATTAATTTGATTGTTTATTGATTTCTTTATTTTACTTCGCTTTTTGCTTTTGGTTAAACACGAAGATATGGATGAGCGATGATATGATGAAAGGGACTCTCACAAAAACATTGATGCCCAGGCCGAGATTCGAACACAGGACTCTCAGCGTCGTAGCGCGCTGTGCTAACCACTCTGTCACCGATATCGGCATTGATGAATTTGAAAACAGGGTTCAAGGCTTCAAAGGGGAATTTTCTTATTCGCTAATTCCTTTTCCTTTGATGGTGCGTGTGCAAGTTCCGACCTTGAAATGGAACTTTTTTAAATACAACGCAACTCCGCATTGAGAGAGAAATATCATTACAAGGTTAGCGTTTCTAATTTTTCTTATATCTCCCAGAGCAGCATCCTCGAATAAGTCATTTTGATGCTGGAATTTTAGTGATGTTGGAAGCATTTTCCTTTGTGAACACCTGTTCTCCATTATGAAGATAAATGAAAGAGCCCAACGATCAACAATGATTAATACACATTTGTTGCATGCATTAAGAATTTTCCACTCACAAAAAAAATAAAAATAGTACGGACATTGGGACATTGAGAATCTGGTTTCTAAAACAAAGTGTCCAATCTGTGGGACATGAAACTAGAATTGTCCATCTCTTTTTTTTATTTTTTATTTTTTTGATGTTTTCAGCAATTGTAACCGATGTACGCTTGAAACAAACATAAAAAATACTTTCACTAACTGCCAAAATATACTTCAGTTTGATTTTATTTCAATAAAATATATAACCCCACACCTCCTATACGCCTTCATAGCGTGGGGGAGCACTTTACTTTTTTTCCTTTTTATATAAGAACTAAAATTAAAATATTTTCCTTTACAATTAGGCTACATACGTGCGTAATTATGGAGTCATTCAGTTCTAATCAGGGTTATTTGTGAAGGGGTTAAGGGGGAATTTTTTCTTCTGGTTGTTGCGTCCTCCTCCGGTTGCTAATTTTTAGCACCTGAGGGTGGGGGCTCTCGATATATTTTATATAATATACCGATGCTGGAACAGTAATCACTAGAATCCTCCCGCCTGGGCCAACCTCCAAGATATGCGGCCCTACTTACAAACTGAATTTGACATGGTTGATGTGAGTGAAAGTTTCTTTCCTCTTTTGTTCGTGGATTCGCCTCTGGCCTCACCCTCGCCATCCCTGTCGAAGCAAACAATGTGTTACCCTCGACAAGGGTGAAATCCCAAGAGCAACACACATTGGCCTGGCTTTACGATGGGGGCTTCCCACAACAATTGCGCTCAAGGTTACCAGAAGAGTATTCCGAACGAGCCTAGTGTTCCAAGGTCTGTGGATCACCCATCCATGTTGATTCAAGAAGTATGTCACCCATGCCAACGGCCATACCACGCATAATGAACGGTCGGAAGAAGGCAAAAACATGGCTGAATATAATTCCAGCGGATATGGTTTTGTTTTATTTTATTTTTACCTACAAAGGATGTTGCGAGGGAAGTTTTCTATTTTCTTCTTCTTGCACAAGTATAGATTTTGAATCGTTTCTCTAATCAACATAAGCAGGAAAACTAAATAGGCAACGGTAAACTGATTTACTAACAAATTAGTAGTCCGTTGGGATATGAAAGACTTGTAGCTTCCATCGTCTGTCCATAAGGGACAATAATATATCTTACATGATCTACTTGTAATGGCACGAAAATTCATTGAATTCAGAACTTGTATTTTTCCGAATATAAAAATGTCTGCCATTACTTTTCCTTGAAAGATCTCCCCTTGAAGCTCTGTTCTCCGCACACCCTATACGCCTTTATGGCGCGGTGCAAAGCACAGGGGAGCACTTTACTTTTTTTTATTTTTTTATTTTTTACTTTTCCTCAAGGTGTCCGATGAGAAGAAAATCCCTTCTTATGGACCCTCGTATAAGAACCAATGACAGATCTTAAATTAAGACTTGATTTTAGATTTTACACTCTCATTCTGTCTTCTTGAAACTGGATTACGCTAAGAGAAAGTAATTTCCTATTACCTATAGCCTCTACACATTGATTGTCCGCTATTCATCTCCAATGATACGACAATGTCAATTCTATTTTCCAAAGTTGTAGTAACTATTGCAAACACTGTGATGCTAGTTGCATGAGCTTACGAAGTCCTCCCCCCCACTCGCTCCCCAATTCTTAAATCAATAACAGGATCGATGCCAGAAGGCATAATGTCATGTAATCAAATATTCGGAAGCATATTAAGATAATATGATGTAAGGTGTCTAAGACAATGTAACCATTTATTGTATTAAGGGTAATTCAAATAATACAAGGAAAGAAGATACCTGTTTGAGTATCTGAGACTCCAAGGGTGATCGATATGAATGTTATGGTTGGATTGTAACAAGCACCAAGGTAATTAAAGTGACTAAGAGAAAGGTTCAATTAAATTTTGGTAGTTAAACATTAAAATTGTAAAGAGGACTAACAGTTTTCAAACCACATGAACCAGTGGCTAAGTCAGGAATAAATTACCAGAGCGGCCAAGAGAGGACCAGAACGGCAAGTGAAGGGGAGGGAGCACAAAAAATATAGTAAAAAGTCTATTTTTTTGGCTTCTCTACCTTCATGCAGGACTGTGGGATATGTGTAAATACATCCCCGGTGCATTGAAACTTGCCCCAGACGCACACGAGACAGAGGATAGGGCTCCACATATTCTCGGCCATTGCCACAGTGGATATTTTTGCTCCATAGAATTTATTATTTATTTGAATTTAATCTTTCCATATTTTCACAATTATATTTAATATTCTTCCACTGTTTTTAGTGCAACAACAACATGACATCCACTTCAAACTAGCTACTTTTACTTCATTTGGGAGGAGCTGCATATCCATTAGGTGGACCGAAAGTTTACTGATGCGAACGATAGACGGGAGGGGAGGGAAGGGTGTCTGAATATATTTTTTTCATGGGAGTGAAACGTTGCAATCAGACATATTAGCCGATCTACTTTGATTTCCAGGGGGTTCAAGGCAAATAATACATAAAAACATACTCCGGTTAAGGATCACCATCATTATTATTGTACGTGCACGAACAAATAAATAAATAACGGTATTCTTTGTTTCAGCAATAATAGGGCAAGTAATGCATATTAAGTTGATATGAGTCAGAAACATTTGTATTGTGAGAGCAGCGAGCAAAGAGACAACAATATTAATGTATTGCTGTACTAATACTTTCAAAGTAATAGGAGGTTCCCTTACAAAGGTTTGTATTGCGAGAGGAGTAAGCACAAACAAATTTGCTGAATTTAGAGTACATTACTGATCTGCTATCATATCTACATCAAATACCGAGCTTCCAATCTATGGTAGCAATTACATCCACGGTTTTCTTAAAGTTACTTTGATCTACGCTGCGAGTTTTGAGTCAGGAAAAGTGGGGTGGGGGGTGGGGGGGAGAGGAGGTAGACGTGTGTCTGGCGGTTTGTGGCCAACCCTGGCCACCCCTTGGCGTTGCCACTGATATGAACACTACGCCACCCCTCCCAAATACACTTATCGCTCACCGAGAATACACATACTTAACATGCTATCATTACGCATCGTTCATGCACCAGCAAAGTAGCAAATGCAGTTAAGAAGTGCAATTTTACATCACAAATTGCACAAGGAACGTTTCTCCAAAAGTAAATAAAATACCAGAACATTTCATCCAAAATTATCCATCACTGGTTCGGAAGAAACAAGATAAAAGAAAGGGACTTCGGTCCCGAGGTAACACCATTTCCGATGAGCGTCGTACCAGGCTGCACAGCATATTTCTCAGCAACACATTAGGCACATTACTCTTCACTCTGAAACTTTTCTTCCACACTTTAGTACTAGACCTTTCTCGACCTTAGTTGACTGATTGACTGGGTTGGTCTTTTAAGTTCACTTTATACACAGTAAGGTTAATCGGGACTGGACCTACAGTTTAAAGTAGGATCCGAACCACTATGTGCCTCCAGTGGGTATCGAACCCGGGACGTCTTGATTATAAGGCTACTTGGATTGGATTGATTTGGTGTTTTAAGTCCACTTTTTGCACAGTAAGGCTAATCTGGACTGGACCTACAGTTTAAAGTGGGATCCAAACCACTACGTGCCTCCACCGGATATCTAACCCGGGACCCCTTGATTACAAGGCGAGGACGCTACCACTGCGCCATTGTGAGGCCCTCTCGTCCTTAGTGATAGACAACAATTCTTGACTACAAGAATAATTTCTTCTGGACTTTCTTGACCTACTTGTTGATTTCTTGACTTTTTCTTGACATTGTTGACTGGTAGACACCCTGTAAATACTCGGAAAAAGCCGGAGTGGTAAATGCAAAAAAAAAAAAAAAAGGTAAAGGTAAAGTGTTCCCCTGTGCATAGCACTATGCCATGAAGGCGTATAGGGGGTGTGGGGGTAACGCCTCAAACTTTCTATGCAAGCCCCATAAAATGACCCGCAGTTGCCATTCTTTATAACATTGGGTTCTAAGTTAAGAAAATATCTGAAATTCTCCTTTCCATGTATTATGATATTAATGCATCATACTCGCTATTTTCAATCTGTTATTTACTGATTTCAATACGCAAATACATAATAACAAATATAATAGTAATAACACGACAAATTATCCCTACCACTGAAAGCATCCAGTTATTAATTTCCAGCCCCTCCAGAAAAAAAAATCCTGCGTACGCCAGTGCTTACAGTACATTTAAACCATTCGTTGTTACAAAATGGGGGTTTACCTCTCTACTCTTCTAAACTACGCATTTTCGTCTCAAAGTTTGTTACTAATTTATATTCCAAGCAACATGCTAAACTTCGAATAAGACAAAAGTACTGTAGTTCCATTGCTTCACAAACGTCTGAAGTCCGTGTGTTATTTTTTAAAAAATAATTTGCATTGTTTCTAAATGATCAAAACAATATACAACATACATTGAAAATTATAATATAAAATTTGAACAGGTTGATTATTTTTCCGCCTCCGTTACGATGTCATGAGTGTAGCAGGCTTCGACGCCAGAGGTTCTCTGTCATGTTGGAATCCTGGGGGAGGTATTGGATTTGTGTCTATTTAATGATGTTTTTCATCGCTTCATCATTCATCCTCAGCTTGCGATTATCCCAGTCCTTTTTCGCTTGAAGCGGGCGACAAAGGCAGTGGAAGGACGGACGAGATGTCTTTCGGGGGGAATGGTTGGCAAAGGGACAAGTTTAGTGATGACAGTTTTATGAGGGTCGCGTCAGCCCCAGGTTTCCATTGCCGAAATACTATATACAACACCTTTGCTGTTTCCTGCGTGCGCTTGCTGTCATGGTCATCAATCATCAACCTGATTTCCTGCATTTGCAATATATCATAATATTATATAAAGAAAAAACCATTTGAAAGCTCATTCAGTACACAATTGAATCGTTTATTTAAGAAACCGCTTATCGACCACTTTTGGCCAAAACGACATTTTTACAGTTTCATTTAGCTCTTACCAAGATGCATGATTTGATGTAGAAACCGCTCATATAACCGCATCCGTAACGAAGGCAAGTGGCCTTGAAATATCCGTTTACTGCAGAAACCCCTCAGGCGCCGCAACATAGAGGGTTTCTAGAGTAAAGATGTAACTCAGTTGGTACCAACTGATTCAATCGGACGTTCCGTGCAGTAGGCAATACTACGTACATTGTATCCAAGAACAAGTGTTCTCCTGTGGAGTGGTGTGTTTAACATTGTCGTGAATTCAGTGGCGTGCCCAAGGGGAAGGGGGGGGGGGTTGGTGGAGGTCATGCCCAGCATTCAAGAATAAAAGAACATCAAAAGCAGGAAAAGATGGCAAAATGAAGGCTGGCAACTAAACAAATGTATATAGAAAATCCTGAGCACGCCACTGCGTGAATTGTTGCTTGACAAAGTTTATCTTCAGCTAAATTCACCAAAAGCCAACAGGAAAGGTCCCATAATCAGGAAGAAACTGGACGATATTCGTAAGTTGCTGGATTACACACGAGAATATGACAACTTCTACTACAACATTCTGCTGTGGCCAACAACACATGCTGAATGCTTCAACTTGGTCTAGGACAGTGGCGTAGCAGCCGCCCCCGCAAAAACCCCGCAATGCTGGGGGGGGGCGAGTTATAGGGGTCCCACTATATAATCCCGGAAATTCAGCAGTTACTGTCGCTTATTTAAAAAATGGATTTACGAAACAGAAAGTTGGTTCCCAGTAACATATCATATGACGACATCTGCGATAATAAGCAGAGGGGCTCGGGCAACTTGACATTATGGGTCTCTTCCGAAAATCAGAATTAAGTTACTTGCTCATAGATGGCAATCGGTAGGAATATTATCTCATCTCATACCTATATACCTACGTGGTTTTCGTAATAGTAGTGTAGTGTAGTGTAGTGTAGTACAGTTGTGAATCGAGTAGAAAGATTCAGTTGCTCAACCGGTTGATGTCTTATTGTTACACAATACCTAAACAAGCAAACTTGATAATTTATGACATTTTTATTACCAGTAATATTACGTGATATTTAAAATGTAACTTCCTACCAAATATTTTCAAGCCTCCCAAGCCTCAGTATGAGATTGAAATAAGATAAATTTCCCACATTGTCCACACCTATTACATTTTACTTCAAAGGGGCCCAAAAACTCGGGATGTTGAGCCCAGGGGAAATTTTCCCTTTGCCCTTAGGTCCAATAGCCCCAATTCCGCCACGCAGGGTATACAACGTATGCAGTACTCGAAGTGCTCCAATCGCTCCAATAGGTATTTCATTGAGTGACAAATTTTCAGTGAATAAGTCCAGTCGCTGCTTAATTTTCTATCTCTCAAGACTTGAGTCCGCCTCTATTTCTTAGCAGCAGATTGCAATTGACCCGAAGATATTAGGTCACCATTGACAATGTAGAGGTCCAGTTCAATCCCCGTAACTGAAATGATAAGTTTGCTTGAGTATATAACTGACTATTAGTATTAGAAGCGTAATGTGAAGGCTCTTACGTTGAATCTTGGCCTGACATAGCCAGAGGATGGCTTTTTGGGCTGAAGGTGCATCCACCTCTAAGTCCAAAAAAGGAGTGTTTACTTTCCTTTAAACAATTTACCCAAAAAGTATTTTTTTAAATATATGTGCATTATATGTAACCTACATTAAAGAAAAAAGCTTCGAACAAAAAATACAAAGGATCACGAACAAAATAGTTGGCTATGTGAAGCCTCCACCCTCCTTAAAAAAAAAAAGAATCTTGGCCTTGCCACCGCGTTAAAGTAAGAGAAAATATTTCTAATTTCTTCATCCAGTTATTTATGAGAGATTCAGACAACCCTGATTTAGTTTCGACAAATTACTAAACTGATATATAGCCTAAGTTGATGTCGAAAAATTGGAAGGAAGGGTTAATTCATTTTACAACTTTGGGGGGGGGGGGGTGGTAACTATTGTGCGTCTGTCTCAGGCCCGTAGCTAGAACTGACCTCCAGGGGGGGCTTATGGGTATCAGGTGGGGCTTTGTGAACCAAGTCCATTTTTCAAAAGTTCAATAGTATTAAATGAAGGTAAATTATGTGTGTTGGGGGTCATTAAGTTAAATTAAAATATAAAATTTAGAAATATCATACGAATACTACAGTTTTTTTCTATATATCTTCTAAACATCTCTTGAAGTGCTAATGACTGCCACTGCCACAATCCCTTAACACACTCTCCATACTATTTTTCATGATACAAATATATTTATCATATGTTAAAATGTACAATATTCACTTCAATCATAGTGCCTACCGTACATTCCACCCCCGCCCAAAGCAATAAAACTTGGGATCTGTTGACATTTGACGTAGATGCGGAAGGAATGTGGATAATGACATCAAAGTCACAGATTTCTGTTAAACGAGAGGCTGCAACAGGGGCAAGGAAGGTACAGATAAAGAAGGATCCTTATGAAGGAAC
This sequence comes from Lepisma saccharinum, assembly GCF_977018435.1. Taxonomy (NCBI): domain Eukaryota; kingdom Metazoa; phylum Arthropoda; class Insecta; order Zygentoma; family Lepismatidae; genus Lepisma; species Lepisma saccharinum. The sequence goes on along the minus strand of NC_139252.1, from coordinate 36,268,098 downwards.
ATTCTAAAGTCTTGAGAATCTTCTAAACACTTGCCGCTGCTTAGACTTCTGCTCATAAACAAGATGAACGAACGAAGTTGTGAACAAAATTATATATTCTGTCTAAATTTTCGCTCTTCACCTCAAATTAGAATACAAAATAGTTTTACCTAATGTCAAGGGACTGGCGGCAGTGCCAAGGGGGGGGGTGGCGACCCTGTTAGGGGGGCTGAGCCCCCCTGGCCCCTGCCTGGCTACGGGCTTGGTCCGTCCCACTCTGGCATCATCTCGATGTTCATTCTTTTCCACTGAGGGGGCCCCAATATTTTACTTGCAGGGGAGGGCAGAGAACTGCGCTACGCCACTGGTCTAGGAGAAAGATTAGGTACGTTAGATTACTACCTATTTTGTTCTCTGAAAATGTGAATTTTTTAACTGATTACGTAGAAGATTTTTTTCTTTTGTTCCCCTTAAGTTTAGCTCAAATAATTTGAATAGCTAATGATTATTATGAAGAAAACAATACATTTGTGTTTTCAACCTTTTTCATTTTTCTTCACGCTCATTTATTTCATGAATCAAATAAAGTCTTATTGTGATTCGTTGCGATTTTCTCCCTCCATAAACAAAAAATAATAATAAATGAGCATTATAAAATCTCGCTGATAATGGCGCAAAATAAATGTACAGAAGTGGTTCACTGAAAAAAAAACTGTGAAATTGGAAAAATAATTATTCCCCCACTACTTAATATCGGAAACATTCAAAAACCATGTAAATGTCTTTGGACAATGGGACTTAATTTTGACCAATTTATTTTACTGCGCTCAAATATTATATGGGACAATAGCATTTTTTTTGTTTTCTCACAAACGATATTTGTGGAAATGGGGGGTTTCTGAAATAAACTATTCAATTTCTGTCTAGGAACATAAACAAGATTTATTAGTTCCTCTTGACAGTAGTGTATTTGAAGGAAGGGTGTCGGGATGGGATTTTTAGAGAAACGTTTCTAGTGCGAGCGAACTAGTAAAGAAAACTTCTATGACTTTCTTAATTAGCAAGTCAGCTGCAAAATTACTCAGGGAACTTATTTTTTTAAAAGGGAGATAAAATACAATGAAAAGTGTAACGAAAGGTGACCTAAGAGAATTATAGCTGAATGAAAGTGAGAATGCATAAATGCATTATCTATTGTTCTTTTATGTCTGCAATGTGTCTGTTGTCAAAGGGAAATAGGAAAGAACATAACGTTTTTTAATGTGTTTAAGAGCCATTACTTTGAAATTCGAACCAAAAAGTTATATTTGGATAGTTGTATTTTTTGTTCTCCGTGATTTTTTTATATGTTGAAGTAGGTCATGAGAAATGAATTTTGTGGAATTTTCAGACGCTGGAAAAATTTTCCCTACCCTGTAGAAAATGTCAAAGTTCAAGGTCAAACCGTCCACTATTCATGAAAAGTGAAACATGAGTACGTTTGGAGTGCTGTATCTTTGGAAAGCAACAACACCCCGAACTTTTGTTTTGATATAATGTTAGTATAAGACTGTTTGTATACATTCAATTGTTTTGATGGGGTATTGTTGCTTTCCATTGTTATGCGGCAACAAAGAGGGTTCAAAATGCAGTTTTTGCCTGTTTTCGGCCCTTAATATCTTGGTTAAGTAACACTACCCCATTTTTTTTTTACTGGGCATGGAAACTCACTATTAGGGCAAGCTACCTGATATAGCACATTACTTGGATATTGACGCAGATTTAAACACTCAAAAACTGCGAAATCGGGAACTTTAGATTTAGGCTTATCTCAAAACAGCGGAAGGGTAGCAAAAAACGTGGTATGCCATCTTATAGCTGAATACATGTACTAACACATGGAAATAAAAAATCATTGGGGCTCGTCCCATTTTCGAGAAAAAAAAATTCAAAATGTTAAGAAATGTCAATGTAAATTATCACGCTTCCTCTCCTATCAGAAAGTGGAACGGCCATTTCTCCTCCATTTCTTTGTTCCAAATGGAACACTCCATGTCTTGAAAAGTTGTGGGATAGTTTTAGCTTTTATTTCTTTGATGGATAACGTAGTGGTAATGTCACCTCCTTGCAATTAAAGGGTCCCGGGTTTTATGCAGGGTGGAGGTAGAAGTGGTCAGGATTCCACTTTAAATTGCAAATCCCCAGTCCCGATTAGCCATCTTGTGCATAAACTGGGTTTAAAGACAAAACTCTAGATACAGTGACGTAACAAGGATTTACGGAATGGGGGCACTTATACATTTATACAATAGTCAGTCATCATTTCGCCACCTTTTTCTGCTTTGACATTCTTTTTACTGGGCCAAAGGGGGATAATAATCTCCTCCAGCCCCCATTTTTGCACGCCACTATATATTTTTTTGGAATTCATGCGATGACAGTATGTTTGTAAAAGATGCTGTATCATTATACCAAAGAGAACAGAACTTTCTTGTAAAAGTCTGTACTTGTAACAACATACTGTGTGAGAGATTCCCAAAATAAACCAATATCAATTCAGGTAGGCATAGGAGCGGACTTCCTTGCGTAGTGGTTTTCAGAGTACGCTACGATGCCAGGGGTCCTGAATTCGGATCCCTGCCTGGTGTTGATTGTTCTTTGTGAGTGTCCCTTCATCAATTTCATAAATCATCACTCATACTCACCGTCTTGATTAGCCAAAAGTGCCAGAAAGGCGACGTAAATAACCTAGTATCAAGTAATCTCAAATAGATCTAGGAAAAGCAGGTTTAGGTTATTTCCATCATCTTAATATTGTTCCTGCAAAAAAATCAATTTATTTTTGTCATAATCATGGCCATTGTTTCAAAGGAATTTAAAAATATCAGACAAAAATTTATATTTTCGGGTGCTTTACCTTGCAAGCATAATTGCGTACTCCAGATGCGCTTCGTTTTCTTTGGATTGTGGTGCGGTGACCAGTTTTTTTTTAAAGAAAAAATAACGTGTAAGTAGGGAGGAATCCAGAATTTTTCTAGCAACATGTTAATACAACCTCAGCGACAACTGTTGCCTTTGCACACGGACATTAGATTTTGATTTAGAACCCATTTGTTTTAGTAATTCCGTTTCACTTCTTTTGAGTTTTGATTGAGTTGGTGTCTTGAGTCCACGTTATGCACAGTAAGGCTAATTGGGACTGGTTTTATAGTGGGATCCGAACCACTATGTGCCTCCATCGGGTATCGAACACGAGACCCCTTGTTTACGTTTCTCTTCTTTTGACTGATGCCAAGTACGAGGGACGATTATTGTGTTGAGGCAAGGAAAGAAATGCATGCTTGTCCCAATAGCCAGTCCGTCCTACGGCCGTATAGTATTTTTCACATCTTTGGTACGGCCTTTAATAGTTACGTACACTCATTGAAATGCGTTTGTAATCACATGTGATTGAAAAATTCAGATGTTTTTCACAGCTTCTAGAGTTCCGCTTCATACTCGTCAATGTTACATTTTATTATTATTACGTGCCATAATCCAACTTGTCAGGTGCAATCTTCGAAATTCGAATATCCTTGAAGATTGATTGATTGATTTGGTGTTTTAAGTCCACTTTATGCACTGTAAAGCTAATCGGGACTGGACCTACAATTTAAAGTGGGATCCGAACCACTATGAGCCTCCATCGGGTATCGAACACGAGACCCCTTGATTACAAGGAGACGACACTACCACTGCGAAATCGGGGAGCCCCTCAATCTTTCAAATAAAAGGTCAAGTAATACCCAAGCTAGACAGAAATTAAGAAGTAGGAGTTGTAATGGTCGGGTTGACCATTACTAGTTTTGTATTATTGTATTAATTAATTGCCGGCCAGCTACAAGGTGTAGTGGTAAGTAATATGTTTTCCATGTGTGTACTTCTATGATATTATTACATGTAAGTGTATGTGCTTAATGAATTGTGATTTTTGCTGGATATTAGATTCCACTGTTTTTTAGCTTCCCGGTTTGGGGGAAGCTACGGGGTTCACGTTCACGGACGTTTACCCCGACTATGAAAAAGGGCCAGTTGGGCTTTAGGAAAAAAAAACAGTTCTTCACTACCTTCACAACGACGAAGACCCTTCGAAAGTCTTGTCCACTCAGGGTGGCTAGACTGAATGATTGAGAAGAAAATGCAATACTTGGCAAATGAACAGCTTCGAGAGTCTTAGTTTTAGTACACTTATGGTGGATAGACTGGTGACTGAAATTAATGTATCATTTGGCCAAAGAACCTACTTCGAAAGTTTAATTCACTTATGGTGGCTAAACTAATGATGGAAAATATATGTAGCATTTGGTAAAGGTAACCCCTGTTTGAAAAACCACAAGATTCCCAATTACAAAAGATTTGCATTTGTACGATATTGCCGAGTCGCATCATAATGCCTAGCGGGCTGAATGAGGATGCTGCGTAAGGAAACGCAAGACTAGTCGGAATATCAAGTAAGTCGAGGGTAGGCTACAGAGATAGTTAGGCTAACTCTGTGTTAATGAAAGTACCAATGGTTAGGCCATAGGTACACCTTTGCTTGAATTAAGGAAATTGGTTGATTATGTAAATGCACATAAGTATGGAAACGCTTTGTAAATATGTAAATAATAGCAACGTATAATAAATCGATATAATCCTACTAGAAATGTTATGATTTGCTGAAGTAACTGTCCATTTTTAACAAAATATTTTTTTCACTTTCTGTACATGTGTAACGAACCAGGGACTAAAAATATAAATGTTATGTGAACCCCCCCCCCCCCCTTCGTAATTCCGGCGCAAATATAATCTGCTCGCTTGGCACGCAAGGTGAGGTGGAAGGAGAGATTGAAAGGAAAATGCAAGGGAAGGGAAGTAATCCCGAGGGCCGGAGTTAAACCAGGGATTGGGGGGCCGAACTTTCACAGGGTCTAGTGGTGGTGTTTTAGCTGTGTGTTAAATTTAACAATCCCCAAATTTTCTCCCTCTGGCTGTTGTAGTTTCTGAGATACTCACTTATGAGTGTCTCAGAAGCTATGGTTGACACGGAGGTACACGATGGATCTCGATGTTAATGTAGAACCTAACATTGTGACTTTTAAATCAAGGATTATCGAGTTTGATCCCGATGGAGGAACGTTGCACAGTGGTTCAGACTCATCATTTCGTTCGTTGCCTCATTGACTTTTCAAATTTCACCCCTAACGATCGAAAAGCAAGTAAATAAAGTAGATTAAAATAGTCGCAATCTCGTACTATATGTTCTGCTGCAAGTGACCCAACAAAGGCCCTTAAAATTTCATGCCAGTGACGTTCTCTGTGCCGTCAAACAAATTCCGGTAATTGCACTTCCGTAATTTATTACTTCATCTTTCTTTCTCATGGTCAAGCGAAACCTGTAAACGTTGATGTAAAATAGCCAGAAATATAAATAAATCATGCAATTCAACATTTAGATTGTATCCTTAAAGATAATCACGTTGCACATAAATACCGTCAATATCAATATAATCTATAATCTTTGTGGCCCTTCGAAGATTGTTGAATATCTTAAAAGAAGCCCCACGAAGTGATACACCCACAGGGTAAAGTTGGTACCGCCTTTGTTCGTAGAGTGCTTACTCCAAGAAGGGAAAGTGTTAGAACTAACAAGGGAAGTACAATAAATGTGAAGAGAGTGACGGTTTTCACTTTCTGAAAGGGAGATCTCTTCACTTTCTCTTCTTGCGCCCCAGCCTGCTAACTCCACACGTGCCGTTATGTAACCCCTTAACCATCTGAGGGATGTTTCTCTCATTGAGGCTCCCGGGTTCGAATCCCGGTCGGGCTTGGTTGTTTGTGAATGTCCTTTCATCAATTTCATCATTTCATCACTCGTCCCCATCTTCGCAAATTAGCCAAGAGGCACAAAACGCGAAGTAAAATAAACTAAATCAAATCAAATCAAATCTCATTGAGGCCAATTCTTAAAGGCAGGCTCCTTTTATTGTGTTTTTGCGAGTTTATGTGCAACACCCCTGTTGTTCCCCATCCCTCTGCACGCTTTCTATGCCGACCCTTCTCTCTTAAATGTTTTAACATTTTCATCCCTATCACAGCCTCATCAATTTTACCAGAAGGGTTGGACATTCTGGTTCGAAAGATCGGTAATTTATGACAGCTTTCCCCATCTTTAGTGAGTTTTCGAAAATTACTTGATTGACCCCTAACGCATTTCGGTTGAGTCGCACCCTTTTCCCCCCATAGTTCCACGCTTTTCACTAAAAACAATATAAGGCTGAAAGGTCTGTCTTCAGTGTCCCTACACTGACCAATCGCATGACTCTAAACTGCACTAGAGTTTCTAAAGTTCTTGCCTGAATTTATTTAAACTAATCAGTATTTGCTCACACATTGGAGTGTTCAGAGGACGGAAGAATCATACGTACTGAAGGGTGAGTATTCTCTTGAACAACCACCACTGAAAATATTCATGTTTTTATATATTCCAGTGCATATGTTACTTGTTCCAAATTGCTTAGCTTTCATTGCTATTTTTATTTAGTCTTTTTTTTTCAATTCGCACGTTCAGAATATTTCCTTCTGACGTTTTTAAATTATCGTGAAAGAGTTCTTTCAGACCAATATGAATATGCAAACGGAAATTGTGTCTTCGGTCGTGTTTCTGGTAAAGTAGATGCCAAACTCTGACAACACGCAGGCCTGTAGCTTGGAGTGATCTCTTGAGGAGACGTTCAAGGGTTATTGGTGAGTGGGGGTGAGCTTGTTTCAAACATGTAAAACATGATACTTTTAGTTTCAATAGTTAAACAGAAATGAAACATGAACTGCAACTAGAGATGTTTTTTATTTCTTTTTTGTTCAAAGATAGAATAGAATTCGGTGCTTCTTGAATTCATACATATAACTAAATTCTTCTATCAGAATTGTATTACTTTTGAGAAAAGCTGTTGTGGTGGTTTCAAGAGCACTTTCATTGCGAGGAGAGCAAGTGAGAAGATTTTTACTCTTCTTCCTATTTTTTTAAAAATGAACAACAATATTAATTTTACCGGTGAGAGGGCTAATTTTCATAGTAATAAGTATGAAGTTGATATGACTAATATACAAATCAACGTGGTGATAGCGTATTGAGCAAGAACAAATTACTATTTTTTCTTTGAAAATAAATCGATAATTTAAATTGAATTATTAGTTAAAATTTTGAAATTGAAGGGAATGCATTGTTCCGTCTCACTTGCCCCTAGTAAATGTTCCCGTTTGCGATATAAGAGATGCAAATTTATTAGATATCAATAAACTTATAAATTCTTTCTGACATGCATGTGAAGAAGAAGCATGGAAGGACATTGTGAAATACGATGAAAGGGGTATCGGTCCAGGTTAGGCTAAGCCACCCTCGCCCATCCCTAGCTACGGGTCTGACAACACGACATTAAAAAAAAAGTGTAGAAACCCCAGTAAGTGTATGGCGAAATACATATAATTTCATTTGGAATGGGTCCATATTCCATACTGCTTTTCTACTATTTGCTACCTACCCTATAATACGTCGTTTTATTTTGAGAATATCTATACCAAACGGTCAACACCGGTAGCAATGATGAGTTTAATTTTCCTGCTTGCTGCTATCGTGCGATTGTAATAGTCAGTTTATACTCGGCATATGCGTGTGCTAGCAGTGCAACTATTTTACCAAAGTGCTTAATTTCAATTTGGACTTGATTTTTTTTTACGCCGATTTTCTACCAATTTTAACTAATCGCGACGATGAAGATGAATGATCATCTGATGAACTGCATGAAGAGTCAGTAGTTTACGACTTTTGAGGCGAGTTTTGTCACAAATAGGAGTCCCCAAAGAGCCAGTTTCCAATTTCTAAGCACGGGTGAGTTTTCTCACACTAGTCTAGGCTTTGTAATTATTCCTCTAGCAAATGTATGTGGTGAACATGCTTGCCCTGGTTAAAGGAGTGTATTTACACCCTTTCATCTGCATACAGTGCAAATACACCCCCTAAGCTCGGGTGAGTATAACAACCCCTCATTTCGCGGGCGGGTAAATGCGCTTCCCAAGTTCATGAAGGAAAACTCACCTTTGTTTAGAACGAGGAAACTTGCCTTTTGTGGACGTCTATTTGTTACAAACCAAAGTCACCCCTGTAAGGTGAATTTACAGTGTTTGTTTATCAGTATACTCAAAGCGCTCGGCTACCAGGGCGTACTTCATTTCAGTTAAATATCTGATACTACATATAATTGTATGTAATAATAATAAAAATAATAATTAGAAATTCAAATGAACGTGTGTCGTGATTGCAGGGGTTTGGTGAAGGTTGTGGTCAGTAAAAAAAGGTTGGGAACTACTGTATGAATATATCCAAAAGCTTCGGAATCAGAATCATGTTGACATTCTGTGTCTTAATAATACAACTGGGATGGTGTTTTAAATAATACCATGAACTTTGGGGAAAAAGACCCCCTGCCCCCTCTAAATACATCATTTGCAATGAAACCATTACTTTTATATATTATTATTAATGTTATGATTATAAACTTGGTGCATTTCTCTACTCGAAACAGCCGGCCCCCGTGGCGGAGTGGTTAGCACATTGAGCTACGACGCCAGGCGTCCCTGATTCAAATCCCGGCCTGGGCGTGGATGTTTGTGAGTGTCCATTCATCAATTTCATCATATCATCACTCATCCTCATCTTTGAAAATTAGGCAAAAGTGGTACTAAAGGCGAAGTAAAATAAAGCAAACAATCAATCAATCAATCCACTCGAAACACCTGATGAGCTAATATCTGGCATAATTGTATTTTGTCAGATGTCAATGAAGGACAATTTTATTCATGAAATTTATGTTGTTTTATCTTTAACTTTATCGGATTTCGGTAATTTGATAAATCCTTTCAAATAACAATTTCATCATTCATCATCATCGTCGCGATTAAACAAAAAGGTAGAATGGCGACGTTTAATAAGAAAAATAAATTAGAAATAAATATATTTTCCTTCTGGCATGCACTACAATGTATTTTCTGTTGATCGTAAAGTCTCATACACGTCAGTACGAAATAAAATATCCATACAGTGCAAATGAATGGAATACAAGTAGAAAGGAAGATTTCTACTTTCGCTAATATTTCTAAGAAAGTTTCCATGTAATATTTTTGGAAAAGTCATACATATGTAGAAAGTACAGATGGCCAAATCCGTTTTTTTTGTTAAAAAAATATATCCGGTATCCGTATAGTAAAAACGGAGAATCCGGATTTCGGAGGGAATCCGGATTTTGAATGGAATCCAGATTTCGAATTCGATCCATCCTGGCTCACGCTTATTTTAAATGTTTAAATAGTACGTAACTAAGTCTACTGACTATGTTTGCAGCTAATTCCAAACTGAGAAAGAGGAATAGTTGGCTAACTGAAAAGCAATGTGCAGTAGTATTGTACAACAGTTCTTTCTTTCCGCCAAACATGCCCACATTGCTCGATGACTCCATAACTGTCGTAGCAGTTGCACAAGGGCGATATTTTGATAGATTGCAAAAGTAACCGATGTCGTCCGTCACCTGTTGTAAAGCCTCTTGGCTATCATTCCTATCTCTCCTGTCGGATCACACTTTAAACTGTAGGTCCAGTCCCAATTGGCCTTACTGTGCATAAAGTGGACTTAAAACACCAACTCAATCAATCTATCTTTCCTGTGTGAATCTTGATATGGCCTCCCTACTTCTCTCATTTATGTGTCCCTTCCCTGATGCCCTTCAATTGCTCCATTGAGTATGAATTGTGATAAGATGAAGCAGACGAAAGGACAATCACAAACACACATGGGCAGATCACAAAACCACAAAAAAGCTCCACGTAGGATTGTACTGGCTGTGAGTCCAGACGCCATAGTTTCGTTAGTCTGCTAAATGCAGTCCATGGTGTACTACGTGGAAGACAGTCTGATATTGGGTTGGTAGATTAGAGTATATTGTTAAATTCATGAGACAATTATTGAAAATATGGGTCGAAATCAGTTTCCCTCCAAAATTTGCTTTCTCTCTGTAATCCGTTATCATTCCAGAACCTGTCTTGCTTCCGGCATTCTTCTCGCTCTGAAATCAGGATTCTCTCCGAAATCCGGATATTATATTTTCCGAATCCGGATTTCAAATTCTCAGAATGCGGATTTTTTTGGCCATCCCTAGAGAAAGGGGGCTGCTTGCAAGTACGATTAAAAGAGAGATACAATTTATTACATAAGATGAATTATATTAAATTAGACTATAATTAGAAACAGTATCACGTTATACATTCTGAGAAGGTTCAGTAAAACTACCTGGACAACTTTTTTTCTTGGATCAGAAATTCCATTTCTGGCATTGTTTCTAAAATGGAACCCAGACCCTCAGGAGTCTTTTTAAGTTGTAAGTTTGCTAACCGCAACACGGTTTACTTCAAAGAAGGAAACATATGGCTTTCATTTAGAACAGTTCCCTTCGCGATAGCCACATCCCTCCTTATCCGACCCTCTCCCTGCCCCCTGTGGTGCACCAGCTGCGGCAACATACATACACTCAGGTCCTCACTTCGTTTGTTGCAGAATCTACAGTTCGAGGACATCAATGTCCTCGCATCGTTGATAGAATTATGTGCGATGCGAGGACCTCTGCACACAAAACACAGGTGTACATTTGGTTATACAGATGACCAACAGTTAGAGGACCGTCCTCGTAATGTCTGTTACATGCCTGTAAGGAGAAAAGTTGTCATATCTTCGTTATTATTTAGCCATTGAGTATGCCGACGCGCGTGGTGTTTCATCTCAATAAAACGTCTTTCTTGAGCGCTACTAATTGCAGTTGAGCCATGTCCTCGTATTGTATGTGATCTGCTCATGTCCTCGCATGGTAGGGTAGACAAACAGGTGTGTGTGTGTGTGTGTGTGTGTGTGTGTGCGGGCGCGCGCGTATGGTAATACATGCATTTATCGTTGCTTTCGTTCCTTCATAACTCCTCATCGTTGCGATTAACCTAGACGAGTAGGAAAACGACGAAAAAGAAACAAAACAAAATTTCCCGAATTCCACATATCCATAGGCGGAGTTCTGGAGGGGCCAGAGGGGGCCTGCCCCCCAACTTTAAAAAAGACTAAAAAAATAACCATGATTAAGTTCAGTTACTACATTTTTGTTATGAAGCCATACCGCAAATCTTGACTTTTGGCATGATGGCATGTGCGGTAATTGCGCCGCAATAGCGGGCCTTAGACGATTCGATTGATGTGTACAGTTTGAAGAAAGAAAAACGTAAAATGACTTTGTGTTGAGTCAACAGTTACTGCTGAGGCATAATAAGAACTTTCAATTAATTTTTCTAAAATTTCTGAAGCTTACTATTGTACCGTAACACGAGTATTGCATCATTAAAAAATTAATTAAATGCAAAATGCAATAATAGTGCTGTTTTGCTTCTTTTAAAAGTGACAACCAATATACTAATTAATATTTGTTTACTTAAGCGAGGAAATTTAACATTTACAAATCTAAAAGACCTAGAACTCAGTGTTTTTAAGTTGTTGTTTTTTAATTCCCGGGGGAAGGTCTGCAAACCCCTTATAAGCTAGGGGATATTCAACAACCCTCAGGTACATCATATGCTTCTCCCAGAGTCTGGTCCCCGCAAAGCAAAAGCTCAAACTCCGCCCATGCACATCTCTCTCTCTCTCTCTCTCTCTCTGTTTCTTTACTTTCTCTCTTACTCTTTGGTATTCCTAACATTTGAAGGGTACCGTGTTACGTGTAGCAATTAGAAGTAACACTTACTTCTTCGAGTAGTCGTAAGTGTTACTTATTGAACTAAGTAATTGTAGGTCTTAATTTTTTTAAGGTAAGTAACCTAATAAGTAGCTCTTACTTTTCTGCACATTTCAACAGCAAGAAACAAAAGCATGATATCCTGAAAAAAATAATAAAAATGGCATGTTAATTTTTGCGTTACATTTGTGAAGCAACTTTTATCAAGTAGGATGGCATACTTTGTAGGTATATCGAGACGACCTTGTAAAAATCGAGACGAGAACGAGACTTGCTTGTTAGTGTAAGACATTCTCGGTCTCGTTCGAGAGTTTGGTATGATATGTAAACCGAATTTACTTTGCTATGCGACTTCTTCAGATATACCATGCTTGAGTTCTGTTTTAAGACCATTTTATGCACAGCTGGCTAACCGGAAATGAACCTACAGTGTAAGGTAACCTTGACCCTCTGCACTCCCTCGAGAAAGTCAAATATTTTGCGTGCTTTATGAAGATTATGTTGTTTATGAACGTTTTCAGTTGTTTTTAAACGCACGGTAAAATTTCAGTAACCACCAAACGTCTCTAATTCCCTTATTTTTCTTATTTTTCACATTGATACTTACGTATTCTGCATTCCTAAGGATTCTTGAAGGTGGCATTTCGGTTTTTCCACGCAAATAATCTCAATTTTAGACATATCGAGTAATTTCTTTTTGTTCGCTTTCGCTTGCGTTACACGCGATATGGCGGAGAAATCTTGACTAGCGTTGTCCATGATCAGTGGTTATGCAGTGCTGCAACCTTCTTCATAGAAAAATACCTACTTTCGTGTTACTGATTTTGTATTTCTTTCCAGGTTCAAAAACGCACGAACCATGCACGGATAGCCCCACAAACGATTGATAAATAGACCCACGAACCATGCAAGGCAAGGTTAGGTTAGGTTCTGTTAGGTTAGGCAAACATAGTTAAATTTGTTTTTTAAAATTAGAAAAATATTTTTTGTCGGGTTCGAAAACCCCAAGAACCATACACGGATAGCTCCACGAACCATTCATAAATAGCCCCACGAACCATTCACGGATAGCCCCACGAACCATTCACGGATAGCCCCACGAACCATTCACGGATAGCCCCATGAACCATGCACGGATAGCCCCATGAACCATGCACGGATAGCCCCATGAACAATGCACGGATAGCTCCACGAACCATGCACGGATAGCCCCACGAACCATTCATAAATAGCCTCACGAACCATGTACGGCAAGGTTAGGTTAGGTTCTGTTAGGTTAGGCAAACATAGTTAAAAAAAATTAAATTAGAAAAATTGAAGATAATTTATTTTTTGGGACATTCCAATTCCTTCACAATTCCATGGTGAATTACAAATTCTACTGGATCTTCAACGCCGTGCAATTTTACCACGCATCCTGTGCACGTCATGTTGTCGCAAGTTCGTAATCAGAAATGATGAATAGTAACGCACGGTTATTTACGTTCTACAACTGTTACACAGTTACAAAACAGCGTATTTGGAAACACTGACCGGTTGTTACGTCATTAAACGCACGGAAAAATTTGGTTCACGTAGTAGACGGACATCAAGGGAACAGCTTTCGTGCATCGGAGTGAAATTAATGTCGAAAATTGCATGATTTACCGGCAAAAAAAAAAATAATTTAAGCGAGGGGAAAACACACTTCTAAGACCTTCCTAAAGTATAAATAAACTCATTTCGGTAAGTACTTTCTCCTGTAAAATTGAAGAAATACGTTTTGCGGAAACGAAAATTTTACCATATGCTATTGTGTATATATGTTATTTGATGCTGAGAGCAATTTTCCACGTTTTATTAGGAGTGCTAAGTTTGATGGTGTGATCTTTTGCACGTGATCTTTATCCATTTGAGTGTGCATACAATCTGTTTTTGCCAGTGGCGGCGATTGGGTTCCAAAACCGGGGGGGGGGGGCAAAGACAGTATATTTCCCTTTGCAGATAAGGTTTAGCATAGTGCGGGGGCAAAAGAGCCGAAAAGTGGGGGGCAACTGCCCCCTCGCCCCCCTAATCACCGCCACTGGTTTTTGCTAATAAAAAGCCGCGAAAGTACTCTGAGATGGCAGGTTTTTACTTATGCAGTCCATACTTGGGGATCAAATATCTTCGTTAATTGTGTTTTCCTCGCGCTGGAACCAATTTTATATGACGTAAAACCACTGCGCCTCTACCGGCGGGTACCGAACCAGGGAGGACAGACATACCATGCAGATGTCTACCGTTCTCGTCTCTGTTTATGCGAACAATATCAGGCGACATGCCTGCCTGCCTCTCTCTGTGTAAACTTAAACGAACCAACTTTACCTTTTGTTTTGCCACTGTAAGTTTCGATTTTCTTTTGTTCTGCCGTTTACATTAGCTATATCATTATGAACTATCACGCATGCCATGCATATCATTCTTGATGAGTGTGGTCAGACCTTTTAACCTCGACTTAATAATAATAATCCATAGCGCGACAGCCCTTGAGACCCTTGGCTTACCTACCGACTGCTGGTCTCCCTCCCACACTGTTTCTCCGTCACCTGTTATAGCGTGGAGATCTTAGACCAGTATTGGGGTGACTGGTGGTCAGCCCGACGAACCCCCAGCCGTTGTAGGTCTTCTCGACCGGATTACCGCTCACTCATTCGGAGCTCAAGATGGTGGGTTGCCACCGGCCCTATACGTAGGCCGAATAAATTCCGACCAGATCCGGATTCGAACCTACGCCGTCCTGCAGCGAACGATCTCAAGACGAGTGAACGCCTTAACCCGCTCGGCTACGGAGGAGGACTTTTAACCTCGACTTTGCAACGAAAAAAAAAATGCACTTGCCTATCGACTGAAAAGAGGCACGAGTAACGTGTCTTAGGTATAGAGAATGTAAACGGAACCGACCATTCTCCGTGGTGTAGTGGTTAGTATCAAGCGCTGTTAGGCAGGGGTTATCCGTATACCTGCATCGACCTCTCTGAAGTTCGCCCATTTTCCTTGCCCACCCCAAACCTAGACACACCGTTAATTTTTCGTTAGTTCAAGATAGTTCTGACAAACAGTTTGTTAGTTCCGCATATACATGGAAGATGGAAGTTAAGGAAATAAATGGGTCAAGTCGACTTCCCACTGTCCCGACCGATTTTCAGTTTCAAATCGAAAACTCTCCAGATAAATTGATTGAGTTATTGTTTGTTATGATAAAATTTTCAAAATGTATCCAATTATCCCCAACAACGGTCCATATATTGATAGGTATAGACGGTATTACCGATATTAGTTTTTCCAAATACATCACACTATACTAATATATTTTCGATATATCTGTCTCCATGTCTAATTATATATGTATATGTGTGTGTGTGTGTGTGTGTGTGTGTGTGTGGAGAGAGAGGAGTGGTTAGCACAGCGCGCTACGACGCCAGGGTTCCCGTGTTCGAATCCCAGCCTGGACATGTGCGTTTTTTGTGAGTATTCCTTCATCAATTTTATCATATCGTCACTCATCTTCATCTTAATCTTCACGATTAGCCAAAAGTGGCAGAAATACGAAGTAAAATAAACCAAACCAATAAATCAGTCCGGTTGCAGTGAATCTGGAAGATTCGGCTGATTGCTGGGCAGGAATTAAGTTTCTGACTAGTATTGAGATAATCTGCTAATGGATATCTAGAAAATAGGATACGTGAGTATTCACATATTCTGCCCGACGGACATCCAGTTATTCATAGGATGTGAAGCTTGATATCTATATGAAGACTGTACAAATATACAGTTGATAAGTACGAAGAACATTTTTTGGGCAGATATTCGAATATCCTTAGTGAAAATCTGAATAATTCAAATGACAGATATAAAGAAAAGCAATACTCGGGTATCCAATACTGAAGCTCTTACATCTGTCAACTCGATTTCATTCATTCAAATTATCAGTTATTAGAATATGAGAATCATGGATATCCAGATAATTTTAACATCTGGTATTATTACTATCCAGATATTTCTGTTCCAAAAACTTCACTGAGAAAAAACTCAATTATTGTTCACATTAAATAACAAATATACCAGATCACGTTTATCTATAGTGTAAACTAGGGTGTGTATAGGATAGTCTGTGATACAAGTGTATTATATATTTATAAATAATTCACTAACAATGGGCACAATTTAATTCTCTGAAAGTAGTAACAATATATCTTTGATGGCAACTCTGTCAAATATAATACAAATCGTTCATATTGTAATAAAACATTTAGCATTTACATTGTGCTTGTAAATTTGTTGTAAAGTGTATAAAAATATCGCATTTTGTTTTCTAAAAATTAAAAAATTGCTTGTGGTCAATCGCTGACCTGTATCCTCCCCGCAGCTTTACCTCTCAGATATCCCTGGATACAGCAGAGCATCAATATGCGACTGTTAAAAGATTAAATAATGTAAATACAAAATGCCTTCCGCTTAAAGTAAATGAAAATAGATCCAGAGCTTAATTTATCTGGTGGTTTAGGGCTTATAACATTCTGAGATCTGCACTTCCTTCAATTAGGCCATATTGTGTTAGATGATTGATTGATTTGTTTTATTTTATTTCCCTTTTTGTGCCACTTTTTGGCTAATTTGCGAAGATGGGGATGAGTGATGATATGATGAAATTGAGGAATGGATACTCACAAACACCCATGACTAGGCTGTGATTCAAACCCGGATCCCCTGCCGTCGGAGCGCGATGTGCTAACCACTCAGCCACGGGATTCGGCTTGTGTTTAGATGATTAATTCAACTCATATATACCCTGGCCCATTACAAACACACACCCTCTCCCAAGTGAAGGTCTTGGAGAGACTAATCCTCCTA
Source organism: Lepisma saccharinum (assembly GCF_977018435.1). Taxonomy (NCBI): domain Eukaryota; kingdom Metazoa; phylum Arthropoda; class Insecta; order Zygentoma; family Lepismatidae; genus Lepisma; species Lepisma saccharinum. The sequence goes on along the minus strand of NC_139252.1, from coordinate 36,251,434 downwards.
AGAGTCTCCTAGCACACTATGAACTGCATTTTGCAGACTAGCGAGGCTGTGGTGTCTGGACTCGCAGCCAGTCTAATTTCCTGTAGGGCTTTTGTTGTGTTCTGTCCATATGTGACTGTCCTTTCCCATATTATTACCGTTCCTCATATTCGCGATTAACCAAATGTGGCAGAAAAGCGAAGTAGAAGACAGCTAACCAATCAATTGTATATGTTTTAATTTACCTCTGTTTTCTGTCTTATTAAATAGTCGCGACGTTGAGGATGAAACGTTATCACAAACACATGGGGACAGAAACAGAGGGTTCTACTGGCAGGGAGTTAAGGCACCAGAGCCTCTTGGCCTAAAGGATACAGTCCTGATATGGGATTGCCCCTCTAATCATCAAAGGGGTGGGGCTGATGGCCATTTTCTCTTGTAATGACAATTTTTACTTCTTGATGTTTCAGTGGGTAGATGGCCCCCGTTAACCCTCTTCCCTTTAATCTCGTCATGCAACATCGACAAAACAGAGATCACAACAAGATTTTAAGCAAAGATTAAATCAAGACACACTGTCTATTAATAACCGTTGTCTGATGTCAAATCTGTTATGAGTTCTCTTTTTTTCAGATTCAAAGACTGACGACTCCTGGGACTACGAATCAGCAATTGAACGCGCAGGTAAAAACTATTATTTCTATTTTTTTTTACTTTCTTTTCTCTTCATGCTCAAGAAAAGTAGTCAAGCTGTAGTTTAATTTCGGAAACTGTTACAGAGGCAACGCCACAAGGTGGTCGTAAAAAGCATTTCATTGGTGGAAAATGTGTTCCAGATGTTCATACCAGTCTCAACATACTTCTTCAAACTTGAATTCTTTCCGAAAATATAGGATCCATAGTAGTGGTTGTTCTTTCCCAGAAATGATTTCACATCATTCACCTCAGATGGCAAAGTTCATGGGGTTGAGGTCAGGTGAATGTGGTGCCCATTCCACAGGAACCCTTCTGCCAGTTTCTGTCTTTTTCTTTGGTCAGTGCCATAGGTCACCTGTAATCAGAACCGCCACTGGTTCGAGACTGTGTGGCCATCCTGTAGAAGTGACAAGCTATAGAAATTGGAATATCCAAAGGTTTTCCTTTCGTTGATAAAAACTCATTCTTCTGTTTGAATCGTATGTTAAAAAATGAAAAATATTAAAGTATTTTGAATTTATACCCACACAGAATGTCTTAGTAATTTCACAGAAATAATACATTTACAGTAAGGCTAATCGGGACTGGACCTACAGTTTAAAGTGGGTTCCAAACCACTTGTGCCTCCACCGGGTATCGAACCCGGGACCCCTTGATTACAAGGCGACAACGCTACCACTGCGCCATCGGGGAGGCCTACAGAAATAATACAGTGTGCCAGTTACATTACAGTTACGTAATCGTAATGTGGTCCTTTTTGTTCTGTAGGAGTAATTTAAATAAGTTGCGAGAAACAAATTAATAATTTTTGAAAAGTGGACAATCATTTTCTGCACGTTCCTTTTCGTATTAAATTTAAAATCAAATACTACCTGATGATGTAGTCAAGTGAAAATTGTAGTTGATGGGCCTTTTCAAAAATACACATTGATGTGGGCTGCAGGAATCATCCAAATACGATGTAGACTGTTTGTCATCCGGCGTAGAAGCTTCCGGCGCCACAGAACCACTGCCAAATCCGGGAACTTTTCTAACGTTGGAAGAGGCCCCGGCGCCCACCCAGCGTCGAATAACATGGATACCTGGGGGTAAAGGCGGTCAGGGGCGTGATGCTGATCACATCACCCCTACTCACCGGATCAAGAAAGTGTGGGGCGTTACCCCCACACCCCCTATACGCCTTCATGGCGTGGTGCTAAGCACAGGGGAGCACTTTACTTTTTTTTTTTACAAGATGCAATCAGACTTTTACACTTAACCATCTGTGATTTAATCAAGGTTTGCCCATGCACAATTTTCAACTTGTCAGCTGTTAACACAGACGAAGCATTAGTCGTATCCTTTGACTTAACCTAAGTTTGCCCTTGAACAATTTTCAACTTGTCAGCTGTTAACATAGACGAAGTATGAGTCGTGTCTTGATACACTTCCAACGATGGCCTAAGTTGAGATAGATTAATGTGACAATCAGGCAATAAATGCTTAATCTATTGTCTTCCCATGAGTAGATATTTTAAATCACATGCGACTACATATAAGTCTAGTATTTTATCTACATGTTCATAACGAACTCTTACAGCAACTTTTCCTACTAACGGCAAGGTCATACTGCTAGCACATCGTAAAACAGAGTCAGCTTCCAGATATTGCAACCATGCAGTTGACTGTCACAAAATGTTTTACTTGCAATCGAAACTTGTGAACCTGTATATATTTCAAAGTTCAACATAGAATCAATAATATTGAGAGCAATTACATATTCGGAAGAAGAAACAAACTTACTAGTAGCTTTATCACAATTAGCTATTTTCATAGGCAATGAAGAATGATGAGATTTAAGATATGGTTGCGACGAAACTGAACTTTCATTACAGTGAGACAAAGTATACACAATCGATCCTTCTTGCATAAATTTACTTTCTCCATTTACTTCCATAGTAATCATTCCAATCCTTAATTCATTTACACCTAACACCTCACAGTCCATATCATTCAAATACAGGTTCAACAGCCTGCACAGCGTTAGCCTTGTACTTGCTATAAGGTTTAGTACTATTAGTTTCTTTATTGCGCTGTAATTTGAAATACTGGGAAACATCGTGACAGTATCTGCACTGCTTGAAATATTGTTGCTTTCTTTCCCGTTCATTTTTACTTCCCTCGTTATGCGATTGATTTTGTCTAAACCTAAGATTGGATCCACTTGATGACACAGTATTTTGTAATTTCCAGCTATCCTGTTTTGGATTAGAATTGGCACCGGAGTTCAAACGCGTATCGCCCTTGTACAGTCAGAGAAAGTAGTTCTTGGGCCACGAGACCTACGATATCGTAACATCTTGGAGCCTGTTGTCTATGCAACCCAAATAACAAAATTGTCGCTTAGGTTTTCCTGGTGAACCTGGCTTCTCGGGAACGATTGAATAGCTATTGACAGCAGCGTGAGTCATACCCCAAGGCCCAGCCATAACAAACAACAGCTGGGTGCATTGAGAGCACCAGAAAAAGTTTCAGGAATTTGTTTCTTAACAACAGCTACTCGTGAGGAAATTTTCTCTTTACTGATATTATTAGAGTCATTGTGAAGAAAGTTCACTGAAATGGTGGTTTTCATCGAATCATCATCGCGCAACACACATGCTGTCAGCCCAGAAGTCCTTGAAAAAGATTGGAGTTAAAAATAACTACTTGATAAATGATAAGACGAATCTATATTCGTTAGTACCAACTTAGAATTTTGTGTAAGGTATGGATCATCATGTCCTATCATCCATTTCATAGCTTCATTAATCATCCTCATCGCCTTTGTTGACGCAAGTGCTAGAAAAGCAATATAAAATAAGCAAAATTAAGAAATTAATAAATTACATTTTCGGCGATTTCACGCAGCGACTCAGTTGCATGTAGACAAAGTTTCATTAATCGGGAACCAAGGGGCCCCCTCGTTCTGCTTCATTGTCAATTCCCTCCACTTTGCCTGCCGCGATTAACCTGATGTTGATTAATGCACAACCAACCAACGAAACAATCCACAAAGTGCACCAAAGCGGCGCATATTATGAATAGGTAAACTATGTGATATTATGCTAATTTAGAATTTAGTAATAAAATGGGAATTTTAGGGCGTTCAGTTAAGTGGCGGCACATCCATTACGTAATCGCGATATCATCAAATTGTACCAAGCGTGTATACACGTAAAGTGTCAGTCCCCGTGATGGAATATGTAGATCAAATTTGTTTTGTTATTGTTTTTATTAGTAATTTCCTCAGTTTTCCTCCTCTGAAGTTAAATTTTTCATGACGACGATTTAAGATTACATTTAGACATAAATGAACATACACAATGAATCAATCCATTTTGGTCGGAACTCGAACTCGGAACCTTGTTCGGCAAGAAATACAAATATCCATAAGGCATGAGTGTTTCATTGGAGATGTTCCTCTACTTCCGTCATTTTATCACTAATATATTTCTTTAATATACAATAATACATCACATACCCGACCCTGTGGCCGAGTGGTTAGCACATCGCGCTGCGACGCCAAGGGTCCCGGGTTCGAATCCCGGTCGGGCTTGGTTGTTTGTGAATGTCAATTCATCAATTTCATCATTTCATCACTCATCCCCATCTTCGCAAATTAGCCAAGAGGCACAAAACGCGAAGTAAAATAAACTAAATCAAATCAAATAATACATCACAACTACCTAAGAATAAATGTTATTTTGCATTTTCACATGCATATGTTTTTTTACGGTTAGAGTGTGAACTGGCACCTGTTTATTTAGATTGTTCTTTGTTTCGTGTGTAGTTAAAGATAGAAAAAATGCTTGTGGAACGATTAGGGCTATAACAATTCCGTCCGTGACGGAGTGGTTAGCACAGTGCGCTACGATGTCTGATGTCCTGGGTTCGAATCCCGTCGTGCGTATGGGTGTTCTTTGTGAGTGCCCCTTCATCAATTTCATCATATCACTCATCCTCGTCGTCGCAATTAGTAAAATGTGAAAGGAAAAATAAGAAAATAAAAAGAGGTTATAAGAAGCATTCTTATTTCCGGACGTGTCCTAGATTTTAGAGTTGTGTCTGACCTCCGGAAGGAATTTGAAAGGAATCACAAATGTCTTTTACGTATTTTGGGCATCACGTAACTTCAAATTAGATGGAGAAACAGAAAATCTGAGGGGAGTCTGAGATAATATGGTTCCTTGTTCCTTGGAGAATTATGCTTAAATCAAAGTCCCAGCTCAGAAATTACTTCCCGATTTTCTAGATCGGGAAAAGTCCGGATATATGTATAAAAATGCTTACTTTGTGAAGTTTTATCGATACTATAAGTGTTGTAAGTGGAAGTAACAAGTTTCATTCCAGAAATTACATAAACAGTCCAAATTGGATTGATTGAGTTGATGTTTTAAGCCCACTTTATGCACAGTAAGGCTAATCGGAACTGGACCTACAGTTTTAAAGTGGGATCCGAACCACTATGTGCCTCCACCGGGTTCGATCACGGGATCCCTTGATTACAAGGCAATGACGCTACCACTGCGCCATCTGGGAGACCCTCAGTCCTTATTGAAGAAATAAGACACAACATTCTGTTTTTTCTAAGTGTATAGCAGTTTTTTACATTTCGATAAACAAGAACTTCCAGACTTTGTTTACGAAATTGTGAACTTTTTCCTTCCCGAATTCATGGATTGTTTTCCCTTCCTGGCCCCGTCTCGACGCAAACCGTTCTGTCTTGCATGCACAAGTTGAAATCACATACATACAGTCGTGCTATTAATTAGCAGTTGAGGAATTTTGAACTCAACCGTTCACTTAAACATTACTTTTTGAGCTGAAGATGTGTAATATTCTCGTTATATGCTAAGATGTCCTAGTAACTTATTATATTTACTGCAAATGCGTTCGTGTCCAACATTTTGAGACAATTTGTCCTACTTTCCGCTGAAGAGTGATCTGATAGCCCTATGTGTGATGAAAACTGTTTTTACTCAATTTCTGATATAATTTATTCCAACATTTCCTTCAACTTCTATTACCTTGTTATTACCTTCAATGCTTACACGACTTTACCTTTGTGCTCGACCTTTGGGTTCAGAAATGTTTACAACACCCCCATCTCCCGCGTGTAGATAGCAGGCAACAACACTCTGGAAGACCATAATGTATATTTTACGAAACTATTAGAATGTTAGCTTGATATAACTGTGGATTGGAACGAACTAAATAAAATACCTGTTTTATACGCACACTGGAACGAGCGGGCCTGCTGTGAGTCACTCTGACAGTGAAGGTCACTGATCGAAGCAGTTGGTGCTTGCTTGCTACGAGCAGGCGCCTTATCTTTGCTCAAGGAAACACGGAAATCTTTGTTCCTTTTTTGTTCGCCAGACTAATGGTGAACATTTACAGGAACGTAAGGAGTAGTATCGTATTCTATTGGAATTAGGTTTCGTGAAGTTGAACAGATATCATAAGAATATGTAAATCTCTTTTGTGGCCTACACTAAACTTATGTTAAAGTTTCGTTGACATGTGAAAGCGGAAATTTAGAGATCCTTCTTCCTTAAGATTTTTAAACAACCGAAGAGTGTGGTGAACGTGAAAGTACTTATTGTTTGCAACACCGATATGTATTATATAAATGGTCTCTAATAAAAAAACCTGTTACATCACAGGAAGTGACTTTTTAAGACAATTCTACCACGTATCCAACGTAACCAATATTCAGATTGATTCCAAGCTTCTGTTTGGCTTTTTTTGTGTCGCATTTTTACCTCTGGCGAAAATTGCGACGATAAACATGATGGGTAATGATACGAATGCAATGCTACATCTAAGCCTCGATAGGTTTCGAACCTGGATCCTCTGGCTTTGTAGAGAGTTACGGTGATTTTTTATTTTCATTTGGTATTTTAAGTCCACTTTATGCACAAAAAGGCTAATCGAGACTGTATCTACAATTTAAAGTGGGATCCGAAACATTGTGTGTCTCCACCGGGTATCGAACCGGGGACTCCTTGATTACAAGGCGACTCCGCTACTACTGCGCCATCGGGAAGGCTGAGAGAGAGAGAGAGAGAGAGAGAGAGAGAGAGAGAGAGAGAGAGAGAGAGAGTGAGAGTGTTACGGTGACTACGGTAATGAAGAATTGAAAGTAGCAGAACGACTAAGCTATTCTTTAGTCAATGAATATTATGAATGTCAGTTCAAAGTGGAAAAAAATAATACGAAATTTCCAGAGTGCGTTACAAATCGTTAATTTTTCTCTTTCCACACATTACTTTGCTACTAGATAATTGCATGCTAAGATGTAGAAAGTGCTACATTTTCAGTGTGTGGAATTGAGATTTATTTCTGAGAATGGAGTATTGGGAAAAGGATCACCTCAGATGTTTGGATTATACCCCCCCACACACACACACACACATAAAGGATATCGGCTGTTGATATAACAAAATATAACATGTATGAATTGTGTCAAGAAAAATTGGAGCCTATTTACATCCCTACGGAACTTGGAAGAAAGCCCACGTAGAGATTGGGAAGTTCCGTTTCGACAAAATCGGAATGTATGTATAGTAAATTAAAAAACAAAGTGCTACCGTGTGCTTTGCACCAAGCCATGAAGGCATATAGGGGGTGTGGAGTTAGGGCCCCAAGCTTTCTTCATCAGGCCGAAGGTGGGGATGATGTGATCAGCACCACGTCTCTGGCCGCCTTCCTCCCCCCCTTCCCCAGAGTTTCCTCCAGGTACCTACTTTATACGACGCTGGTTGGGCACCGGAGCAGCTTGAACATGTGGGCAAAATCCCGATTCTCCCCCGTCGGTGATCGAACCCTGATCTCTCGCATGGTAATAAAACGCCCTAACGACTGAGCTACTGCGGCACATATAGTATAGTAGCCTATGTAATTAAGGCAAGAATTGTTTTAGCGTTTCGTTCAACGTTTTTAGGGGAATCATTTTCGGACATATACCGTAACGTGTAGCTCTTATCGGTTCTGCGACCTGGCTTGAGAAAAGGCGATATTCTGACGAACAACATTCCACCTGATAAGTCACATGACTTTCCTACATTTCCTGTGCCTGCTTTCCTACATTTCCACACTGCCCTCCGATCTTTTTTATTCTCCTTACAAAATCTTCTATTTGTTCGTCTTCTTCCTGTACACATTTTCTAAGCTTTAACCTTTGCACAATATAGTTACTTGATGGACTATAATAAGATTTTAACCTTTGTGCAATATCCTGATAGGATTTATCATGAGGCAATGTAGGTGCAAATAATTCACGCAAAACTTCATATGGCTGGTTTCCAATGACAGATATTCATCTAGGAACTTTCTTGTCCTCTGGAATAGCTTGTGTTCAGGCGCGTGCCCAGGATTTTCGTAAGGGGGGGGGGGGTATGAATCCAACACATTTTCCAGTTCACAGGTCAAATTTCTTGTAATAAATTTGATAATTAATATACTTTGGTTTTACCCCAATGAACGCAATCAATGTATTTGCTATGGATGCTTCATGTTTTTATTTTTTAAGTCACACTTGTGATAAGAAGAAAAGCATCATATCAAAGCACCTGTTTGAATATTTTCAATTATTAATATTTTATATTTAATTGCTCAAATATAATTTTCAAACAAAAAATATGTACACTCAACACTGTAACAACATTAAAGAGATTAAGACTACTTGATGTCTTAAAGACAGTAATAAATAAGGTACCACAGTTCAACAATTTAAATTCTTAATTTAGGCATCGAGGTTTCTGTGCGAGTTCTGACAATATATCCCGGTGAATGTTCAGAGCAGCTAACCCATTTAATCTTTTTTCGCAAATGGTATTTCGAAGATAGGTCTTTAACCGCCTCAAAGTTGAGAATGATTTCTCATTTGATGTTGTTGTTACCGGGATTGTACATAATATGCGCAAACGTGTGTTTACACACTTCACTGCATATATCAATTGTTTCAAGAGCATTTACTGGACGTGTTTGCATTGCTGCAAGATGACGATACCACAGTTTCATTTCAGTGGGAGCGTCGTCGCCTTGTAATCAAGGTGTCCCTGTTTCGATACCCGGTGGAGGCTCATAGTGGTTCGGATCTCAATTTAAACTTTAGGTCCAGTCCCGATTAGCGTTACTGTGCGTAAAGTGGACTTAAGACATCAATTCAATCAACATTGTACTTGTTGTGGAGATGATTTTGCTAAATATTGTGTACATTTTTGGCATTGTATTATTATATTATTGGTCAAAACATTTGTTTGACAGTCGCCAAACAAATACGAACCCCTTCAGTAATTAACAATTTCTACTACAGTGTCATTAATGTGTCATATTCATTTTCATATTAGGTCTATGGAGAGGAATTTTGTATGTTGTTAACGTTATGGAACTGGGAAACCAACTGTTGAAGGGGCCACTCCCCGCCCCCCTCCGAAGCCCAGCACCGCACTGCAGGATCTGTCACTGAGCCTGACAAAATCTTGCCAGACAGTGCTCGAAATGGAAATTCCTAGCCGAAAAGGGAGGGGATATTTGATCGATTTTGGTGATACGAGGGGGTACATCCTTGTATGGATCAACATGGAGACAATACAGTAGGTGGAGGATGCTCAATATGCAAATTATTCTAATTGGGGGTATGCTTTGTGAAACTTTCTTAACTGGAGGCAGCATCCCCTACTTCGACCACTGATGCCAGAAAAGATGCTTTCAGAAAATGAATTTATTACTGCACACACATATTACTTATTGTTTTTGTGGCGTTTGTACAAGAGAAATATTCAGAAGATTTATAAGGAATATTTACAGTTCATAGCATGTCTACCTAGTCTATCCCGTGTCGTAATACAAATTTTATCCCTTTCCTACAAAATAATAAAACTGTCCATGCCAACCGTGATTTAATAATGTGGTTGCATACATATATAGTAGCACCAAGCTTTCTGGGATCTCGGAAAATACGTGAACCACAGGCTTTCCCGTGGCTTTAACTAGCGACACTAGTGCCACTGCTCCGACGCCAGGGTTTCAAATGCTTTGGTGGATCTATAGGGTAGGTAATATAGTTTTCCGAGGGTTCGTGAACAAAACAAAAAGTAAATTGTTTTAAAGTCCATTTTATATTCCGATACGTTAATCGGGACTGGACTTAAAGTTTACATCGGGATACGTACCACTGTGCAATGCACCTTCACAGGGGATCAAACCCAGGACCTCTTTGATTACACCACCATCGGTGAGGCCCCTGAAATCATTGAGGAAACTTGTTCATCTTCACGTTCTCTCGCCCTGTGAAAGTTTATTGGTGATATAGGGTGACATCCTGCACACGTCTTCCAGACATACACACGCGGGCACCCCCTCCCCTGCACACACACGTTTGTATGCTTACAGCACATGCTGTGCCCTCCCAGAAAAAAATTCTAAATCCGCCTATGGATATATCTGCTATCAAATAATGAACGTCACTTACCTCGACAGTTCCTTGACATAATTTTGCAAGAAGGTTTCCAATATCTTCTGTTATGCCTTCTTGTTGAATATCAGAGTCTGAAAGTTCGCACGTTTCACTCGCAATTCGGATGGAATTCCTCTGAACCTCAATCGACCTTTTCTGAGGTTCTATTTGTGGAAGGTGAAGCTTCAACTTCCATTTTTTTTTCTTTTGGAAATAATCTAATAATGTATTTCTCCTCTTTTCTCTATCCATCTTTAGTTCCACGTCAAAAATATATTACACACGCAGAAACTTAACACACAACACGACCACTTCGACTTGCTACCTTGCAGACTGCAACTCGCTACAACCCCAGTGAACACCAGGACTTGGGACAAAGATACCGGGCGAGTGTTTGTGGTTTGGAATGTCTGAACCATGCATCCAGCTTGGTCCAGCTCAAATTACGTCACCAGTGTTGACAGCAACAAGTAGCGTCAGTGTCAGTAGTGTTTGCAACTGCTAAATTATTTACGCAGAAATTCAAGTGACATCTTTCACAAATTTTACAAGAAAATTCAATAAACTGAAGGCTGGAAATTGGTTGAGGAAAAAAAAATATCTAATTTGTAAAGAGCACAAGAGTAAATCGTATAATATTTTGGCATATTAATTGTTTTTATTTTGTTTATGAAACTGACTGGGCCAGTTGGGCTATATAACGCATCCCTCACCCCCTCCCTTCCTCCCGGCATGCTATTGTACAAAACTTCGCTTGCCTCCTTCGTAAAACCATGCTTCGCTACTGCCTGCAACAATATTATTATTATAATTATTGATATTTTGAAATAAATATGCATCCAGTTGCGAGATAAGATTTTGACTTACTTTGCCTGCTAATTTTAGTGATTCAAATCTCACAGAACTTTGCTCTGCTGGCATAAATGGTATAAGAAGGGGAAAGAAAGAAAAGGGAAGTTAGCAGCACTGTCGTAACAGGAGGGTCATCGAGGGTGAAAGAAAGGGGAGGAGGGATTCCTTCAGTTCGCATTCCAAGGGTTACGGCTCTTTCTTGACCATACTGAGAAGGAAATTCTCCTTCCTTTTCAGTGACTAAGGAATGAATGATTGCCTGTGCATTGCTGTTACTCAACTCCAATATTATCAAAAGTAATTAAAGAAGCAAATACATTTCTCATTGCCAAATGTAAACATTTTACAATATTGGCTATTTGGTACTCAAACACATTTATTAAATAAAATTTATTTCACTTTTGCTTTGAATTTTTGAAAATGTCGAAACCAATGGGGGGGTTTAACCCCCACCAAACCCTCCTGGGCACGCCACTGCTTGTGTTTCACATTAATTATCAAAGCGCTCCAAATACGCTACTATCGATCCATCTTGGGGATCATATTTATCAATACCAATATCCATTATGTACATTTACACTATAACACGAAGCTTAGAAGTGAAACATACGTATCCTCGATTTCTAACTAAATTCTCGTCGTCATGTATAAATCTCTGTCGTGTGTGCACACGCAGAGGTTAAATGATTCACACACGTAGGTACTTGATAATATAAAGATTAACACGAGGATGCAAAATAATAACGATTTAATACTAAACTTACAATAACCATTTCTAAGATGGCTGAACACACCAATCCCTAAATCAATAACTTTACAAACAATTGAATATCGATTCAGATATTATGCACACTTAACAACCACTATTTTTATTTTTGAAAAATAGATTTATTGATATATTATGAGGTTTACACTATTTGGAGCATTTATGAAAAATCCTGAAGTTGACAGGTGCCACCGTTCCCGAGATATATCAAATCAAAAATATCCAATATGGCGGACTCTTTTCAAAATGGCTGCCATCAGCACGCAGGTGGCGATTGGCTACTCGACTGAACATGTCTTAAGTAGTATAACAATTGATTCTACCAAGTCTCATGCTTTTATCGAAAAGTCAATGATTCCGGACTTAACTGCCGCACTGTGATAAAAGAGACACTTTTTTGGTGCTCTCCTCCATTTGGAGACACATATTATGGCGCATCTTTCATTAAAATACGAGGGTGGTTCAGCATGCTCCGCCCCTGACATAGAAGGAACCCTCGTAGGAAAACCAAATCACTGTCACTTTTCAACATAGTCCCCTTCAACATTAACACACTTTTCGAAAGGGCCTTCCAGTGCTTCAATCCCAGCAGAAAAAATTATTTTGGTTGGTCCTGCAACCAAGCATTCGCAACATCCATAACCTCGGAATCACTGGCAAAATGTTTTCCACAAAGGTGTTTCTTCATGTTCGGGAACAGGTGGAAGTCACTGGGGGCCAGATCTGGAGAATAAGAGGCATGAAGGACAATTTAGAACCCTGCTGCATGAATTACAGCCACCGCGACTTGGGAGGTGTGGCCGGGAGCATTGTCACAATGGAACAACACACCACGGGCCAACATTCCCTCGCGTTTCTCCTTGATGGCAGTACGTAATTCTTCAATTAGGGATGCAAAATAAACACCTGTGATTGTCTTTCCCTGTTGGAGATAATCTATCAAAAGGATCCCAGAACACAGATCACTTTGCCCTTTGATGGTTGAACCTTGAATTTCTTTGGGGGTGGAGAATTGGGGGGGGGGGGTTCCATTGCATGCTTTGGCGTTTACTTTCGGGATCGAAGTGGTGAACCCACGTTTCATCCATTGTAACAAATGTCTTCAGAAACTTTGGCTTGTCAGCCTTTATTGTCCGCAACAGGTTCTGACTTGTCACACGACGTGTTCTCTTTTTGTTGACCGTCAGCATTCTCGGGACCCAATGTGCAGAGATTTTTTTCATTAACAAATGATGATGAATAATTGAATGCACACTGCCAGTTGAGATGCCACATGTGTCTGCTCTATGGCGGACAGTCACTCGCCGGTCTGCCAAAATCATGTCATGCACTTTTGTAATCATTCCTGGTGTGGTCACCGTTGCAGACGGGCCACCACCATGCTCATCTTCACAGGTCTGCCGACCACATTTAAATTCACGGCACCATCTCTTCAGTAGGTCATATGAAAGGCTAGAGTCTCCAAGAGTTCCCACCATATCTGCATGGATGTGTTTCCGTGTTAGATTTTTCTTGAGGAAATATTTTATCACTGCTCGGACCTCAGATTTTTCCATTGTTTCACATGTGGTCACACTTCTTACTGATCATCAGCGTGTAACAAAAAGAGAAATTGTTGTAAATTCTTGAAACTTTGTGGATATTAGTCTCAAGAATGAACAATTTTACATATAAAATTACAGGTCTCTACTATCACTGGAAATAGGTCAGGGGCGGAGCATGCTGAACCACCCTCGTATATTAAAACTGATATCGTTTTAAAGCTTATAAATTAAGATACAACTTTTGGCCGCGGTGGCTCAGTCGGTAACGCGTCTGACTACCATGCTCAAGGTCCCGGGTTCGATCCCTGGCCGGTTCAAATCCGGGAACTTTTCTAAGGTTGGAAGCGGCCCCGGCGCCCACCCAGCGTCGAATAACATGGGTACCTGGGGGAAACCCTGGGGGGTAAAGGCGGTCAGGGGCGTGATGCTGATCACATCACCCCCACTCACGACCGGATCAAGAAAGTGTGGGGCGTTACCCCCACACCCCCTATACGCCTTCATGGCGTGGTGCTATGCACAGGGGAGCACTTTTTTTTTACAACTTTTATTCGAAACAATTTTTTGTCATTTAATTTCTTCAAAAGTTACAAGCCAAAAACTTCACAAAGTAATAGAAAAAATTCACTTTTTGAAGATTTTTTTTTAAAATTATGGCGAAACCACCAGCATTGTCGAAAAATTAAACAGAATCTTTTTTGTAGCCCATCTAATGAGGATTAAGACTAAAATAGATTACCTGTCTACGACCATTGGTTACGGAGATATAGGTCAATAACTGAGAGTCTGAGAAATTGATGTTTGGGGGGCTGGGGGGAAGCGCCGCAAGGAGGGGCGGGGACTTTTGGGCAACTGCCAAAAATTCAGCTTTTACGGAATTATTCCCGACATTGGCCTTTTTTTGTCCTTCATTGGGCTATTGGGTGTATTCCTTGGAGCACCACTTCGTAGTTTTAAACATTACGAGCCAAATGTTTAGTACTTGAAAGTTTACACGATTTATATCTTGGTCCTTAGGATTCTGAACACGGAGCTGTTAATTATTGCAAATTTATTGTTTGTTAAACCATTGTTCAATGTTCATACGGGAGAAATCATTGCGTCAAAATTCCTATGCGTTATGGATTATTATTATTATTGTAAAATTCAGAGGGTTTATTGCTGCTCATATGAGATCTGAAATCATGTGGACAGAGTTCCTACAATATACCTCTACGTTATTGCAAATCGCATGTCTGTTATTTTCCTGTGTCCTTTACGTCCTATTTTGAAACCTCCACTGCATTTGTGTGTTTTGCTTGAGCTTGAGAAGTTGCATTAAATTTGCTTAGGTAAGGTTCCAAAGCGGCCAGGCACCAAGAAAACCGGTAAACTGCCTGCTTTATCTGTAAAAACACGCGCATCACTGTAAAAGTTAATAAACTCCCCAACTTTTTCTTTCCACTCTTTGTCGATATCAGAACAGCGGTGACTGTTGAGCGAGCAGGTTTGTTGATAAGGAACAGTTGCCATATACTCTTTCATCCTCGTGCTGCCTCGAAGTGTCGTCTTGCACGAAAGCGATAAGCAGTGGCCCCTTGTCTCGAATGCAGAAACCTGTTGTTTCCGGAACTTCCGAAGCATTACGAGAGTCAGCAATACTTTCCTGTAATGCTGAAAAGCATTAATAAAACTGCCCATAACCCAGTTTATTTTTTCTTAATGGTTAGACTGGCCGAGTTTTCACTTTCATCATCCTGTTGATAACGTCTATGGCGATCAAGAAATCCATAGGAAGTTCTGATGTAATATAATTCCCACTTCTCATAACCCACCTGCTGCCGGATTAAAAATTATGGATACTACAGTTGGGTTTTGTGTCCCGACCCCCGTCTCGACCCCCTCTGACTGAAGAAAGCCAATAGTCAAGGAGCATCCTCATCTATCAGTCAGAGGACCCACCTGAGCCCGGCAAGCTTCGGCGAGCTGCTGTGGTCGAGCGGATCCAGGTTGGCGCCCTGGGGGGGGGGGGGGTAGCCGTCCCTCCTACTTTTTAAATTGTATGTGGTTGTATACTGTCAGCACCAAAGGAGGGATTTTAGTGTGTGTGTCACGAAGACAATCAAGATGATATTAAGAATTTTAATTGTACTGTTCATTTGCACTTGTTGTGTTTGATTGGGATATGGACTCTGAACGGAAAAGACCAAGAGAAAGCTTCGACTCACATACACCAAAAAGAAGAGTCGAGAGAAATGAGGGTGATAATAACTAGCTTAATATGGAGGAACCAACTATGGAAGGAGCCCAGCAAGAGGAAGATAACATGAGTATGATTCGTTTCCACATAAAGTAACTTCACGCGGGAATAGCCCGGGAAAAGATATCTATCACCTCAAAGACCTTGATGACAGACATTATTAGCAAAATACTTGCGGAATATGAAGATCTGAAGACTAAGCTAGAGGTTACCCTCGCAGTTAACGATGAAATTAAGAAAGATAAGCAGTATCTTCAAGAGATACTGAGATCAAGAGAAACATTAAATACACAAAATGAAAACAACGAGAATCCAACTTATGCTGGAAAATTAAAGATGAATATCATACCTAAACCCTCAAAAGTTGTTAAACCAACTTTATTCATCAAAGCGAAAGAAAAAACACCGAAAGACATTCTAAGGGTAATTACGTCGAACATCAAGCCTGCAGAAGATAAGATACGCATCACCAACATGCGTCCAACCAAAGAACTTTTAATAGTTGAACTGGAATCTGACCAGGAACTCAAGCGTATGAAAGATAACCCTAAACTTCTTGAATGCGGACTACAGATGGAACCTACAAGGAAGAAAAATCCTATGGTAATTCTGTACGATATATCCAAGTCGTACAAGGATGAGGAACTAATGGATGAGCTGTATCATATGAACTTTAGCGAAATTATGACTGATGAGGAAATGTACAACAACCTGAGGTTTAGGTTTCGGACTGGTAGGCGGAATCAGGCCTCATCTCATGTAGTTTTAGAAGCATCACCAAACATGAGAAACCTAATCCTAAGTAAAGGTAGACTGTTCTTAAACTTTTCAGTGGCTATTGTTAGGGATTTTATTTCGGTGCCAAGATGCTTTAAATGTAAAGATCTAGGTCACATTAGTAAGTTTTGCAACAAAGAGACAGTGTGTGGGAAATGTGGAGAATCCCATGCAGAGGAAAACTGTCCGTCAGCAAACATATGGGTTTGTATACCCTGTAAAATACGAGAAAGAAACTGCGCTAAAGAAGAATGTCCAACCTACAGAGAGATAAGAGATAGAATCATTTCTAAAATTAATTATGGATAACCCTTCTCTAGATGCACATAGCAAAACTCTTGATGAAATTAAAGTGATTCAAATCAATGCGCAGGGTTCTAAGATAGCAACCCAAGAAGTGATAAATCATATTATTACTCATAATATAGACATTGCTCTCATCCAGGAGCCTTACCACCTGAAAGGAAAACCAGTTGGCATTCCGAGTCGAATGCAAGTCTACTCAATATCTGATAAACCAATGACATTTACTATAATCGCCAATAGTGACTTACAAATATTCTGGTTACACAATTACTCAACATCTCACTGTATAGTAACGAAAATCTGCTTAGGAGATGATAGCTGGGTTTTAGTAAATATGTACTGCCAGTTTAAAGATCCTATACAACCTTATTTGGATCAACTGGAAAGAATTGTTACTGACCTATCCATGAATAACATCTTAATTGGAATGGACTCGAATGCTAAATCAAAGCATTGGTTTAGCAAGGTCACAGATAACCGTGGCTTGGAACTGGAAGACCTACTGGCCAGTAAAAACTTACATGTTTTAAATAGAAGATCTGATATTCCAACATACTCTAATAGAGCAGGAGCAACATCGAATATTGACTTGACAATTTCAAACATGAATGGGCGGTTATCGATAGATAACTGGTGGGTTGCTGAGAAGCTGACAGTTAGTGACCACAACTTGATTAGCTACTGTATCAAACTTAAAAGACGACACACACCAGTCAACAAGAGATTAACCAAAAGAAAATGGAATATGCGTGACCAAGAAATGCTACGCACTCTTGTGGAAAATGAATTAAGGCACAATCCGATAACCTTGGATAACACGATCTCTGGAAATGTAGCTACAGTTGCGCACATATTGGGGACTGCGCCAGGCCATATTCGTAAGATGAAGGAGCAGAAACCTAAACAAGCCTGGCCAGAGTATATCATGAGAAGACGGAACATTACGCGGAGACTCAGAAAGCTCTATCAAAAATTCAAGACGGATAGAGACAGAACATTCTATCTAGAGAAGTACCGAAACTCCAAATGGAAATACGGTAAGCTTATTGAACAGTACAAGATCAAATCCTGGGCCTGTCTAGTACAACGGGAGATCCTTAAAAATCCTTGGAGCATGCCATACAAAATAGCTGCCCAAAAAAATTCAAAGAAATTCGTCCCTGTACCATTTAAGAAGAGTGACAATACATACACAAGCTCATGGCAGGAGGCAGTAAGCTTCATAATGGATGGACTACTACCATTGGACGATTCTGAAGAGGACACACCAATCCAGAATAACATAAGATCTACAGTTGATGTAACCTATGAAAATCCTACACTGGTGATACCGTTTGCACAG
This sequence comes from Lepisma saccharinum, assembly GCF_977018435.1. NCBI lineage: Eukaryota > Metazoa > Arthropoda > Insecta > Zygentoma > Lepismatidae > Lepisma > Lepisma saccharinum. The sequence goes on along the minus strand of NC_139252.1, from coordinate 36,233,449 downwards.
GAAGAAATCGCCGCGGTGATCGACAGATTGAAAAATGGCAAAGCCCCGGGTCCTGATGGAACTCTAGACGAGTTAATCAAAATTACTAAAAACCAACTTCTCGGAGGTTTACAGACAATCTATAACCAATGTCTAGCAGAAGGGATTTTTCCTGAAGACTGGAAATTGGAAATTAGCAACGTTAGTGCTTTTCTTAAAGGATACCAAAAGAGATCCATCCAATGTAAAATCCTACAGGCCAATTTGCCTCTTGGATGTCTTAGGCAAAGTTTTTGAGAGGCTGATTACAAAGAGACTAAACGAAAGACTAACACTAATAAGGAATTCCAGCAAACAGTATGGGTTTATTAAAGGACGCTCTACTGAGGATGCGGTCAATCGTGTGATAACATCTATAAACCAAACTCATTATAAGTATGTTACTGGAATTACAATTGACATTAGCGGAGCGTTCAATAATGTATGGTGGCCATACTTACTACGAGAACTCCGGGAACTTTTCTAACGGTGGAAGCGGCCCCGGCGCCCACCCAGCGTCGAATAACATGGGTACCTGGGGGAAACCCTGGGGGGTAAAGGCGGTCAGGGGCGTGATGCTGATCACATCACCCCCACTCACGACCGGATCAAGAAAGTGTGGGGCGTTACCCCCACACCCCCTATACGCCTTCATGGCGTGGTGCTATGCACAGGGGAACACTTTACCTTTTTTACTAAGGAGGTTGCAGATTCCTAAGCCTCTATACAGCTTAATCTGTGATTACCTGAAAGACAGGAGAATACAGTTCGTTTGGGGACATGAGACGATCTGCAGGAGTGTCAACAAAGGCTGTCCTCAGGGCTCTGTCCTGGGGCCAGTCCTTTGGAATATAACCTTGGAACCACTACTGCTGGCTCTCAGCAGGATGGATGAGATCATAGATAGTGTTGCTTATGCAGATGATCTATTAATCATAACCGGATCGAATAATCGCAAAGGTTTGGAGTTCAATGCTAACAAGATCTTGAATCAAGTGGCCATTTGGTCTGAGGAATCTAAGTTGACCATAGCTAAGGAGAAGACATATCAAATCTTCCTTAAGGGAAAACTGGCTCGAGCGCCTATATTCAAGTTTCAGAACTCTTCAATTAAAAATGTTCAAGTCATCAAATACCTTGGAATTCACATGGATGCTCAAATGAGCCTAAGAGCTCATGTGAACAGTGTTACAGCTAAGGCCAAGTCAGCTTTACACAATATCTTAAACATGGGTAATACTGCATTTAAGATACCATTCAAGATCGCAATGCTGTATTATAAAGCGATATTTGTTACAACTATATGTTATGCAGCGTCTACTTGGGCTTTCCTTTCTAGGAAGAAAGTTGTCCGGGACCGTCTGAGATCGGCACAGCGCAACGTCTTGTTGAGAATTCTTGGGGCCTTTCGCACAACGTCAACTATGTCAACTATAGTGCTAGCTGGTGTCTTGCCTCTTGATTTTGAGGTTCAAAGACACGCTTCTAGATATTGGTTTCGGAAGGGAGACCAAGCTAAGATATTCATGCTGTTGGGAATTAATGTGAATACCATGCAGGACATTGACCAGGTTCTACAAAGCAAATGGCAACAAGAGTGGAGACAATACTCGGGATCAGTACACACGAAGCTATATATGCCTGACGTTAAATTCTGGACAATGAACTCACTCTTTAAACCAACTAAAGGGTTGATACACCTCATTACAGGGCATGGCCCTTATAAGGCATATTTGAAACGCTTTGGCCTCAGTCTAGATGACCAGTGCCAAGTATGTAAGACTACTGATACTCCAGAACACGCTGTGTTTTATTGCAATAAATTTCAAGACCCCAAAATAAGGGAACTTAGAGCTAAGCTAGAACCAGACCTTGTAAGACAACAACTTACTTGTCAACGAACCTTTCCTACAATTAATGCTTTGGCTGAGCTGATATCTACGCTTGAGGAAATGGAATTCAAACACCATCAAGAGTCACGAGCCCGACAAGTGGTTCCAATATCATAATTTATTGAAAACATGGAACCCACTGGAACTAAGACTAGATCGAGCATGAGACTTGCTGCCCAATTAATGGGAGAAAGCAGCTGTGCACAAAATAATTGCTTAAATGAAATAAGATAGTATGAAGAAGGACCGGCTTCCCTGAATAGAAGAAAACACTACATTACATCCCTCAGAAGAGAACCCGACATACCAGAATTGGATGACTGAAACCAATATATACATTTCCAGTATCCAGATGATGTCTACCAGTTGAGGACTGCGAGTAGAAGATTGAAGACAGAAGAGGAGGCTTGAGAACTCCCTATTCTTCAGGGATCTCTCTTCAATATAACTCTTATGAATATCTACTTGTCTTCTGATCTAAGGATTCCTCATCAAGTGCCATTATTATTCTCTTATTTATGGGATCTAAGGGTTCCTCGAATATCTTATTCTATATTCTCATTCTTATATTGTATTCTTATATATTCATTATTTTATTTCTATGTTATATGTATCTTTATATTTCATATCTTGCTTATTGTTTGGAGCTACTCAATTTCACAATATTAATTTTTCAAAAACGTCTTGGTTTAAATCTTAGGTACCAAGACTCAGAGCACTTGCCTCTTCTCTCTTACGTACCTTCTGACCTCTCCACTTACCAAGTTAATCCTTATATCCTATTCCGGGATACGGATACCACACTCAGATAAGATCAAGAAAGAAGATCTGAGTGAGGGGGTACCAAAAGTGAGAGTGGCGAGTGGAGGCGGAGGATCGCCGCTCCGTATCCCATCCTGTACTACAGTTGGGACTCCAAGTAAAAATTAGAAGTAGAGCTACCTAAAAAAGAGTTACATCAAATTTTTACATATTCAATTCTGCGTTAATCTATTGTAACCATTTATTTTTCGAATGTGATTTCGATTTTTTACTGTCGTGAGAACAAAAAAAAATGTGCCGATTATTTTAGTTGTGCAAACGATCGCTTTCTTTGAAATTCTATAAATAAAAAAATGGGTGGTCTGATCGTGATGAAATTTTAATATGGTGCAGGTAGAAAGGTTTTAAGAACCATTCTTAATTTTCAGATTTTAAAAATTGGTCAAAAAACTGTTCTTATCAAATTTGTGAAACATTTTTTTTTTAGTAATGACTAGGCCTATAAATGCAATATTGTTTTTGTTTTGAAGCTCTTTGCATCTGTTTTTAATATCAATCATCATTGTCAATTCACATTGCGAAACCGATTTTTATTCAATGGAGTAAAGATGTACGCGGAACGTGCAACACCGCACGTACTGACTCGCAGGGACAGCCTGCATTTTCCACGGTTCAACGGACATGGCTGTGTGCGATTACTGTTATAACCGATTATGCTATATGCTACACACCTTAGCGGGTAAAGTTCCCCGTACATGTAGCACCGTGCCATGAAGGCACATTTAGGGGATGTGGGAGTAGGGCCCCACACGTTCGGCAAATTTTGGAGGTGATGTGAACCGCCTTTACCCGTCCTTGGATCACCCATCCTAGTCTCACGCCCTACCGACTGGATCACTCCGGCTCCTGATAAAACTTGCCGTATCTACTAAGTAAGTTTTGTTAACTACACAGTTATTAAGGGTGCAGTTTAAAAACAAAAAACAGAAAACTGTTACCAGTTTATAAAGTTCCCCCAACATTTGCTGGGCTGTTTCTCGGCACGAACTTAAAAAAGGTAAAGGTAAAGTGTTCCCCTGTGCATAGCACCACGCCATGAAGGCGTATAGGGGGTGTGGGGGTAACGCCCCACACTTTCTTGATCCGGTCGTGAGTGGGGGTGATGTGATCAGCATCACGCCCCTGACCGCCTTTACCCCCCCAGGGTTTCCCCCAGGTACCCATGTTATTCGACGCTGGGTAGGCGCCGGGGCCGCTTCCACCGTTAGAAACGGCCCCGGCGCCTGTATTTCTGCTCAACACTACTGGTTTACACAATTCTGTAACACTTTTCAGTAGTTTTCTAAAAGTCCCGAGCTATTATGGAGCGTCTTCCTACGTATAATAGTGCAGATTCCAATCGTGCAACATTGTTAGGTGTTGCTCTAAATTGATTGATCGATAGATTTGTTTCATTTTACTTAGCTTCGCTTTTCTGCCGGCTTTGGCTAATTGAGAAGGTGTCTCATAAAAACAAGTTTTTTTTAGAAATATTTGGTTGCAAGCATAATTATTCTTCCGACCATCTAATCCTCAGCATCTTGGCACTCCTCTTTCTATTTATACGAACTCCACAGTTGATTCATTATCTTGTTGCGTTACCCAGACGGACTTCTGCAAAATTTTGTTTCTCCCCTGTCAAAAGCAGTAGAAACTTATTCTACCCAATTATCAGTTTCACTAATCAATTCAAGATAAGAATTTTCCAAATATTTCATGAGCAGGAAAGAATTTGTGATCCAAGATCTTCTCTACGTAGAAAGCGAAAATCACAATGGGAATCGCAACTTTCATTACAGGCACCTTCTCAACCATTTTCATAAGTGTTTCCCCAGTTATTTCCTATAAATCTGAATCTATTCTAACGTTTCATTGAAGGTTATCTTGAAAATCAATTAAATCATTACGCAAGGCTTCCGGCTGATTCGTTACATCTAACGATTCACACGTAATATCTAAAGCAGAATGTAGATGAGGGCAATACCCGGTGAATTATAGAAATATCTATTAACCCAGTTCATTCACTCAAATATTACAAATGGATTGCTTAAGTGGCGTGCCATATTACCCTCCTGTGACCTTCATAAAACACGCTCTGGTGCATGACCTCTTGGGAACCTTAAAGCAGTCTGTAACCTCTCAAGTTAAAGCAAACGTACACTTCTAGTTGTAACACCACCATTAACTCTCAATGAGACCATTACAACCCAGAAGTGTCCGTGGCTGTACAAATGCAGTGGAAGTCTCAACAATAGGTCTTAACCAAGGACGTATTTAGGAGGGGTCCAGGGGGTCTGGACCCCGCCCCGAAAGATTTATCAAGTACTAAAATTAAATAATGAAAATATACTCGCTTAGCATTTGTTGTATAATTCCATCGGAACTTATTGGAAGACAAGGATTATATTGGGATTAAAGGTGTTTGAAGGACACGAAGGCCGTATTTAGGAGGGACCAGGGGTCCAGACCTCCAAAAAGACTTACAAAGTAATGAAAATATTAGCATTTGTTTCATAATCGATGGTTATTATTTTCCTCTGAACTTATTGGAAGGCAAGGATTATATTGGGATCATACGGCTCTGAATGACATTCCAAAGATGATTTATGTACACTATTACTCAAAAGAATGTGCATACAATTTTAATCAGAAACTTACTTTTCTCCAACTACATTTAACATCATTTTTGATATTCGATAAGTATTCAATTATTCATCTATTTGGCATTAATTTCATTGCCAGGGCACTTGTTTTTATGTAAATTATTCCGATCTTAACTACGTAATGAATATGTGTTGTCATATCTCTATTCTTAGTATTTTTACCTAATCGTGTAATAATAATATAATATTAATTTATGTATTGTAATTAGTATTAATTTGATTTCATATAATTATTTTAATTTAGACATTATTATTATTCCTGAGACACTTGGTTTGGATCCCCCCGAAACATATTTCTAAACGGGCACAAGAAAATAACATTTGCGCTAGGCCAGGGGTTTCCAACTGGCGACCCGCGATGCCTTTTTTTTTTGCGGCCCGCGAAGCCAGTTTGCAAAATACATTAATTTTATGTATTTTTATTAAAATACGTTCTATTTTTACTGAAGGAACAGTTTCAGAGTATGGACTTCCTTAAACAACTGGCGTTTATAACAGATATCACAGGTCATCTGAACGAACTGAACTTGAAACTGCAGGGAAGAAAACAGCTGGTGTCAGATTTAATGGGAAACATAAATCGGTTTCGTAATAAAGTGAAGATTTTCAACGTTACTTTGGAGAGGAATAACCTGGTCCATTTTCCAAGCTGTCGGCGGCTAGCAGAAGATGAAGAAACACTGGACTTTTCTGAATTCAGTGCAAATATTAAAGAAATAATGGATGAGTTTGACTCCAGATTTAAAGATTTTGAAGAACTTAAAAGCAGCATCCAACTATTTAGCAATCCTCTTGGCGTTAACATCGAAGAATAAGAATCTTCTCTCCAACTTCAATTGTGTGATTTGCAAGGCGATGTGTTCCTTGAAACTAGGCAAGAAAAGGGGCCAGAGTTTTTCAAATACCTTTCAAAAGAACGCTTTCCAAACCTTCGTAGTTTTGGGCAAAGAATGACATCGATGTTCAGCAGCACATACACGTGTGAAAGTGTTTTTTCTTCAATGAAGTTCATCAAGAACCGCTACAGAAGCCGACTGGCAGATTCTTCACTGCTTCACCTTCTGAGACCTTCAAATACAGAAATTGAAGTGGACATTCCAACTTTAATAAAAGAAGCAGATCGGCCTCAATTTTCACATTGAACACTTACTATGAAGGATTCTTATTTGTATGGTGTGTTTTTCATTTCTTTCAATTCATCCATAAGTATTGGGTTTTTGTGAAATAAATTGTAATTATACAATTTTGATTTGTGATTCCATTGTTTTTAATGCCTCATTTTAGAAATTTAGGTCATGCGAAAGTAAGTACTACATTCTCAGTTCAGTACTTACAATTTTTGTAATTTTTAATCCCCCCCAAAAAAATGCGGCCCGCCGATCAACTGCTGGATATAATTTTGGCCCTCGGACCTTTTGAAGTTGGAAACCACTGCGCTAGGCAATAACGGGGAGGTTTACTGTAACAACTCTGCTCGCAGGCCTTTACTCTATACAGAAAAATATCATGGAAACAACAATAAACGCTATGCATTTCACAACGATAGCAATCCATAAGGAAAAGGAATTTTATTGAATGTTCTCCCGTATGAACATTCAATAAATTTGCAACAATTACCAGCTCAGTGTCCAGAATTCTAAGGACCAAGATATAAATCTGATCAAACTTTCTAGTACTAAACAATAAGCTAGTAATATTTAAAACTATCAAGTGAGCTATGCAATTCTAACTCTTTTCTGATAAAAATGGAGTGACGTGGCCAGGATTTTTGAAAGGAGATAGAGGGTTACGTATGTTTTTTTTTAGTAGTCAGCCTTCTCTTTGTTCCTGCCTTTCACGCTGTTTTTTTAGTTATACTGAGCCAATGTGTGGCGTTATGACCAGGGCTGGATTAAGACGAAATTGGGCCTGATGCTTGAAATCAACACAACGACGTCATAGTTACGTCACAGCGCAAAGAATAATAGTAACTGTATAATAAGTAACGCTGTGTCTAGGCGTCCGAAATAGGAGCTCCAAATTTCATTCTAATATTTATTTTCAGGTTAATATAGCAAAAGAAAACTATTCAGCTTTCGGAAAATTCTCGTCTGTTTTCATCTGGGCCTAATGCTGCAGCATCAATAGCACCCACCTTAATCCGGCCCTGGTTATGACCCCCACCAACCCCCCGCCCCCCCCTCTCCTTGTTCACGCCACTGGGTAAATCACTGTCGCCTGTTAGATGAATTGCAAAACTTTTCCAAATAACAGTGTATGGTTACAAGAGCGCCTGCAGAATTTTTTCTCAGGGAGGGGGCAGTTATAGAAACTTTTATTATTATTATTGCTATTATTTTTGTGAATATTATCATCACTATTACCGCTCCCTGCGGGCGCCCTTCTAAGGTTATAATATATTCAGGGTGTTCCAATAAATGCTAACCGGAATGTTGCATGAAATGCTTCCGTGTAAAGTAGTGTCTGCTATAAAAAATGCCATGATTCTTGGGAACATAATGTTAAAATAAATGTTTCAGTCTAAAGTGAGTCTTATACAATTCCAGGTACGGGAAAGTTCCACTATTGTCTTCTGATAGTATGCGGATTCGTCATATGCAGTGCTTCCATCGGAATGATGACAATGTCTTTTGTTATGCCATCAGCCGAGTGCGACTTCAGACTGACATCAGTAGACAAAGGAGTTATCAATGTGTCACCTTTCTTAGGTATGTGTTGCTATATATTGTATTCTATTTGTTTATATGCCGCGCCTGTAACGTCATAACATGTTACTGTTGTCGAACTGACATAAAATGCACTAAATGTCAACGCCACTGAATGAAAATGTTAGGGCAAGTTCAGTGGCGTGCCTAAGGAGGATGGTGATGGGGTTATAACCACACGTTGGCCTGAATCCTTTAAAAAAAGAACGTCAAATGCAGGACAAGATGGCAAAATATCGGACTGATTACCAAAAAAAAAAGATATAAATCCTGGGCATCAGTGGCGTGCCCAGGGTTTTCAAAGGGCCGGGTTACGTACGGTACACTTTTTTTAGTAGTCTATTCTAATTTTGCAATATTTTCCTGCCTTTGACGTTCTTCTAGGAATACTTGGCCAAAAGTGAGGGTTATAACCCCCCCCCTTGTTCACGCCACTGTTGGATATGCCACTGGGTAAGTCAACAAGCATTACTTTACACATATGGACCTATTTCCAGTTTATGGAGGTAACTCTACAATTATATTTCAAAGGGAGTCGAGGGATGCCTTGTTTGATACGCCTAGTACAGAAGGTTGTTCGCTTTATATCCATTTTTGACGGGTACTCACCTTAAGAGATACCGCGCCGCCACCACCGATCATGTTCTATTGGACCCCCAGCATTGTGGACTATCGCCCAGCATCGCAGTGTCCATTGCAGCAAGCTCCGGCGCAGGACAGGCATGGGAATTCTGCCCCACTCCTCCCTGCAAGCTTTCCATAGACACCGCTGCATCGACTAATTGCTCTTATGGCTGGGAATGAATCAGGTTAGCAATGGGCAAATAAAAAAGTATAAAAAATACCAAAATTCCTGGCATGAGTAGTTATAGTACTAGTAAAGGTTAGGTAAAGTTCCTCGTGCGTATAGCAACGTGCCTTGAAGGCACATTTACCGGTGTGGTAGTAGGGTACCGCATATTCTCGAGCTCGGCCATTTTGGAGGTGATACGATCAGAACCACGCTCCAGCAGCCTTTTTTCGACGGGGTTGTAGTAGAAATGAGAAAATAGAAATGTTTTGCATTCTGCGTATGTAACAGGATTCTTTGGATATTGTCCCTGAAGTATCTGTTAACATCCTAACCCGCAGTTTTTTTCAGGATAAACTAGTTGAAGTCCGCGAGTGGTTCCTGAGAAGTAATGAACATATCACAGAATGCGCAATAGTTTAGCTCACGTTTCTTGGGGGAGGGGGGAGAATAATATACAAATTTATTCTACGTATGCTTACGTCATTGTGACAATGTAGTATATTTTGCAGACTAACGAGGATCTGGCGTCTAGACACAAGGCCAGTATAATGGTCTGTGGAGTTTGGACTGTGTCCTACGTTTGTGATTGCCTTTCACAAATTTCATCCTTATCTATGTGATTACTCAAAAGTGGACGAAAAGCGAAGTAAAATAAATAAACCAATTGGTCGTTGTGTCCCTGCGTTTTTCAATATTTCTTCCTGAACGAAAATTAATGTTTCACCGATGTAATGCATCACTATAGTCATGTGAATTATTATTTTCCGTCATCATAGTGTGCTTAATCATTCCTTAAAGCACAGACTTTAACGCTGTTGTCGTTAATGTAAACGATCTTAACTGTGTGGAAATTTTTATGTAGGCAAGAATATGGTTAAGAGTAAATCCCAATTGATTGTTAGAAATTTAAAATATTATAACTCTGACGTGACGCATATTAACTGTTCTTAGTTCGCTGTCAAGGAACGATTTCTCCTAACTAAAAAGGATTCCGGCCTCCGTGGTAGAGTGGTTAACACAGCTTGCTTAAACATCGCCTTGGCATTGTGTTCGTTCGGTGTTCATTGTGACTGTCCCTTCATCAATTTCATCATTTCATCGCTCATCCTCATCGTCGCGTTTAGCCAAAAGTGGCAGAAAAGCCAAGTAAAATAAACCAAATCAAACATAAATAAGAAGCTTAAGGGAAAAATATTCCATTATCAAAAATAAAATATATAAATATACAGTAATCACTTTGTTGACACTGCAGTTTTTTTTGGCAGTGTGTAGCTGTCTTAGGGTCGTATGTTCGAATTAGCTGACCTCAAAATATACGAAGAGTGAACGATTAATGGAAATGGGGATGCACATTCTATTACTTTAGTAAGCGTTCAGTCGTAAATCCTGTGGACACAGTGTGATTTTCGTGCAAGGAAGGGTTCCTGGGACATCAACTAGGTTGACGTTTACTTATAACGTTACGAGGGTATGGATTTCTCTCAACAAGTGCAACAAATGTTTATGGTCATGGAAATTATTTATACAATTTGTTTGAGTAACGTAGTTTTCTACCTCTTGAAATTAATGGTGACTGGAGATGAAAAGACACGCGTGGCAGATTGTAACGTGCTTTGAAGACAGAGGTCTTAAGTTCGAACCATGATTAAGGCATGTTTGCCCCATCACATGAATGTTATCAATTGGTCAATCATTCTCATCGCCACGGATTAACCAAGAGGCAAAAAGGCAACGTAATATATCCTAAATAGAAAAGAATACAGAAAAGGGGCATGGAAATGCACATATCGTGCCGAGTCGAGGTTGTGTATTGCAAGACGGAAATGTGTAACTATTATCGCAAGAGCACGTTCAATTATATTAGGGCAGAACCATATATCACACAATACAGGTTGTATTGTTGTAGGTTGACGTGAATTGTTAATGTGCCTAAACTCTTAAAATACTTTAATATCAGGTCTTTTGTTCCACTTATTATTTCAATTTTGAGGGTCTTCATGACCGAGTGCCTTGCATACTGCTCTATGAAAGCGGAGACCCTATGTTCGATTGATTTAATTGCTTTATTTTACTTCGCTTCTTGTGCTACTTTTGGCGAAGTTGCAAATATGGGGGAGGCCTCCCCGATGGCGCAGTGGTAGCATCGTCGCCTTGTGATCAAGGGTTCCCGGGTTCGATACCCGGTGGAGGCACATAGTGGTTCGTATCCCACTTTAAACTGTAAGTCCAGTCCCGATTAGCCTTACTGTGCATAAAGTGGACTTCAAACACAAACTCAATCAATCAAATTCAATCAAATATGGGGATTAGTGACGATATGATGAAATTGATGAATGGACACTCACAAATCCATGCCCAGCCCAGGATTCGAATGCGGGACGCCTGGCGTCGTAGCGTGATGTGATAACCACTCTGCCACTGGGGCCGGAATCTATTTTCGAAGCGTGGGTAATATTTAAGAGCGTATTATGTTCGTTCATTTTTTCTGGTCACTCTAACATTCGTCCTTATCGTTGAAAGTAAACAAGAGAGATATAATAGGGTCGTAAAAATAGCAAAGTTACCACATATGCCTGTCACGTGCCGAAAGAAACTACCTTCTTTGCTCGTTTTCTTTTTATATTTGTTTTAGAGTAATGACAAAAGAGAAAAGAAACGAACAAATGAACAACCTATTTTCATTCATGAAGGAAATAAATCGCCAGCTCAGAACCTGATTTCTTGAAAGCTCAAAATGGACAACAAATATTTCTTCCGAGGCCGAATGACCACAGAAAGAAACGCTGTGCTAATTCCTTGATGACTCATGGTTAACATTGCTCTTCTGTGTGGTGTTCACGACTGACAACTATGCAGCTCTTCCTTATCTTGCATAGAGTTTCGGCGCTGACGCTGGAGTGTTTCCAATTCAATATCGGTTTTTGTTTGTTGCTTCCAATCTAACTAAGAGGAGGGAGACCTTTATTTAAAGTTCGCCAGTGTACATATGGATCATCACCTGGTTCGCGTCCATTCCATACAATTGTGGGATGTCTCTCCGATAGGTGTCAGAATGGAGTCTTGGAAGTATCTGGCATTCACCTTCACGTTTTTGTCCACCTTGGGTATCATCAACTTACCCTTATATCCGAATCCCGTCACAACCATAAAGCCACGAGGGAAACTTTCCCTGCACTGACGAACAAAGTTGCTGCCCCCCTTGCCGTCAATGTCACAGTATGTGATCGCCCGAATGTGACCACCAGCAGTGAGATGGACATATGATTCATCCATTGTGACAACTTTCTTCCATTTGGAACCCGCCAGGTACTTTTCATACAGTTTCCTGCAGTTCGTCTTACGTTCGGCAATGTGACGCGGTAGAAGTTGGTGTACCCGTGCCTTCCGCACACACTTCAACCTGAGGCGCTTGCGAATTGTTTTGTTCACAGTTGACCGTGCGAGGTGAAATCATATCACGTTGAGTCGGGGGATTTCCTTGGCACGCCAATCGATGGATCCCCCTTAGTACTACGGGTGACACTTTGCTTGCAGCCCTTCTCCTGGTGGTTTTCGTGGGTTAATGTTTCGCAAGGAGAGCCTGTTGTGTGTAACGGGGCACAATAGCTTTCGCAGTAGTCACTCAGAGTGTTAACCCATTCTCCGACACTGTTTCACAATGCGTACGTATGAAAACTTAGCATGGAAAAGGGCCATTACGTAACCCTCCCAATACCGGTTGATTTTCGGCGCCATTTGATAACATTCACTACCAACACTCACGCACCTACAAGGTCAGACACAACACTGCTCCCGCCAGCAGACCCATATTTCCAGCATGATACGCCAGGTGGCAGCACCGAATCGAAAATGGTCGGATATAAAGCGAACAACCTCTGTAATTTGAAATAAATTTTGTTGGAAGCATTTTCTGATATAGGCTGCAGTTTTCGAACATGGCTCCGAAAACATGTGTACAGTTCCTTATTCTTGAAGACAAATCAATTCAGTGAGCTGGTTAGTGGGAATTTGTACTTTCATAGTGTTCTTCCTCGAGGGAGGGAGTATATACACTGTAGACTGCGCAAAATTCAAATTTGAAATGGGATCGAATGGCACCTAATTCGATGTGCTTTTAATTTCAAACTCCTTTTGTAGAAAATATACTGTATATTTATCCAAGTTGCCATTTACGAATTGTTTTACCTCACGATCTGCCACAACCAGGAGATGCATTATGTAGAAATTTTATTGAGAAATTCAGGCTCGACCAGGACTCGAACCCGGCTTTGTGGCATACCGTGCCATTGGCCTACCAGCTGTTTTCAGCTGACCTTTCGCTGTGCCTGTTTAATCTGTATGGATTGCCTCTGTCAATGCTACCGCAACAGGACCTGTTGCATTGAAACAATTTGACTACGATGCTGCCTAGTTTCTCCAGGTTGTGTCCTAGTTGCAAACAATGCCAAACAGAATGGTCCTAACTTCGAACACACAAAAGTGATAAATAATTCCATGTCTTAATTGCAAACACATTGAACTGAAAAAAAAAATGTTTCCGAAAACAAATAAGGGTAGTGACCCATAGAAGACAGCTAGTTTGGCTAACAATAGCCAAACTGGTTGACTTACCATGGTCTTCTACAGAGCGATCCATTGAAGTGTAGACCGTTGCATCAGGGCTTGCTCTATCGGCAAGCGAGGCACCTCGCGGCCGTTTGTCGGCATCGTAGTGTGTCGATGAAGCAAGCGCACAACAGTTTCCGTAATTTTTTAAACAGAAAAAAAAGGTTTAAACCAGATGTATAAAACGAGATGTTCGAACTAGTCGCCTTCTATGCACACACATTTTTTGATATATCTTTATTAAGACATCCACTAACGTAAGCTGGTTAGGAGGGGCTAGAAACAGGTTTTTACGGAAGTCCTGAAAGTAAACACCAGACTGAAGTGATAAGGGTCCTTGATTTGTATTGCCTTGCCTGTTTATTAGTCTGGCGACTGTGAAGTGATAGGGTGCTTGTTACATGTTGTTTTCTCTAGTGTATTCAACCGCAAAGTGTTATGGCTAGGGCTCGTAAGTTGAGGAAAAATCCTTTTTTTTCCCCTAGTGTCCGAAGACGAGGCCCAATATAATATATGTTCATTTTGGGTCATTGTAGGCCAGAAAAAGGGGTCCTTTTTTAGCTTTTTTAAAGGACTTAACGGGTTTATTTTGCAACTTCACCTTCTATTGACTAGGTTTTTCCTGCCCATTCTCAATTAGAATCATCATCAGTTCATCACCTTTTAAACATCCTTTCTGTAGTAAAGAAATAAAAAAAGAGAGAAATAAATATATTCGAACCGATCCCTGAAACGAGAGAAAAACATTTTTGGACGACTGAAGCAGGTACGGTACAAAGTCCTTTAACCGTAACTTGTCTGAAAGGTCGCGCTGTAAATGGCAACTTTCTCTTGTTTTGAAGCTTTCAGCAAGGTGTATACGACCAGACAGCACGCGCCTGCAAAGATCTGAAGGTACCGCGCAGAGGGAGGGGTGGGAAGGTTAAAGCTGAAGTTATTAATTAATTTGGATCACATTATACGTCCTTTTTTCCGTTTTTAGGTCTTTTTTTTATATTTTTAGCTCTTTTTATAGGTCTTCAACTTTCGAGCCCTAGTTATGGCTCTGCAAATGTTTTCTACTGCACAGTGTATTTATTTATGATTCATATGCGTTAACTCAATCGCCACGTGAAGTTCAAAGGCGATTTGTAACAAGATTCCCCGCTGTAAAAGTTCCATGCGATTTTTCATCTCTGAGGTAGATTAAAAAATTCTGTATACAAGTCAAATCCACACACTCTGGAACAACTGAAACGTAACACCAGCAAAGAAATTACCAACATTAATCAACTGGAACTGCAGCGAGTTATGGGTAACTGCATCAAGAGGTGTCAAAAATGTGTGAAAAACGAAGGCGACCAGTCTCATCACCTTTTTTCATAAATTTGTAAGTAAATAAATCACTCTTTAAACTAGTTACGGAAACTTGAACGCTTTATTCAGGGACAGTCTACAGTGTCGACATACGGCCGTGAGGACCTCACTTGCCGAGAGCGCAAATCCCGAAGCCGTGGTCTACACTTCAATGGATCGCTCTGTACTTTGTAAGTCCCTCCAAGGCCATTTTACACTTTGTCTGTCGACATTATGAAACTTTCATTCCTGTGTTCAGTGTTGCCAAATTTTATGGGCCAGTGGAACCAGAGCCCACTCAATAATGTGTCTTGTTGTTATTATTATTATATGACTTTGTTATGGTGATTTGTGGATTGCGTATTGAAATCCGTAAATAACATGTTTAAAAAATACGCCAGGATGCACTGTGGGCAACTGCGTGCCGACCGTCGACGTCAACAGTATTTCAAAGCAACACATCCTGTTGCTGTAGCATCGCCAGACAATCCACACAGATAAAACAGCGACAGCGAAAGATCAGGTGAAGCCGTCTCGGTAGCTCGGCTGGTAGGGAAATGACATGGTATGCAAAAGAGCTGGGTTTGAGTCCTGGTCGAGACTGAATTTCTCGATGAAATTTCTACACAGTACAATTTTGATTTCATTTGCCCACGAAACTTCGTAAATTATTCTGGAACTGCAAAGCAGAATGAATATAATTTCACATTTTCTGCGATGTTACTTCACTTTGATTGTTGGTCTGCTTTACAAATTGTAAAATTATCAGTCTGTTCCAAAAATTTGAAGCTATCAATGGGGGGGGGGGGGGTTCTGTACATACGCACTATGATGCTGAACAGATACAGATTAATGATTACTAAAGCCCGGATTTCTATGTAATTACATATTTTTCCCTTTATATGTACAGTGTCTCTCAAAAATTTTAGGACAACGACATTTTAAACTAGGCAACCCAATTTACACAAGGCGTTGGTGGGTTGCATGTAGAGTTAGGCTCAATTTCAGGGTTGCCACATGCACATTAGGTATTTATAAAATACGCGAAATAAAGATATCCAAATATTATTGCACAAAACTAGAAAAAAATCAGTATTACATTTGTTGCAATACTCTCAGAAAGAAACAACGTCGATTTTCTAGTATTTCATTGTTGATGAGTCTACACAAAGGAAAAGTGGAGAGAGGAAACGAAAGGGAACAAAGGAGAGGAGAAAAGATAAAGCAAAAGAAGAAGAGGAAAAGTAAAGAAGGGAAGAAAATAGAGGACAGAGGAAGTGGATAGGAGAAGTAATGAGGAGAAAGGAAAGAGATGCGAGGAGAGATGAGGAAAATGGAGCAAAGAGGAGAGAAGAGAGAAGAGAGGAAGGAAAGCGAGGTGATAGAAGAGGAGGAAAGGAGTTTGGAGAGGAGAGGAGGAGACGAGAAAAGGGGAGTGGAGAGTAGAGTAAAAGAGAGAAAGAGAGAAGAACGAAAAGATGAGGGAAATAGTGCCGTGGAGTCGGAAATATAAGACAGGAGAGGAGATAAGAGGAGTGGAGAAGAGTGGGATGGAGACAAGAGGCGAGAAAAGTAGGGAAGGCGGTATGAGATAAAAATAGAGGAGATGTACGGGAGAGAAGAAGGAGAAAGAGAAGTTAAGAACAGAAGGGACTGGAGACGAGAGGAGAGAAGGGGTAGTTGCAGAAAATACGTCTCGGCGTCAAGAACTGATGCATTGATAAAATTATCGACATGAAACATTCATTAACATTTTATAATGTATTGGAGAATGTATTAGATCGGTGCGAAATTCCTTTTGGCCGAGTTCAGAGAAAGATAAAATCTTCCACGTAAGATCTTTGATTCTACCTGCGATTATACCACTAAAAACATGAATGTAATTTTCATATTTATCCAATTTTTCTCCTCTTCTCGGTTCGTTGAAATTTTCTAATTTAACATTTCCCCTCCCCCCATTGTTAATTCCAATCTGAATCATTCCGTTTCACACGGCGTGGACAATGAACGCAATGGGATATGTCTAAAACGTACGAAAAGTTTCTGCCACCGGAGGGGTTTGAACCTACGACCATCAGATTATCAATCCTTAACGGTAACCACTACCCCACAAGCTTTCGCTTCTGAACACAGGTAGAAGGAGCTGACTAATGTGAAATGCAGATCCAACCCCCTTCCTACATGTCATGTGCAAAGAATACTTGTTTGTAACAAAGAAAACGAAGGCAATTCGACTCGGCGAAAACATTTAATGGAGAATTTCACATGATGGAAACTTTTCAGTCGATATTTGTGGAGGTATCTTTGCATTGAACTCGAGTGGAAAAAGGGGTAATATTAGTGTATCCTGAATTGCCACAAACATAAATGGTTATTTCATTAATATTTGTCAATGTCTTTGAAGCAGAACACAATTATCGTTAGAGTATCATAATTCAAGATCTGATACGTGAAAATATCCCTTTTAACGTGTGTCAATTCATTTATTTGTTTATTTTTTTTAGTAAATTCCAGTTTTAGGACAATCTAGTCACTATACACTATTATCACAAATAATGTTGCCATGCTCTTGTTTAATATAAGGAGAATTAAATAAAAGAGAACACCTCGTAAGGGGGATCGAACCTCGGACCGCTTACAATGCTCTCAAGAACTCTAAAAAATACACTACGTCCTTAATTATTCTTTCGAATCAATATTGTAAACGTTATCCTGCAAAAAAAAAAAAAAAAAAATTCAATACTCTCATATTGCTCTGTACTTCTATAATTACTTTATACACATGCATTTGAAATCTTACTCTGAATTTCTTTCTTCGTATTAGTATATCTAAGGTTGTGAATATATTTTATTTGTAATTTTATAGCGGTTACGTGAACATCTAGGAAATAGTTCCTTATAACTTGGTATCTGTAAAGAGATACATTCAAGTTTTCAAATGATTTTAGACCACTAGATCCGTGTCCAATCATTCTTGCTGAAACAAATGTTTGAAAACTCGGTGGAATTTTCATTCTGAGATAAGTTGCCTTCCTTGCTACATGTATGCGAACTACTCCCTGTCCCACTTATCTCTGGAGCAGGTGAACAAAACAAGTATCTGAGCAGCGATGAACACATCAGAGGAACGGAATTGCGTGGAGGGAAGAGATCCACTGCAGTTGCCAGCCTATCCAGCAGCGTGTACTGCCTCGCTCTTTCCACTCGATCCCCTTCCCCTCTTCCCCCTTCTCTTCCGCTATGCGCGGCTTTGCCCAGACATCCTGGGACAGGGCACAGTTAATTGTTTTCGCAAGAAGTATCTCTGTGTGCCACACATTTAATTCTTACTCACATGAAGAAAGAAAAAACATGTCAATTTGCATTCAGGGGGTAGTTTCAGAGTTACAAACTATTTTGGCCTTGATAATAAGTTTAGTGTAAATAGTAATTTTGTTTATATTTTTTTTTAAAAAAAAATTGAGGTCTATGGTTGAAATCCTCATATTTAGGGCTTGAACTCGTCACCTAAGAGGTTGAAGACCCGTCCTGTTCTTTGTGCGTGACATTCTTTTTATTTTTCTATTCATTATTCATCCTCATCCTCGCGATTAGCCAAAAGTAAAATAAGAAAAGTCCTCCTCCGTGATCGTGCGGTTTAAGGCGCTGTGATTTGGACTCCGACTGCCGGACTGCATGGGTTCGAGTCCGCCTGGGTTCAGTCTCTGGGTTCTCGGCCTGTATAGCCTATAGGACCGGTGGCAACCCACTATCGTGAGGAAATTGGGGAGCTACGAGTGAGTAGCGTAACCCGGTCTCGTAAATCTCCTATGAGGGATGTTCCTGGGTAAACAAAAAATAGTCGATCAGACAATTCGATTATCGAAGGCGATAAAATAACTTCCGGTTTGACCAAGTTTCCAATATAAGCTAGTGGAATACAGATTGTCTTCGAGCTTACTTTGTTAAAATGGAGCGGATACAAAATGGATCACTTGAAATTTTTAAGTGACAGAGAATTTAAGATACCTCGAAGAAATTGACCAGTTCCCGGAGTCATTGGATGATGATTTATGGAACAATAGAAATCTTTACTGAGACAATGTTGATCCTCTATACCAATGGTTTCGTTTTTTTTTTGTTTTTTTTGAGTTGATGTTTTAAGTTCACTTTGTGCACAGTAAGGCTAATCGGGACTGGATCTACAGTTTAAAGTGGAATCTGAAACACTATGTGCCTCCACCGGGTATCGAACCCAATGGTTTCGTTGGTATATACATTAAACAAGAAAGTTAATTCGCCTATAAATTAAGCTACAAATTTTTTATATTAAACTAACTAACTAACTCTCTAGCCTTCTTAAACCCGAAGGTTCATGGCTGCAGCAACACAGGCCTTCCATGTTTCCCTATCTTGAGCAAGTTCAATATAATCTTTTCCATCCCTGCCGATTTCCCTTAGGTCCATCTCAACGTTGTCCCTCCATCTTCGTCTTGGCCTTCCTACAGGTCTCTTACCATCAGGTCTCCCAACAAGAATCCTGTAAACTCCTCTCTCCTCTCCCATTCGTGCTACATGGCCTGCCCACCTAAGTCTTCTTGATTTAATTATTCTAATAATATCTGGACATGAATACAAATTATGTAGTTCTAAATTATGTAACCTTCTCCACTCACCTGTCTCCTCATCCCTTTTAGGTCCAAATATTTTCCTAAGGATCTTATTTTCAAATACTCTCAATTTATGTTCCTCTTTCAATGTAAGGGACCAAGTGTCACATCCATATAATACTACAGGCAAAATTACTGTTTTGTATATTTTAACTTTTAGTTTCTTAGATATTAAACGAGAAGACAAAAGTTTATGAAGAGAGAAGTAACATGCATTTCCTGAATTAAGCCTACTTTTTATTTCCTCTTTAATATAATTTTCATCTGTTAATATTACTCCTAAGTATTTGAATTTGGAAACTGGTTCAAACGAGTTGTTGTCAATAATTAGATTTTGATTATTACCTAACACTTGGTTTCGGCCTGTAAGCATATATTTAGTTTTCTCTTTGTTAACTTCCAAACCTATCTCTTTAGCAGTTTTGAAAAATATTTTAGCATTATTCTTAATTGTATTCACATCATCCCCCAGTAAGTCTACATCATCTGCATATGCTAACAACTGAGTCACACCATTTAATTTTAGTCCTTCTTTAGTTTCTTTTACCTTCCTAACAGCATATTCTAAGGCAAAATTAAAGAGCAATGGAGATAATGCATCTCCTTGTTTTAACCCATCATGAATTGTAAATTTGTCAGACATATTAATACCCACACGAATTTTACTTTCTGTTTCACTGGTGCATACTTTTATCATACTAACAAGCTTCTTAGGTATTCCAAACACTACTAATATATTATATAGTTTATCTCTTTTGACTGAATCATATGCTTTTTTGAAATCAATGAATAGCTGATGGACATTTTGATTATATTCCCACTTTTTTTCAAGTGGCTGTCTGATGTGAAAAATTTGATCTGTAGTTGATCTGTTACGTTTAAATCCACATTGATAATCACCTATAATTTCATTAGCATATGGGGTTAGTCTTGTTAAAAGAATGTTAGATAATATTTTATATGTTGTTGAGAGTAGAGAAATTCCACGGTAATTATTGCAGTTCATTTTATCACCTTTTTTAAACACAGGAACAATTATGGATTCTTTCCACTGTTGAGGGATTTCTTCTTTATTCCATATTAAACAAATTAATTTATGAATTTGACATATTAATGAATTTCCACCATATTTAATTAACTCAGCTGGTATTAAATCAATGCCAGGTGCTTTGTTATTCTTTAGCCTTTTAATAGCATCTTTAACTTCAGTCAAGTTAGGTTCTGGAACTAAAGGTTCTGCTGTGTGGACTTCATTTACTTCTGATTTATCTCCTACATGGACATTTAAAAGGTCATTAAAGTAGTTCTTCCATCTATTTAGAATATCGCTTGGGTCAGCTAGAAAATCACCGTCTTTATCTTTTATCAAGTTTACTTTAGGTTGCCACCCCCTTCTAAACTCATTTACACCTTTATATAAATCTCTGATAATTTTATTTTTGCTGTTTGTTTCAATTTCGTTAATTTTGCTTTTCAAGTAATCTCTTTTTTTACTTCTAAACGTGCGGTTAACTTCTCGCTTTATTCTATTATAATTGTTTAGATTTGTATCATCAGAGTTATTTAACCACCTAAGTCTAGCCTGATTTCTTATTTCTATTAGATTATGACATTCATTATCAAACCATGGCTTACTTTTTCTCGGTTTATGGTATCCTATACTTTCTTTAGCTGCTGATTCTATTGCATTACGTATGTTCTCCCAATTCTTATTTACGTCTGTTTCATTTATATTTTCATCATTTAAATCCTGCAAAACATCAAATCTATTTGACAGTTTAATTTGGTAATCTTTCTTAATTCTTTCATTAGTAAACTTTCCTGTATCAAATTTTAGAACTTTTAGATTTTGTTGCTTATGATTTATCACTGAGAGTCTTTCTCTTAATTTAGCAATTACTAAATAATGGTCACTGGCACAGTCAGCACCTCTATGTGTACGAACGTCAATTATACTAGTATGCCTTCTCTTATCAATGAGAATATGATCTACCTGATTATGAGTTTTACCATCTGGAGAAGACCAGGTATATTTATGGATATCTTTATGTTTAAAAGTGGTACTTTTCACAATTAAATTCTTTGAGGTTGCAAAAGTAATCAATCTTATACCATTATCATTACTTAATTCATGAAGACTTTCTTTACCAATCGTGGGTTTAAATGTCTCTTCTTTGCCAATCTGTGCATTACAGTCACCTAACAGAATTTTCATATCATACTGAGAAAATTTATCAAAGACCTGTTCTAACTCTGTATAAAAATCATCTTTAGTATTATCATCTTTATCTTCTGTTGGTGCATGTATGTTTATTAAAATAATTTTACACCACCTACCCTGTAAAACTGCATATGATATCCTATCATTAATAAATTCTACTGTTTTAAGAGCCGATATAATTATATTATTTATGAAAAAGCCTGTTCCAAAATTATGATTTTCAGTACCACCATAGAAAAAAGTATAATTTTTAGTTTTACAATTCCCTTCTCCTGGCCACCTAACTTCCTGGACAGCTACTACATCTAATTTATACTTCACTATCTCATTAACTGTACACTGAAATGCCCCAGGCCGGTAAAGGCTCAGAACATTCCAGGTGCCTAATTTAATATCCTTATTCCTAATGTAGATCTTATCCTTAGTCCAGAGACCTCCCAAAGTAGTCCCCACCCGGAGATCCGAACGGGGGACTATTTTACCTCCGGAATATTTTACCTTGGGAACATCCATGGCCTTATATTGTTGTTTCTTGACATGTGTTTTTACAGTGCAGAGTTGTCAGCTCTACGCCTAACCCCCAATATGAATGGAGGAACTACTACTCAAGACTAACACAAACACATTAGACAGCACAACTACTACACAAGACACACAAACACATCACAACTATAACAAAATATAAACACAAACACACCACAACTACTACACAAGACAAACACAAACAAATTAGACAGCACAACTACTACACAAGACACATACATACACACCACCGATAGTACACTTCGCAACATCCCACCCTGCCAAGGAAATTAATGTCAAATAGATAAAGAATTGAATATTGAATAACAAAAGAGGGTGTTAGATGCAGTTTGCGAAAAGTAAAGTTCCTGGTATTATTTTGTGCATATCATTGTAAGTATATAGAGTGACGCATATTGTATCCACCAACACAAGTTGATTTAATTTTTTATATTAAAGAAGAAGTAAATAATATTAAATTCTTAAAGGTAAAAGGAAGATTAAATACACCGATGAAAAACAAAGATATTCTACTTAGCCTAATAGTTATAAAGTGCACATTTGATTTCTCATTAATAAAACCACAGATCAATTTTTACATAAACGTGTATTTTAAGTTGGTTCTATTTTATGTTTGGCCACTTCTCATTCTTTTTAATTATCATTCTAATTAATCATTAACATATATAGGTATGCCAGTTGATTTTTAATTCCACGAAAACGAAAAAAAACCAGACAATTCCACACATGATACGAATATGCAGGAAGTTGGAGGATTCGGCTGGTTGAAATAAAGCTTTCATTATTTATAAACATTCAAATACTTCGAATCGTCCCGATGGCGTAGCTGTAACGTCGCTGCCTTGTAATC
This sequence comes from Lepisma saccharinum, assembly GCF_977018435.1. Classification (NCBI taxonomy): domain Eukaryota; kingdom Metazoa; phylum Arthropoda; class Insecta; order Zygentoma; family Lepismatidae; genus Lepisma; species Lepisma saccharinum. The sequence goes on along the minus strand of NC_139252.1, from coordinate 36,210,374 downwards.
AAGGTGTCCCAGGATTATATACCTGGTGGAAGCACAATGTGGCCACTATAAACTATAGGTTGAGTCCCGAATAGCCTTACTGTGCATAAAGTGTACTTAAAACAAAAAAAAACAACTGAAATGTACTCTGATTATATCAGAATGGATATTTTTTCGACATTGTGTATCTACTAGAACACAGCTCTCTTAATTGTTCTTTCTTCCACAGATAATAAAATGCATGGTTGTAAACATTTACGTTTTAAATTTGTTATGCCAACATATGCGCGTTAGAAAATTATAATTTAAAAACACTTAAATATTTTATTGGGTTTATTTAACGGCGATGAAGTGACGTGTCTAGGGCCTAGTTTCTCATGTCGTGGTTCGTAATCTTTTTGCATTACTGCCTGAATCCACTGAGTTTTCGTATCTGGTGTGTCGAAAAAAGATTCACAGATACTTGAGAAAAATTATTCCTTCTGGACCTCATATTGCAACCAACAGCCACGCAATGATCGTCGTCTTTTCTGCAAGATATTACCCTTACATCCTTATAATCCATGTTACTGTTTCAAAACCAGAAGTAGGGTTCCGACCGTGCCGAAAAAAAACAAAAATGTAAACATCAGGTGAATAACCACCATAATGGTTGAGGGTTCGACATGCTGATCCCACGTCACCCCATCTGGTTGAAGATCACTAAGAAGGATTGTGGGAGGGAGACTGGCAGTCGGGAGATAGGCCAAGGCCCTTCGAGAGCTGTTGAGCCATGCGTTATTGTTATTATTAAAATAAGAAAAACAAGGTAATGAGGAAAAATTAATAAAAAAAATATTTATCTATATTAAACCAACCATTCAATTTTATTTTGTTTTTCATTGATCGGTTGCCCTACTACGCGGTAATCCCAATAAGTATCTTACATGTTACACTATAAAGCACATATTACTATCCGAATACTCATTCAATAAGCATTTTTGTTTGCCAGGAATCATTACTTATTGCATGTTGAGCTAGTGCCAACCTAGCCGCCTCTGATGAAATCTATTATTCTTCAGATTTTCTTTAAAATTCGACTCTGGTCACTTGTATATTGCTGGGTGTAGACACTGTGCATCGACGCACAATGTTTTGCGATAAGAAGCGGCCTTGTGAAGCGTGACTCATGAACGCGAGCAAGCTACGCTACCAAGCTTATCTGCCTTTGAATACCAAGTCATTTTTTAACCTTTCCCGAACGCGATTGCTACTGTAGAAGTATATATATATATATATATATATATATAATATATATATATATATATATATATATATATTATCTCAAAAGAGCAAGAAAGGAAATTCAACCAATGTTCTCCCGTTGTATAAAACCAAATATTATCCATTAAACGAAAAGTTCACGTTTGTCAATAAACGGTTTAACCATTTTGAGCTTTCAGGAACTTTTCACGCATAATTCCACTGTCTAGGCCAATGACAGAAAAGCAAGCAATACTTTTATTTATTCTTTAAATCAATTAAAGGAATGTGTAAGAATTTATAAGAAATAAAGAGCGGAACGGAATGATTGTTGTTCCACCTTAAAAATTGTTGTTCTTCGAAATAGTAAAATAAGAAGGATTTAATCCAACACCTTAACACACCGTTCACTGTTAAATGTGATGTCATTTTATGAATACAATTTTCTGCCTGTTTACGTATAACGTCTCGCAATATTTGGCAGTTCGCAAACGTTTTTGCAAACGCTGTAATTATTTCGTGTTACCATACGTAACAGCAAATACATATCATAAGACTGTTCTGGACACGAGACAGAAAACAAGCATTTCGTATGTTGCAGTATCACAAGAAGAGAACATCGCCCTGCAATGTTCAATACTCAAGATACTTTTCATTAACAATGTCTAATCAACATAATAAGTTAGAAGAAGTAACTAGCATTTTCACAACAACTACCAATATTCTTGTTTTTCTTCATCACTTCCAAAATATATTCTCGAAGATAGCTGCTATACTACAAGAAACAATTCAAAATGAAAGTAAAATTCAACTACATGTATATCCAAGGACATTTACAATATTGGAGGAACAGAATACTTAAACATTGTTGATTCAACGGAAATTAAGGGCGTTGTGTAGTGGTGCCGAACCCCGTGGTGGAGTGGTTAGCACATCGCGCTACGACGCTCGGGCATGGATGTTTGTGATTGTCTGTCCTGAAAAGTCCTGAAATTGAGAATTGAATGAAATGATATGGGCTGCTAGCGGTCCCAGGTTCGATCCTCCTTACGAGGTGTTCCCTTATATTTAATTATCCTTCTATTAAACAAGAGCATGGCAACATTATTTGTAATAATAGTGTATAGTGGCTAGAATGTCATAAAACTGGAATTTACTAAAAAAAAATAAACAAATAAATGAATTGACACACGATCAAAGGGATATTTTCACGTATCAGATCTTGAATTCGTATCAATCTATAAGATTATATTTTATTTAAAGCCTCTCTGATGCTTCATGTTCACCAGGGCATTCACTTGTTTATCTCAGTTGTCTCAACCTGTGTGGTATGTAAATAATGCACAGTGTTGTGCTTTGCAAACCTCCTGAGGTATTCAGGATATAGGAAGTTCCATCAGCCTATGGAGTCAGCGGTTTGCATAGTGGCAGTAAAAATCACGATTCGGCATGGAGGAAGGTCTCCATGGCCTGGGTAATATAGAGGTGAGACATACTCAGGCTGTGTCCAAAAGATACAAAGTACATACTTGAAGTACAGTCTTGACGGAAGTGACGTCACCTAGTGCAGTTCGAAAGCGCCAAGCAAACGAGTGTACAAGACCAGAGGACGCAGCACACGAGCGGTGCACACTTGCGATCCGTGCTTGCTTTTCATTTGTTAAAAAAAATGGACGTCTGAAGTCAATCAGCTGGTAGTTGTAGTTCTTCCATTGTGTGGAAATGTAAGTAAACAAGTTTTTAAAATACTACGTAATTTTATTTATTAGTTTTATTCATATATGCGTGGTTTCTTTCTTCTATAGTGAGAAGGTGTTTAAAGTGAGAAAACAATTTCTTTTCCCGCGATCGTAAACCATGTTGCGGAATGTGTGAAAATTAATTTGAAAGAGCAAATTTCTTTCATATTTCTATAATTAATAACGTATTGTGTTATATAAACTGCACGCCGAGTCATGTGTGTGTTGTTCACGGAAAACAAGAGTGGCACATAAAGTCGATGTTTGATAATTTTAGTTTCGAAGCAACTTTTGTTGCATTCCTCACTTGTGTTGGCGCTGCAGTCGAAGTGCAGTTCGAAAGCTTTCCGCTTCCAGGCTTCAAGACCGCACTGCGAGTATGCTCTCGAAGTATGCTCGCTTCAAGTATGGTCTTGCAGCTTTCGGACACAGCCTGAGAAGGGACTGACTTTTAATTTGGATTGAGGAGAGACAAGAGCTTAGAAAAGGATTGGAAGAAAAGGGAGGCGAGGCGCTAGTCAAGCTGCAACGAAGCCAACAGAGGACTCAGTATATTTTATTCTTCGAAATTATCTTCATTCGTCAGATTATCCTAACCCAGCCATGACTCAGGTTCAAAGGTTCATAAAACCCAAAGAGTGACCATTGTCTTTTCTAGTTGTTAGTTTTGCTTGTTAGGGGTTTAGTTTTAGTCGTGCCTTTCGCACTGCCAAGCGTTAACTCGTCATGTTAATGACGAATGCTCTCATCATCATCGAGGATGAAGGATGAATAAGTTACATCACCCATTGATTAATTGGTTAACATTCTTGGTAAGATCCCACGAGCTTTACAGTTCGTTACGAATTATGATACTCTAACGATAATTGTGTTATGCTTCAAAGACATTGACAAATATTAATGAAATAACCATTTATATTTGTGGCAATTCAGGACACACTAATATTACCCCTTTTTCCACTCGAGTTCAATGCAAAGATACCTCCACAAATATCGACTGAAAAGTTTCCATCATGTGAAATTCTCCATTAAATGTTTTCGCCGAGTCGAATTGCCTTCGTTTTCTTTGTTACAAACAAGTATTCTTTGCACATGACATGTAGGAAGGGGGTTGGATCTGCATTTCACATTAGTCAGCTCCTTCTACCTGTGTTCAGAAGCGAAAGCTTGTGGGGTAGTGGTTACCGTTAAGGATTGATAATCTGATGGTCGTAGGTTCAAACCCCTCCGGTGGCAGAAACTTTTCGTACGTTTTAGACATATCCCATTCCATTCATCGTCCACGCCTTATGAAACGGAATGATTCAGTTTGGAATTAACGATGGGGGGAGGGAAAATGTTAAATAACAAAATTTCATTTTCAACTAACCGAGAAGAGGAGAAAAATTGGATAATTCTTACAAATATGAAAATTACATTCATGTTTTTTAGTGGTATAATCGCAGGTAAAATCAAAGATCTTACATGGAAGATTTTATCTTGCTCTGAACTCGGCCAAAAGGAATTTCTCACCGATCTAATACATTCTCCAATACATTATAAAATGTTAATGAATGTTTCATGTCGATAATTTTATCAATGCACGCCGAGACGTATTTTCTGCAACTACCCCTTCTCTCCTCTCGTCTCCCGTTCCTTCTGTTCTTAACTTCTCCTTTTCCTTCTCCTCTATTTTTATCTCATACCGCCTTCCCTACTTTTCTCGCCTCTTGTCTCCATCCCACTCTTCTCCACTCCTCTTATCTCCTCTCCTGTCTTATATTTCCGATTCCACGGCACTATTTCCCTCATCTTTTCGTTCTTCTCTCTTTCTCTCTTTTACTCTACTCTCCACTCCCCTTTTCTCGTCTCCTCCTCTCCTCTCCAAACTCCTTTCCTCCTCTTCTATCACCTCGCTTTCCTTCCTCTCTTCTCTCCTCTTTCCTCCATTTTTCTCATCTCTCCTCGCATCTTTCTCCTTCTCCTATCCACTTCCTCTGTCCTCTATTTCCTTCCCTTCTTTACTTTTCCTCTTCTCCTTTTGCTTTCTCTTTTCTCCTCTCCTTTGTTCCCTTTCGTTTCCTCTCTCCACTTTTCCTTTGTGTAGACTCATCAACAATGAAATACTAGAAAATCGACGTTGTTTCTTTCTGAGAGTATTGCAACGAATGTAATACTGATTTTATTTTCTAGTTTTATGCAATAATATTTGGATATCTTTCTTTCGCGTATTTTATAAATACCTAATGTGCATGTGGCAACCCTGAAATTGAGCCTAACTCTACATGCAACCCACAAACGCCTTGTGTAAATTGGGTTGCCTAGTTTAAAATGTCGTTGTCCTAAAACTTTTGAGAGACACTGTACGTACATAGCAGTTTGTTGATTCGCCGCATCGTAACAATTACATCAAGATTCGACAGTATTTCAGTTTCCAGTTTGTAACATGGAGCGGCAAGCAACACACAGCGAACGAAGAGAACCAACAATGGAAGGCGGCAAGTACAACGCTGAGAGGCACTTACCTTTCATCCGTACATTATTGTGATCCTTTTGATTTTTGCAGCCGGCGGCGACAAATCTTGAATGAAGTATTGTTAACTCAACCGTAGAATTTCGTATATATATATTTCGTCGCCTTTTCATTTTAACCATTGGAGTTTTGAGAAGAGCTTGCCTCAGTATTTAAACAGTGTTTCAGCTATAGAAAGCTGGAATGGCTCCGCCTACCTCCTCGTTATCTCAAAAGTTGCGATCTTGAATAGCAGTCGATGATGCATTTACTACGGATGGTAAAGTTATTTTTTGTCGAGTGTGCGATAAAAAAGTTGGGTGCACTATGAAGTCTCAATTAGATCAACATGTTCGCACTTCACTTCATGTGAAAAACAAACAACTACGGAGTGAAAAGAAGCAAGTTTTACTAACCCAGATGCAAGAGGATTCTTCATTCAGTGTGTTTTACAAGGAAATGTGCGAAGCAATGATTGCAGCAAACATCCCTTGGTATAAAATTCAAGTACCGAAGTTCCGGGATTTTCTGGAAAAATATTGTGGCCGTAAACTTCCTGACGAGTTAACCCTTCGAAAGCGATATCTTCCACATTCCTACAAAGAAACTTTAGAATCAATTAGGGAAGAAGTAGGCAGTTCCTATGTGTGAATTTCCATCGACGAAACAACTGATGCTTTGGGACGGTATGTAAGTAATTTCATTGTTGGAACGCTAATTGCTGATTCTCCATCTACACCACATCTCATTGCATGCAAAGTTCTAGAGCGTACTAATCATTCCACCATAGCACGATTTGTGAATGACAGTCTTAAATTGTTGTATCCGGATGGCGTACAAGACGAGAGAGTTCTTCTCATGTTCACAGACAGTGCGTCATACATGTTAAAAGCTGCTACAGCACTTAAAGTGTTTTATCCTAACTTGATCCACTTTACTTGCTTGGAACATGCTCTCCAACGCATTGCTGAGGAGGTGAGAGGCAATTTCCCGGAAGTCAACCAACTTATTTCTTCCACGAAAAAGGTGTTTCTGAAGGCACCACAACGTGTGCAAGTTTACAAGGAACAATTGCCAGGTGTACCACTTCCTCCGGAACCTATTCTTACTAGATGCGGCACTTGGATCCGGGCAAGTAAGTTTTACAACAAACATTTTGAAGAAGTGAAATCTGTGCTTGACTCATTTTCGGCGGACTCAGCTGTATCGGTACGCACTGCTCAAAATCTCTTCAAGGACACCAAACTTGCTTGCGATATGGCATACATAAACAGCAATTTTGGTTGGATTGATACAAGCATAAAAAAACTTGAAACTGTTGGGCTTTCTCTCCTGGAAGCCATGGATATATATGAGGATGCAAGAAAGAAACTGTCTGCTGTTGGAGGAGATGTGGGAGAGAAAGATCGAAGAAAATTTGACGCAGTGACTGAAAGAAACCCAGGTTACGTCAGCTTATTTACAGTGAGCCACATTCTCAATGGTGAAACAGTTAACCCTCCCAATGATATTTCTCCCGACCACATTCACCTCCTGAAGTACGCTCCGGTTACTTCTTGTGATGTGGAGAGAAGTTTCTCTGCGTACAAGAACATATTATCTGATCGGCGACAAACATTTACTTCTGAACATTTGGAAATGTACCTGGTAACATATTGTAAGTTAAATAATTAAATACAGTGCCTGCCCCAAGATCAAAGGTAACCTGATTTTTTGTAAGTGCTTTTTGAGTGAAAAATTTGAGCAACGAAAATTTACTACTGAACATTTTGAATGGTACCTGGTGACATTGTATATTAAATATTGAATATATTCAAATTGTGGTTAATATTTTTGCTCTATAAGAACATAAAAAATACTTAATGTAAGCATTGTAATATTGTAACTTCAATTTTTGTAAGTCTTTTTGAAATAAACATATCCCTTTGTGAGGAAAAAATGTAACAAAAATAGGAAGTAAAGTTTGGAATAAATATTTATAGTACATATTTCATTATGAATTTACATATTTTTACATATTTCAGACATTTTTATTACATATTTATGTACATATTTTAGGGGTTGATATTACATAAAAATCCGGGCTTTAATGATTACATATAAAAAAGTTGTAAATAAAAATACCAAATGTAATAATTGATTGCTTTGGTTTGTTTTATTTCACTTTTATGCCACTTTTGGCTAATCGCGAAGATGAGGATAACTTATGAAATTGAAGGGACACTCACAAAAAACACCCTTGCTCAGGCTGGGATTGAACCCGGGACCTCCTGGTACTGTAGCATGCACCACTCCAAAAACGAAATCGGCCTCTAAATTCGATAAAACGAAATAATTATACATCATAATATAAAATGGGTACAAATGATACTTGCTTATTATAATAGGCTATATATTATACTGATTGATTATAATGATACGAAATTAGCTACTGTATGACACTATAAATGTTGTTCATGATATGATACTTGATAATTATAATCATATATCATTATATCACTTGATTACATTGATCATCATTAAGCAAGATAACATTTTTAAAAACGGCTACAAAACTTCACTCAAGGGTCATTCCACGTCAAATCATCCAGGCCATGTCACCCACCATCTCCGATTTTGATGAAATTCGGTATACTTATAGAACTTTTGATGCTAATTACAAAAATGACAACTTTTTTGAGATTGGTCAAGGGGTTCAGAAATTACGCGATTTTAAAAATCTCCCTGTACGCCACATGCGGCTCCACTTTGAATGACACGCATTAGGCTATAAATTATAGTATCTTCTCTCAGGTTTGCCGTAGAAACTTCAAGTTTGATTTCTCTTGCTCAGGATAGTGTAAGATTTCATTTAAATAAGGTTTCTGATCAGTGTATCAATAATCTTGTATTTTATGTATAGTTTCATGTATTTTTTTAGAAAAATAAATGACTAACTTCAAGAGCGAATTTCGTGCAATGCCCCCCTTCAATTTCACCCACATTTTATATACAGGTAGCTGAGAGTGGGTACTAATGCTTGATGGAAAAATTGGGATGGGCGGTTCAGAGACAGGGTGATAAAAAAATCATTTGCATTAAAAGTTAATCTTATTAAAAATACTTATGTATTTAGCACAAAGTCTGAAGTATAATATGTTTTGAGGTATAACATTCAAAATTTCTGTTCACTATGTGTGAAGGTAAGCATAGGCGTAACCTGGTGGGGGCAAAGGGAATCATTTTCCCTATCCAAAATTTATAGATTAATTAAAACCTACAAGTTAAATTATATTTTGTGAACCTCCTGGCCCTTGAGGAACAAACAAAAAAAGAGTAATTATTGTGATTTTTCAAATGTATTTAGCAAATAATCTTTGACACTATTTCTATGGGACTGAAAACTTTGATTCTCTCAACCAAAGATAGTTCCCAAGTTACGCCCATGAAGATAGTACCGAAAACTCGATTGTATTCTATGCATTGCCAAAATTTCATGCACTATAAATTGTGCCGTTCACATTTTCTGTTCCCAACTGTAAAAAAAATACATCTGTACCTTCTCTGGATGCTACGTAAAAGGATTTTCTTGGAATTGCTGGCCTGTCAAGGAAGCTATGCTTTGTTGCATGCTAATTTCATCCACGCTTTACTTCAATTCATATCTACTTGTATGTGAAAGCTTCAGTGTTTTAGGGGGACTGTCGAGCTAGGAAACAGTCATCCTTGAAGGAGTGGATCTTTGGATTTTGTTGAACTTGGAATGTAGGAGAAAGAAATAGGTGGAAGTGGAATCAATGACACCATATTCAAAATACCGTGGTCAGCATTCAAATTATTTCTTAATTAAAATCGTTCAAGCAAAGTTGATTCTGTGTTTCATCATTTATTTGCAGTAGTAATGTAGGTTTATGATGACATACGGATTATGTACTAGAAACACAATTTGTAATTTTTACACAAATCAATGATCATTAACTGTAAGTTTCTTTCACAGTAACTGTAAAGTAACTCAGTTACTTTCAAAGTACCAGTAACTGTAACAGAGTTACTTTTTAAATGAGTAACTTACCGAACACTGTAAATAACCTGTAGCCTAAGTTCAAAAGAGTGCATACTTAATCTTCCTGGTGCTGTTGTATAGTACTTTGCAATCGCTGACACATTGTACTGCGGGTTGTTATCATTTCACCTTACGTGATTAATAAGAAATTTATGCCTCAAATACTATTTCTATGGAATTGGTACTTCATTGCTGAACTTGTTACTTGATACTGTTGATGTCTATACAAGTCTTCTAAGTGTGCCAACCACCCCATCACAAGGAGATTTTCTGTGGTATGTGGCAAGAAAAGCTCCATTTGGAAAAACTTCAATCAGCACAAATGTGTATTATTAATTCTTACTTCATATTACGTATCTCCGTGAAGAGTATAAAAAAAAATTCCATATTGAGATAAAATGCACAAAAAGAAGAATGTTCTCGAAGAAAATTTGCTAAGCTTGGGAATGCTAATGACTATGATTATAATATTTTTAAAAAATTGAAGACAGTTGAAACTAACTTAGATAGAGTGGAACTTCGATTTTACGTTGTTCAGGGGACCAAGCTGAAAAAACTTAGAATGCGAGAAAATATAAAACCGAGGAAAATTTGCTATGTTGGGACCACCAATATTGAATGTAAAATGCAGGGAAATGTAAAATCGAGGAACTTGAAATCGGGGTTCCACTGCAATTATTATTTGTAGGTTTTAATTAAACTATAAATTTTGGATCGGGAAAATGATTCCCTTTGCCCCACCAGGTTACGCCTATGCTTACCTTCACACATAGTGAACAGAAATTTTGAATGTTATACCTCAAAACATATTATACTTCAGACTTTGTGCTAAATACATAAGTATTTTTAATAAGATTAACTTTTAATGCAAATGATTTTTTTATCACCCTGTCTCTGAACCGCCCATCCCAATTTTTCCATCAAGCATTAGTACCCACTCTCAGCTACCTGTATATAAAATGTGGGTGAAATTGAAGGGGGGCATTGCACGAAATTCGCTCTTGAAGTTAGTCATTTATTTTTCTAAAAAAATACATGAAACTATACATAAAATACATGATTATTGATACACTGATCAGAAACCTTATTTAAATGAAATCTTACACTATCCTGAGCAAAAGAAATCAAACTTGAAGTTTCTACGGCAAACCTGAGAGAAGATACTATAATTTATAGCCTAATGCGTGTCATTCAAAGTGGAGCCGCATGTGGCGTACAGGGAGATTTTTAAAATCGCGTAATTTCTGAACCCCTTGACCAATCTCAAAAAAGTTGTCATTTTTGTAATTAGCATCAAAAGTTCTATAAGTATACTGAATTTCATCAAAATCGGAGATGATGGGTGACATTTTCACAAAATTCTGGATGATTTGACATGGAATGACCCTCAACTAAGTGTTAATGTGGTAGAGATTTATGATTTGATTTTTGCAAGTAGCAGAATGCAATTATTCATGTACTTTTCTAGGTATGATAATGGGATCCTTTGTATGGGGATCTCTGGCTGATAGTCAAGGTCGGAAACATGTGCTTGTCGCTGCTCTACTTATTGATGCATTTGGAGCTTTTGCCTCAAGTTTGTCTCAACCTCTGTGGCTCTTCTTGGTCTTCAGGTTCCTCAGTGGCTTTGGGTAAGTTGAGATATTGTCTGCATGTCAGAGAATTTAACTAAATCATTTCTTTTCCTTTGATGACACATGGCTGTATATAAGGGGGAGGGTAGTACAGCTGTGAAAACATTACATTGGTCAATATGATTTCGAAAAGTTTATTTGATTTAATAAGTAGTTTGTCATAAATGGACCAACATAGTTTCATCTAGAAATAATATTCTCGGCATAATTTCTAAAACATGTAATGCGAGATTATTAAGGAAAAATTAATTAATTCTCAACAATATCCATGGGCAAATTGAGTACATAATATAAGGCGAAGTTTTACTGAGACATGAGGACTTGCACCATTGAAATGGGACAGTGCCAGGGTTAGCATGATAGTTGCCTTTCTACGTAACTAATCAAAGGTTTCAGTGAGTTAAACTAACTTTGTAACAGTTCAAATTTTTCAAATGCTCCCATGCCAGGGGTCCCAGGTTCGTATCCCGGCCTGGGCATGGATGTTTGTGAGTGTCTGTTCATCAATTTCATCATGTCATCAATCATCCCCATCTTCGCAAATTAGTGAAAAGCGACACAAAACCGAAGCAAAATAAAGCAAATCAATCAATCAAATGGTGCAATTCTGAAAATTCTTGGTGTTTCCATATGGGTGTGCATAGAGGTTCATCAAACATTTTAAATAGGAAAGGTGGTAAAATGACAGCTTATTGGATTTAAAGCAAATTTTTGTGCAAAAATATTTGTTCGTGTGAAACACCACATTCGAAGAGATTACCAAAATTTGATTTCAGATTTTTATACATGCCTAAATTCATAACATTATCCTAGATAAATTATTCCTTTTTATTTTATAGTCCCAGTGCTTTTACAAATGCTCCATGCTGGGACAGACTAGGCATCATGCACATTAAAAGTGTTTCACAAGCAACATAACATTGATAGAGACAATTTTAAAGAGGTAAAACAGCAGATGCAAAAAATCAGGTAAAACCAGGACTGGCTTGGTACCTCTGTTGGTAGAGAAATGGCATGGCATATCAGAATCCCGAGTTTGAGTCCTGGTCGAGCCTATCTGTTTCTCTTAAGTTCCTATGAAATGCACAAAATGTTCGTAATACAATGAGGCATTCATAAGTTAATAATGGTTTACAAATATGTAAACTCCAAATTACTTCAACATCACTGAGTATTTTTATGCGTAGATAATATGAAAATGCTCTGCGTGTCACATACATGGAACTGTGATATTTTTCAGGGTGTCAGGCGAAACTAGCATCATTTTCCCTTACCTTGGAGAATTCCAAACTTTGGAAAACAGAGGAACTATGCTGTGTTGGTTGGAGGTGTTTTGGTCTCTTGGCATCACAATATTACCTGGTAAATATTCCTCTGAATCTTCTGCGTTTATTTCTATTGTTATCTGCTCTCTACTGAATTTAAGTGTGTTTAAAGGTCTGTGTAATTGTTATTTAAGTTCAAAGGTAGTGGTTTAAGGCATACCTCAAGGCAATTTACAATTCAGACATCCAAAGTAACCACCACCGTTGGGCCAACATCAGTTTTTACGTGGGAAAGGTTGGCTTTACGTTGGTTGGCAAATTGACGTGGTTGCCAACGTTTGACCAACCATGGAAACGTGAGTCAAAATCAGTTTTATAAACAACTTTTTAATGCTAAGACAACTTTCAGGAGAATGTTGAAAATTCTAGTGTAAAAGAAGTGACATGTAACACTGTTTCTTTTCGAATATTTCAGTCGCAGCACATACTGGAAATATAATCTATTTTTAATGAAAGTAGATGCTATTTTTAACTTGCAGTTACTCACCAGTCCTTTGTCAGCCGCCATGGATGAAAGATGTGTTGGGAATTGATTATTGTTTGTCTCTTTTGCTGTAGTAGAACAAGAACATTCTTACAGGTATTATTGTGAAGGTGGTTAAGTAATGTTATGTGCAGACTAAATTCCGTGAAAGGTGGAAAATTAAATAAACTCTAGAAGGTTTTTGTGCTACCACATCCTACGATGTCTTGCAAACAATGATACCATGTGACTGAGAAAGTGCTGTGTATTATTTTCATAAAAAACTTGAACTACTGTTTACATTTGGCCTCACAAAAAATTATGTATGTATCAGAAAACAAACCTATCCATACTTTAGTTTTCAGGACATTGGGCCAACATAGTAAAATCATATGATGGGCCAACGTAGTAAAATCATATGTTGGGCCAACATAGTAAAATCATGTTGGGCCAACATAGTAAAATCATATATTGGGCCAACATAGTAAAATCATATATTGGGCCAACGTAGTAAAATCATATATTGGGCCAACGTAGTAAAATCATATATTGGGCCAACGTAGTAAAATCATATATTGGGCCAACGTAGTAAAATCATATGTTGGGCCAACGTAGTAAAATCATATGTTGGGCCAACATAGTAAAATCATATGTTGGGCCAATGTAGTAAAATCATATGTTGGGCCAAAGTAGTAAAATCATATGTTGGACCAATGTAGTAAAACCATATGTTGGGCCAATGTAGTAAAATTATACGTTGGGCCAATGTAGTAAAATTATACGTTGGGCCAATGTAGTAAAACCATATGTTGACCTATTGTAAAAACCACATGTTGACCCAAAGTTGGAACCAGTTTGTTTTTGCGTTGGGCCAACCATTTTCAGTACAGTTGGACTTTTGATTACTTGGGATAGTGTGTATTAAGTAGAGTGCTTTCATTTGGTTATTTTGCTGCTAGAATGCAGCCCATGTGGAGGTTGGAAGCACACCACTTGCCCTCAAAATCGGATATAGGTACTCCATCAGCTCAAGCGCATAGTGCATTTGGTAGCTTTTGAAGCCAAGGTTTCATCAGCTGCAATAGAGCCACGGTGGTTGTCAGTATTGTGGATGAGCCGATACTGATGCCGATGTATCGGTATCAGCATCTGAAAGTATCTGAAAGCAATGAGATCTCCAATGACTTTTCTTACCGTATTATTAGCATTTTACCAACTAGGACGACCTTTACAAACAATGAAGTGAGTGGCAGCTTGTAACCACACATTCGTAATTATCTCAAACAGCTCGTTCACAGACCCATGTTTACTGAGACTCTTGCTTCTATTATTGTGTACTTTCAACTGTCAGTTTGCGCTATTACTTATGATACACCCTGTACACTGAAGCTCTACCCCTCTTCATCAATAAGTACATTTGTTACTACCCTTTAAAAGCTACTGGATGTACCACAAGGTAGCATCAGGTGATAGCATGTTCCAACATTATGCAGAGACAGCCTTGAAAGATGATAGTTTTGTAAAGTTTCAAGTCACATACTTGTATTTTTCATGTTCAAACTGGAGTCTCTTATTCAAGTATTTCTGTGTTTTTGTCTGCAAGATTTTAAATATTGTGCAAACCCAGTGTAGTTTTCTGCGAAAATTCACACTATGCTTTTGTGAAGTGTCCTTCACTAGTTTTATCTAAACATCATTCTTATTGAAGGATATGGAGGGGGTGGAGGATTTCTAGAGCCTTGGAGGTACCTGGGGATGAGCTAGATGAAGGGATGATTTTGTTGAAGGAATTTTCCTAGCTGGGAGATACAGTACAATCCTCCCACATCTTCCCTCATTTTGTACACTGATTAATTTCAATCATTGTGATTGGCAGAAAGAGGTAGAAAAGTGATGTTGAATAAGAAAAAATGTAAATACAAAGATTCTTGAAATAATTATTCCTGAAAAAAAAATTCAGTTCATGATGATGATAGTCAGTAGCTCTCAAAAGCTTTGAATAGTCTTCTTTCCTCACCTACTCAACATAAAAGCTTCAACACATATTTATATGCACATCTACATAAAATAAAGGATGTGTAAACTGGAAATGAAATGAATTTCTGATTAAGATATCCTGCTTTTCTTCTAGTAATGGCATGGGTGATTATACCTCTTCCATGGAGCTACGAAGCATCAGGTTTCAAGTACAACTCTTGGAGGGCCTTTGTGACTGCAACTGGCATTCCTAGCCTACTGGGTGCTGTGTTACTAATGCTTTATCCAGAAAGCCCAAAATTTCTCATGTCCCAGAACAGAATGAAGGAGGCCTTGGATGTTTTTCGGAGGATTTTTGAGATTAACACAGGCAACCCAAGAAATATATACCCGGTAGGTGTATTTCAGCTTCAAGTAAACCCTAGAATTGAATACAATCTAGAGCCAAGTAATTGAAGTTTGAGGGGTGGGGGTTAAACCTTTCATGGTGCAACTTGAACTATATTATGAACATAAATTGACATGTAAAATCAAAATAAATATATATATATGGTCAACACATAGGAATATGTTAATGTTTGTATACGTAATTTTTTTGGAGTTACAGTGCTTCCACCCTAAATTACATACTACTAAAACCAGGTGGAGCAAAAGTCAGTTTACCCAAAAAACACATTGATAATAGTATTACTATAGTGTATGTGCTACTTGTGCTAAGTAATATTTTTTAGCTATACGGTTGGTAACATTGTTGTGTGACACTGGAAACAGTGCACTCATTATTTTGTCGACAGTTGAGTCACTGGCTTGTTGAAGTGTGGTTGTTTGTTATTTGCAAGCAAGTTCTTGTCTGTGATGTGTTGAAAACTGCCCAAGCATTTGTAAAAAGTCCCTGTAAGTCCACAAGACAAGCAGAACAGCAATTGCAAATAAGCCGTCGGAGTGTTTAGAGAATGTTACGTGGCATTAAATTCAATGATACAATTTTACTGCATCGTATTTGCAAGTCTGTTGTTGATCGTTGCACACAATGTATTGCAAACAATGGAGGACACTTTGAACAAAACCACTGACACTGGAATTTTGTGTATCTACTTGTATTTTGTATGTATCAGTGGCATGGCGTGACTTTTTCAAAAGTGTTACCGGCCATCATCTCCACCCTACCACCACCCCCCCACCCCCCACAAAATGCCTTTGATCTGGATTTATGTTCTCTCTTTTTTTTTTTGGCAATCTGCTCAATGATTTATTTAGCCACAATCACTCCTAGAAAGAACTACCACTCGTGAGTGAGTTACCATGAAAATCCAGTGCATAGTAGTCGAGCCTTGTCAACCATCTCTGTTTCTTTCCAAAGAGGTGGAAAGTGGAAGAAGAACCACACATTCGGGTCAGTTTGACGTTTCTGCGGTGAGCAGACGACAGATTTATCCTTCTCCAGCAGTGGAAGGGATGTACTACTACTGTTGCCAACTTAGTTTCTTGGAGCAAGGTTTGTCCAGATCACGAATCACATCAAGTACTTATCTTTTTGTCTATTACTAAACGGTCTCAGTTGTAGTTAAATCCAGCATTGGCTTTGCAGTCTAGCTCTTGTTGCTTCAGAGAAATAGTATCCCCGTTTTAGGTGGGATTTAGCTCTTTTCTGGAAATCCAATGTGACAACACTTGCTGATCCGGTAGGCTGCAGCGGCAACAGGGCCCCTAAACAGGCATATGAATAACCCCCTAGCACATTTGCCTTCAAGTCTTTCCCCGCTGTTCCCTTGCATTGGTGGGTGCCCTTTCCTCTTGTTGCCTCTCGCTTTTTTCGGCTGTAGAAAAAATGTTCTCTGCAATATACACTCAACTGCAACACTGTCGGTTAACTTATTTAACAATGTTATTTTATTGAGAAAAAACTTTTTAATTTCTTTACATTTTGCTGTTAACTGCGGTAACACCTGTTACTTGACTTTTGTGTATAAACTTGAATTTATGTATGGGTAAACTGACTTTTGCACCACCCTGTATAAAATGGAAAGGTCACATACTTATGATGTTGAATGGAAGGGAAAAGCCCAGCAACTTTAATGATAGTCTCAAATCTATTATTTGTAAGGAATTCAAATTTTGTGTTAAATTTATGTTTTGTGGTTTTGTATTTAGGATGTTAAGATAATGCTATTGCACTAGCAACCTGAATCTGCATCGTTCATATTTCTCACCCTCAAATAAATGAGAGGTAGCAGAAAAAAAATATGTCTTGTCCATCCTGTTGACAAACTGCATTCTGGACAAGATGATAAGGACCAGCATATTTTTCAACATAGTCTTCACTGAGATTGAGGCATTAGTACTAGTGTACCAAGTTGAAGAAGCATCTTGCACCCATGCTCAGCATATGGACAATTTTGCGAATGGCACATTTCGTATCATGATTGTTGTTGGGCAGCACTTTCTTTAAAGCTACAAAGAAGTGCTGTTTTCTGATACTTGGAAAAAATTATCAAGTTTATCTTTGTGATTAGCTGACTCAAAAATAAAAACCCACATTTCCATAGCAGGGAAACCTTGTTCTTGTGAAAACTGATAATCATCTGAATTTTATGCCACAGGTTGCATCGTTGGCAAGGGAACAACTTCTCTCTGTTAGCTTCAGAAATGATGAAACGTTAATGAGAAAATATCTTAAATATCAGAGAACATTTGTAAGGCAACTGAAAGCATTGTTTGTACCACCTCAATTGACTCATACTGCACTTGCTTTCACGGTGCAGTTTGGACTGATGACAAGGTATGTTATTTTGTGTTTTCTGTTTGCTATAATCAATACATAAAATATTGTAGAACATGACAGATTCCATAGCATAGTGCAAATTACCATTTTTTGTTTTATTTATCTATTGTTTTAAATGGTGAAGTTAAGGTACAAGCCTTTCATATCTTTTAACCATTTCGAATTTATATTTTACATATTGATCATTGTAAGGTCTAATAGTCTGTGAAAGATAAAAAGAAAATTAAATGTTTAAATTTAAAAACAAAAAGCATATTGAAAAATAAATACTGAAAGAATAAGTAAATAATATATGTAAAATATAAAGATACACATACGGAAATAATCAATATACAAGCTGACATAATACATAGAAATTTTTAGCAAAAAATGCAGGCTCGACCAGGACTTTAACCCGGGTCTCTGGCATACCATGCCATTGCTCTACCACTGAGCTACCATGCCGGCCTGGCCTCGTCTGATTTTTCGCTATCGCCGTGGGTTTGAGTTCTGGTCGAGCCTGCATTTTTCGCTGAAAATTTCTACGTAGTACATTTCCTGTGTGTGCCTAATCTTCAATAAGCTGACATAATGTTGTGCCATTTCTTATTTGTCGACTGCAAAATTACAAATATATAAAATACTATGTTGCATATAGGATATTTTTGTTTAGATATACTATACAGTTAAAGGATTCTAATACAGTAAATATTCCTTACTTTTTATTATGAAAACTGTGTTAACCACATTTTATTATTATTAGTATTATAAAGAAGAACTCTAATATTCAACAGTTTGAACAATTACCATCTATAATAAACATAAATGAATATTTACCTCTAAAACTTATATGTATGAAATTTTAATTAAAGTATATGCTGGTATGATATAGTTGTAAATATTCTTTCAAATGGTTGAAAACAATTTTTGCTTCTTTTCAGTTACTACACATTGATTCTGTGGTTTCCAGAACTGTTTGACCGATTTGATAGGTTTTATGAGATCAATCCTAATTCCACTGCTGCAGTCTGTGATGTGAGCACTTTTGTGTTTGAGCTGGCTTCGAACTCTACTGACAGGTTCTGCGATCACTCTATACCGGATTCTGTGTACCAGAACACACTCATAGTGGGAGCTGCTTGTATTCCACCTAGCATATTTCTGGCAACAAGTGTAAAGTATCTTGGGCGGAAGTTTTTCCTTAGTAAGTATTAATTATAACCAGGAGTAGACAAAACTTAAAATAATTCAGCCGCCAGCACCTTTTTCTTAGGAGCCAGCCTTATTATTATTATTTTTGCAAATGCACTGCTAAGAAAGCCATGAATATAAGATAAGCAATGAAATGTGATATAAAAATGTTTATGGGTGATCTTCCACGTAGTACACCCAATTGTCAACATCACTTCCAAGTAGTACAATCTGGACTGCACTTTGCAGACTTAACAAGGTTCTGGAATCTGGTCTTATGGCCAGTATAATTCTTTTTATTTTCTGTAGTTTACGGTTATTACAAGAATAAAAAAACAGTTTTTCGTTGTGACATTGCAGGAGAACACGGGCTCCCTTCATCAGTAATTTATTTATATTTTGACTAAAGATACATTTATAACAATGGTTAGCAATTTTTTAAACAAAAAGAATCCCTTATATAATGGATGTTGTGAATGTTACATTGTTGTAATATAGCAACTTAACTGCGAAAAGAAGCAGTCTGTTTTATTTTTATTTCAGATAAAAAAAATTGATCACGTTATTTTTTTATTTAAAATTATGAATCCCAAATATCATCAGGTAATTCAAATTCATCACTGAATTTATCATCCAGTATGGAGTTTTCTTTTTCACAAATGGAGTAAGTCACCATGTTTAAAATTTAATGTAACAGAAAACATCAAGAGACTTTGTGAAAACAATGATGAATTTGATTTACCTGATGATATTTGGGATTCATAATTTTAAATAAAAATAATAATGTGATCAAATTTTTTTATCTGAAATAAAAATAAAAGAGACTGCTTCTTTTCACAGTTAAGTTGCTATATTACAACAATGTAACATTGACAACATCCATTATATAACGGATTCTTTTTGTTTAAAAATTTGTTATAACTGTATCTTTAGTCAAAATGAAAATAAATGTCTGATGAAGGGAGCGTGTGTTCTCCTGAAACGTCACAACGAAAAACTGTTTTCTTATGCTTGTAATAACCGTAAACTACAGGAAAATAATTCTACAATGCAAGCAATGCGTACATACAAGAAAAACCAGTATAATTCTGTGTGTTGTCCTGTTTTTTGTCCTTGTGTGCTGAGTGCTTATTTTAGTAACACAAATTGCAATTATGCTATTTTAGTAATGGTAAGCAGCAGGATCCCGTATAATGTGATGGGTGCAAAATAGCCTAAGTGCTGATGCACCCAAAATTTTAAATTCGAATTCAAAATTAAAATGTTTAATTAATTAGTTAATACAATACTGGACTAAAGGTTAATAAGAACATCAGGGTTAGGTTGATATATTTTACGGCACGGATGAAGTATACAGACCAAGCTGATACCAATATTTTGGGATGTTGCATAACTTTTATGCAAACTTTTTTTTACAACATTTTGCAATTAAGATATCTTTTCATCACAAGAACCATCATAGAATTTTATACTTTTATATATGATGTCCTGCACTGTGACTGTGCAGTCTAAGGTATCAGGCTTTGGGTACAGGTTGTGGGATGCATGATGGTTCGAGTGAGTCTCCTGAGGGGGACCATAACAACTTTTCTCCTGAGATTTAAGCCAGGGTATAGGACCAGTGGCCACCCACCATCGTGAGGAGATTGGAGAGCTACAAATGAGTAGCGTCACCCAGTCATGGAAACCTACGACGACTGGGGGGTGTGTCATGCTGACCACACGTCACCCCAGTAAGTGGTTGGATGATTGCCCACCTCTACTCGAGCATGTAGGAGTGAGGCCAATAGTAGGTAAGCCATGGCCATCAAGGGCTGTTGTACCATGGGTTATTGTTGTTGTTATTTATATTTGGTATTATAAAATTATGGTGGTGTGCCTCTGTAGCTGAGGACATTGAGTGCTGAACTCTACAATTCACTGAAAGGATACAGAAAAACAAATATACTGATTTGTTGTCATTAATCAATAGGTCACTTCCCTGTAATCAAATTCAAGTTTATCTTAAGATTTGACACACACAGGAGATGTAGAAATTTCAGCGAAAAATGCATGCTCGACCAGGACTTGAATCTGCGTCTCTGGCATACCGTGCCATTGCTCTATCAACTGAGCTACTGAACTGAACCAGCCCTGGTTTCACCTGATTATTGGCTATCACTATTTTACCTGTGTGGAATGGTCTCTGTTAGTGCTACCGCAATGAGATCTGTTGCCTTGGAAATGCTATTGACGTAGACTGTGCCTAGTTTTTCCCAGCGTAAAGATGTAAATTACCTTACAACTTTGCACACATAGGAGTTGTACTATGTAGAAATTTCGCCTAGCCATTTTTTAAGGTCGTTCTTGAGGAAAACCGAAATAACATTAATTCAAATATCAATTTTGGATAGCTAAACTGCTATACTTTAATGCTTGTTAAGACATTTTACTTTTTACTACCATTTCCTCGTATATTTCTACACTGCCTTCAAAAGGTTTTTGTCCTATCAAAATGCATTCCATGTAGCAACTGGAAGCACCCACTTGCTGGAGAAACTGGATATACATAACCTCTCAACTCAAGTGCATAATGCATTTGATAGCTTTTCACAATAAAGTTTCAAATTATCCTCTGTAAGCACAATGGAGATTTATTGCAGCTTCTTACCAAGAGATCCTGTTTTCTTAAATTTATTAACAAGATGATGTACAGTATTTCTGTGTGGAGCAGGAACACTGGGGAATTCCCTCACAAATAGTCTCCTCATTCTTCTGCAGTTGTTGTTTTCACATAAGAATCACACACAAAAAAAATACTTGTTCTTAAGTGTATTTACAAGGCACGTCCAGAAAGTAAGTTCCGTTTGGTAATAAAATTAAATTGTGTACAGATACAGAAAAGTTATTTATTGCACAAAATTCTACAACTCTTAAACTACTTTTCCACATAACTGCCGAAATTTTGCAGGCATTTGTCATAGCGTGGCACAAGTTTTTGTATACCTTCTTCATAGAAATTTGCCGCCTGTGTCTTCAACCAGTTGGAAACAGTTTCTTTCAGCTCGTCGTCATTGTTGAAGTGTTGACCGCCAAGGAAAGACTTGAGATGTAAGAACAGATGAAAGTCGCTAGGAGCGAGGTCAGGGCTGTACGGAGGATGGTCAAACACGTCCCAGCCAAATCCCTGTAGGAGGTTTTTCGTCACATTTGCAGTGTGTGATCGTGCGTTGTCGTGAAAAAATACAACACCTTTTGACAGCAATCCTCGACGCTTATTCTGTATTGCGCAATAATAATAATACAGAATAAGCGTCGAGGATTGCTGTCAAAAGGTGTTGTTTTTCTTCACGACAACGCACGATCACACACTGCAAATGTGACGAAAAACCTCCTACAGGGATTTGGCTGGGACGTGTTTGACCATCCTCTGTACAGCCCTGACCTCGCTCCTAGCGACTTTCGTCTGTTCTTACATCTCAAGTCTTTCCTTGGCGGTCAACACTTCAACAATGACGACGAGCTGAAAGAAACTGTTTCCAACTGGTTGAAGACACAGGCGGCAAATTTCTATGAAGAAGGTATACAAAAACTTGTGCCACGCTATGACAAATGCCTGCAAAATTTCGGCAGTTATGTGGAAAAGTAGTTTAAGAGTTGTAGAATTTTGTGCAATAAATAACTTTTCTGTATCTGTACACAATTTAATTTTATTACCAAACGGAACTTACTTTCTGGACGTGCCTTGTATGTTGTGACATTGTAGCAACATTCATAACACATTAGCCCATATCAGTGCCTCCCCGTTGGCGCAGTGGTAGCATCGTCGCCTTGAAATCAAGGGATTCAGGTTCGATATGTGGTGGAGGCACATAGTGGTTTGGATTCCTCTTTAAACTGTAGGTCCAGTCCCAATTAGCCTTACTGTGAATAAAGTGGACATAAAACACCAAATCAATCAATCAAACATTAGCCCATATCAAAGCAAATACTGATTGTCACAGCAGGCAAAAAGACAGAGGTGCCACATTCTGATGCAATGGGACCTGTTCTCGATAATATCAGAGCGTATAGAAGAAATAGTGTGTGCACTCCCTGAGTTTCCGTGGTCCACCGCCTAGATGGCAGTGGTGATGTTTGAGAGGGCGCGGAAGATGCTCGCGTTGCTTACATAACTAACTACATAAGAAACAAAAATGCATGTTACTTACGTTTGGAGAAAAGCTCAGCAGCTGGATAGTTTGGAGAATTTTCGAGATGATTTTGCTGTCTTCGAGGCACTTAATTCCTTTTTTATATCCTTGGTGCGGAAGAAAAATCGACATTTCAGAAAATACGAGTTTGGGTACGTACGCAGCACATGATCTTCACAGCATCCTAATTGCGAAGTTTTTACAGCAATTATATTTAAATTGTCCAAACACTCAAAAAATATATCACCCCATAAACTATTAACACATGATATTTTTTCTGCAACAAATTCTTCCACTCGTAACAGCACATCATAAACACTTTTCGATGCATAGGTAAGGTATTTATAGCCGTCGCCCGAACCATAGTCTTGGATTAACGTAAGTGAGGCAGGTACATTAGTTGGTTCCCCGTGCAGAAAAGTTGTACACAGTTTACAATCCGTCACTTTGGAAATATACCGCACTATGTATCCTGCCAAATGATACACCAAGTATTCTTTACCAACACTTTGTTCATTTAAGTTCAGTATGTTGTTTTCCCAGTCCGGTATTTGAATTTCATCTTCAACAATGGAAATTTTTTCCCTTATTTTATTTTCAGCTTGCTTCTTCACCGAATGATTTTTATTTTCGGTTGATCTTGCCAGAGTTCACATTTGATTAACAAAAGACGTCAGAGGAGATTCAGTCCTGTATTCACAGTTTCCGCCCGAAAATAAAGCAAGTTTTGCTGGTACTTAAATTGATTGCAGCATATGTAAGTGCAGAAAATCCACAGTGGAGGGATGATCATCACAAGTGAACGACCGCAATATACCAAAATCGCGTTCTAGGGGATCTTGATTAAATTTTCCTGTCAAAACGTACTTGTAATTGTTCTTCCACAAATATTCGGACACTTCTAAAGTACTTTCTAAAGTCACTCTTAAGGACTCTAGCGTTTTTTCTGAAGCGAAGGGATTTCGATTATCTCTAAGGACAGCATTCCATTTTATTAAAGTTGTATGTGCTTCTGATCCTTTATATAGTGCCTGTGCAGGAGTGAATGAATTTAATGCGTCAACCAGGCAGTTTAGGTCCCTTGTGAAATTCTCCGTTGTTTCACTGCCTTCTAACCCCTCTGCATTAATACTCCGATAAAATTTTATTCCATTAGCCACACCTCTGCTGAACAGCTGCATTGTGAGTCTTACATTCATTCCTTGGAATGAATTAGGATCCAAATGAGCAGAGGTCACTTTGTAGCAAGCTTTCATACCGGAAAGTTCAGTAGATGAATCATGTTCATACACTTTTCTGTAAAATGAATAATCAACAATATCACCATTATAGTACACCTGCACTTTATCATGGAAGTTATTCCTTATGCATTTAAATATATGTGGTGCGTCTGAAAATGCCCAGAGCTTTCTACTAGTCAGCTGGATTGGGTATAGAGCACTTAAGATTGTTTCTGTTTCCGGAAATTCCTAAGCATTTCCATAATTTTTTGTTAGATTGGCTACCGTCAGATGTAAAACCAATAATTCTGACCCCTGCTTTTTCCAAATGTATGATTACCTGGATAAGTATTTTGTGAGAATGTCACCAGGGGTGGCATTAATGCTAGCATATACTGCTATGGGTTGAATCCAATTATACAGAAAAGGAACAAACATAAAAACTAGAGCATGATTTGCTAATTGATTCTTGCTTTCGTCTGGAGTAAGATTTCCCAAATCAACAAAGCCGTCTATTTTTAAGGAATTCGAGTTAAACTGAATTGCTTCATCAAAAATCAGCATTACGCTATGCTCATTCTCATTCTTTTCACTAAAACAATGTGTTATAGCGTCGATGGCATGGGAATTTACGCCGTAAGGACATTTAAGACCCTTCACCAATTTTCTCAAGTGAGCTTCAGAAGGCAAAGGTAGCAAATCGTGATGCGAACAGTGTCTATACCCCTTGGGGGACTTAATTTTTAATAGAAGAGAATCCAGTATAAACTCAGAACTGTATCTCATTCCTGTCTTACTTTTCAGTTGGCATTTCTTTAAGATTGTATCAATTACAATTTTTTGATTTTTGCTAAGAGACGCGAACTGTTTTGACTGTGTGCCCGTTGTCTTTAATTTAGCATCTTTAACGCCTTTTTCAAGCAAATTTATTTTAGCCTGTGCGACCTTTAGTTTATTCTGCGTTCTAATTAAATTGCGTTTCTGATTCTTACGTTTTTTTCTTTAGCAATGCTATTGTTTTGCTAGCATCCACAGTGTGAAGCAAATCATCCTCTACTGATAAGCTTAATGATACATTGCGACGAGTACTTACTTTATTATCATCCGTCCGCAAGAATTGCCTTTTCATGGGAGATTTTCGCTTCTTAACTGTCTTAGAGAGGTATTTGGGCAGATTAGGAAATATATGAGGAACTGCTTCTGGTTTTAATTTCCACCTTTGTCGTGGAATTTCTACTGTATCGCCATCCACTATGAACGAATCCACTTTCACTAAAAGGTCAGTGGAAAAATGAATATCACACACATAGCAATTATGACTTAGTTTTTTATCTTTTCTAGGGATGGCACTCTCCCATTTTGAGAGACCATTACTGACTTTAGGTGGCCTAAAAAATGTCTACTGCCTGAAGAACAGCGGTCATATCCAGATCTACAGCCGGGTACGAAACCGTAGGCATCTTGTAGCTTTCACTCGTTGCTGCCTCAAACACAATAATAATGCGTTGAACACAACACAAACTAGTCACAACGGATCAATCACAAATCTAACGACACTAAACTCAATAACGTAACAACGTTGTCATTAATAAAAGTACACAATGTTATTCTAGCACAACGCTCTACGTAAAGCACGGCCGCACTGCAAGCAGAAGGCGCTCGCAAGCGAAGGTGCTGCCAGTGTTTCGGTGGGGCACCGCTCTATTCACTTGGCTTACGGGAAGAAAATGAAGTGCACACACTTTCTCTTCTATACGCTCTGATAATATGTTGTGCAAACTGCAAATTCTTTGAGGTGAACGATAAAAAGTTTTGTTTACTGTCTGTTGACTTAGATATATCAACAACCATAGTTAGGTCTATTCCAGTGTTCTGCCATTTCCTTACCAATGACAAACTTGGCAAAACCTCTGCTTGGAAAGCTAGCAAATGTACTATATGTTTGAACTGAGGGGTTACATTTGTAAGATTATGCCAACAGTCGGCATGCTTTCAGCCTCTACATAGGTTGAGTTCTGATGTCAGAGACTTTTTGAAGTTGATGTATAACCATAATTCACAACATACAATTTAATATTATACCAAAATGATTATATGATTATGTATACAAATATATTTCTACTAACATTAAGCTCCCTTTCTTCTCTGGCAGTTTTCAGCCTCTTGGCTTCAGGTCTTTGCACGATAGGCCTGTACTTTGTGCAGACTTCAACCCAGAATCTCATCCTGTCCTGCATCTTTGAGGCAATGACTGGAATTGCCATTAGTGTTATTTGCTGCCTTGTGGTAGAAATTTTTCCAACAAATCTCAGGTCTGTATAGTTTTATAACAAGCATTTCACTAGTAACTACCTGTTTTTATGTATAGTGTCTTCTTTTCAGGAGCAATGGAAGATTTAAAACTTATCCAGGATGGAAAGAATGTTTTCAATTATGGATGGGCATTCAAATCCAAATCCAAAATTTCTAAATACAATGTGATTTGAATCTCAAGATCTGAGATCCAAATTTGATGAATATTCAGATATGTACATCCTTACTTAAATCCGAATGTTAATAAACCATTGCTACAGATCGTCACGGTTGTCTAGTGGTAGGGCGTCTGACTGCCACGCGGGAGACCCAGGTTTGATTCCCGGTCTTGTCCCTGCATAAAGTGGCTCTGGGGCTCACCCAGCCTCAAATCAATAGATAAAGTCCGCACGTTCATTATATCCCCAGCGGTTAACAAAGGGAGCGGTGCTCTTTGTTAAAAGAAATACCCAAGCGGGCGGTTTTCTCTTGAAGAAACTGGAGTAGGAAAGCGATGTTGCCAAATTGAAGGAAAGGGTAAAGAAAAAGAGAAACAAACAAATTAAAGAATATGTAAAGAGAAAAGAAATACAGATAAATATTAAAAAGGGCAATATTAATAAAGATAGGAAAGAGGCATATTATAAATCCTCATATTTACACTGAATAATCCTAACTTTTCTACTCAAAAAATATATTATTCAGAATATACATATATAGTTAACTTACCTTCACTCATCGTCATCTCCCACGTGAATCACGAATCTCTCCTGGTTACTACCCGTGTCGTGGTTAATATATTTTCTCTCAATTTTGATGGTGTGTTGAATACAGGACAACCAAAGCTGAGCATCAATTGTCTCTGTTCCATCACGCAACAGCTGGCATACACTGGCACTTAGAGTAGGAGATACATGGTTTTTCCTCACATATGATTTTAACTTGGCCCACACCAGTTCTATGGGATTAAACATGCAATGGTAGGGAGGGAGTCGCAACACTTCATGTCCACGTGAGGCTGCAAGGTCATCCACTACGTACTTTTTAGTAATGTTTGCCGATTTAATTATTTCTAATAAAAGGGCTTTTATAGGAACAGGTTTCGGTACTGGAATGTCGTGCCTCTCCATGAAGGAAAAAATATCCTGCAGTTTTGTCTTCATAGTTGGGATTTTCACTAGCAGCCTCGAGTGGTAACTTGCATTATCACAAATTATGATACACTTCTTATCACTTCGCAAATTGGGCAGCAGATTATTGGTAAACCAATTTTCAAACACTTGTCCGGTCATTTCGTCGTGACTATCAGCTTTACAATCTCCAATGTTCTTAGCTGAAAGATACAAACAATTTGGGACCCACACCTCACTGCTCCCAGCATGGAGCACCATGATGCGTTTTCCTCGTGCTGACGGCGACTTCAAAATACAGTTGCAAGTACCATCGTCCCACCCTTTTTTGACGACGTCGTGAGTGTTGAACCAAGTTTCATCTAAATAAACAATCTGGCAGCCTTCTGATCTCAACTTGTTGAGTTTGTGAAGGTGACGATACCGCCAAGCAACAATTCTTGTCGACGACTCCATTATTGCATTTCTTTTCTTCAGCTGACTAAAAGAAAAACCAAGTTTCTTCAGAAGCTCTCGAAGCGTCGTTTGTTTGTAAGGCAAGTCTGATATTAGTTTCAGTTGTGTTAATAATTCACAGACACTTGGTGCACGTCCTTTAGAAAAAAAATTGTAAATCTCTCTCCTAACAAAATCTCAAACAAACTCGTCCACTTTATGATTTTTTTTTATTTCTATTACCAGGCTTCTTTGGTGTAACTGGGCCTCTTTCTGTGATCTTTCGCACTGTTTTCCTGTCCAATTTCAAAATATTTGCTGTCTCCGATATTGGTCCTCTTCCTGAATTATTCCTGGAGACATATTCGTACACACTGCATAAAAATTCTTGAGCTTGTTTGTTCAAAATTTTCTTTCTTTTCCTCAGCACTCTGAAACTGCCGATGCTAGTACTTGGCTGGGGGTCACTTTCGTCAGTTAAATTCTCCTGCGCAACAACGTTTGCTAAAGGAACCTGGTTTGCAACCCACGGTCTCCACATGCTAATAACAAAACCAAAATCTAATATAAAAACTAAAAGCACAACACTATAACAAAGCAACAACACAACACAACTAGTTAAGAAAATCAACCCCGCACGTGGTTATGGCGCAAAAATAAACGAGAGGCTCACGCACCCGCCTGCTCCGCCTTGCAACTACAAGAAATGTAAAGAAAATGTGGCAACAACGTCTGAGTGCACGTGCTCATCGGGAGCGGTTTGGCTATTGTTTCCAGTGTTAAGTTTTATCAAAGTTTGCCGATGGGGATATAATGAACGCGTGGACTTTACAGGGGGGAGGGGTAAAGGTGGCTGGAGCATGGTACTAAACCCATACCTCGAAAATTGCCGAGATCGAGAATGTGTGGGGCTGACACCTAAATGTGCTCTCATGGCACGATGCTGTATGCACAGGGAACTTTCCTTTTACACAGTCAACAAAATCAATGTTTACTTATGAGAAACACTGACAATGGTTCTAGTGTATTGCAGGATCATTATTATTTTGAACAATGACCAAGGTGTGGCATAAGTTAGATATGCAAAGTTCTTCATAAAAAAAATGAGAATACAATAACGTAAATAAGCAGTGATGACACCCGGATGAGTAAAGGCATAGTAGTCAGCAAGTCTGCCATCCTCCTATTATTTCTCAGATTAACCTCAGATTCAGCCCCCTCTCCTGCACTATAGGTTTGGTAATGAGTACCTGCAATACCTCCGAATAATGTAGAGTTTGCAGGAAGTAAAGCAATTTAATTGTGAGTACTTGTAGCAGTGGCGCCAACTTATATGGGCCGGTGAGATTCAAGCCCACCCAATAATGAGCCCGGTATTATATTTTATTTTAGAAATAAAATTTCCACGCTTAAAAAAAAATTGTTTCATCATTATACACCTACAGAATTCTCACAACTTAATTACTGCTGAGTGTTATCAAAATATTTCATAAAAAATTGTTACATCTCCAATATGACACTTTTCAATGTCCTATATTATTTACACTCTCCGTGCTCACATCATTATTATGAAAGTAGGGGAGAATAAGGACGTATAACCAGGATGAAGATTGACAGGCTCTAAAAACTCTTAAAAAATAGGCATGCAAAAATTGCCAGAAAATACAAAGTAGGCACTAAAAGTGAAGAACATTCACAGATTTTTTTTCATTTTTATGGAATCAGGCACTCAAAACTAAGCACTTATGACCAAAACAGCCGCTATAAAATTCATGTATTCTCTCAGAAATGACCTGAAAGAATTTTTAAATGTAAAAGCCTTCATTTTCTGGCCAAGGTACAAAAAAAAAGCATTTTAGAGCATGTCCTCAGCTTACTTATGACCAGGGCCCGAATTTTGATGACCTAAAAATGTTTGAAAAATGACCTTCAAATTGACAAGAATAATCCTGTAAAATGACCTAAAAATCTTTGAAAAATGACCCAAAAATTCATACAAAACTCAATCTGCTTATTGAAAATAGTATATATGTTCCAAGACAAACAATTTAACAATTGCTTCTACACCTTGGTGCGTTGTACGGACTGTGAATAGGAAACTCGACAATGTTGCATTTCGCGACTTTCAGACAGGCTTTGTTGTGCTGGTAGTTAAACACAGACTAAGTACCTCAAGATAACATTCAGAGTCAGCATGCAATGACACAAAAGTTTTAAAAAATGGCCTAAAAATTTAAATGCAAAATTTTAAAAAAAATGACCTAAAAATGACTCAAAATTTTAAAAAATGACCAAAAAATAAAAAAAATGGTAAAAAATGACCCCAAAAATTATATTTCTTCAACCTGAGGAGGGTGTTCAGGATTTCTGTACTACAGTAGTTAGCATGTCTACGTTGCACCAGTTAAACTATGAAATGTCATCAAAATCTGGGCCCTGCTATGACATATATTATTGCATAAAATTATAAAACAAATCTCCAAGTTCAGCCCACCCAATGTTTTTCAAAAGTTGGCAGCACTGACTTGTAGTGTACACCTTCATGTAGTGTGTACTATTTGTTTCATCTATTTACTTTCAAGAATTTTTAAAACTAAGTTAATCATTGCAACCTGGTCTCTACTTCCACAGAATAGCTACTAGACAAACTATTAATTTTGAGTAATATATTAAAAATGCATTAGTTTGTCATACAATACAGATGGGTAGAAAATTTCAACTAAGTAAAAGCACTATTCTTCACTTATCAAAGTAACTCAAGTAATGCAATGATCATTACTTTCAAACATGCTATTTTACAGTCCATACAATTTCAATGAAGTAACATTCGATTTACATCTGTTAGTCTTATTTGTGATAATTTTTAGTTCTTCATAGTTCAAAGTACACATTGACAATAATAAAATTATTAACATTCTTGTGTGGTTATGGATAAGCTGATGCCTGCACGTCAAATTTAAGTAAGATTGTTCCCTCAAACTTGTATTACTTTTCAGGGCAATGGCTGTCTCTTTATCATTCAATTGTGGCAGACTTGGAGCGATTTTAGGAAATGTTCTCTTTGGA
The DNA here is from genome assembly GCF_977018435.1 of Lepisma saccharinum. Lineage (NCBI taxonomy): Eukaryota > Metazoa > Arthropoda > Insecta > Zygentoma > Lepismatidae > Lepisma > Lepisma saccharinum. The sequence continues at coordinate 36,179,215 of NC_139252.1, read as the reverse complement.
TATCTCATTGATTTGCACTGTCTCTCATTGATATGCATTTTGACTGGACTTTTGTTTGGTAAGTATCCTATTTCGTTGTTTTGTAAACTTTGTTCTGACTAAACATGCTCCTGGATATGAATTTTCAATAGACAGCTCTAGAACAAAAAAAAATTCAAAATTTTCATAGTGATAAAAATAGATGCATTGGCATTGTGTATCTTTCATGAACAAGTATAAGGTTTTTCACTAACAGGTTTCCTGGGGTGGGTTATCTAAGGTCGGAATTTTTCCGGCCTTGTCCCCGCATAAAGTGGCTCTGGGGTACTAGCCCCAAATCAATGGGTACCCAGGGGCAACCCTGGGGGACAGGGACGTAGCTAGGTTGATCAGTTTGGGGGGGCCCAAAACTTAAGATTTTTCTACCAGATCTTTAAAAACTAACAAACTATTAATATACCATATAGGCCTACATATAAGTACAGTATGTGTGTGTGCTTTTATATATATATATATATATATATATATATATATATAGCCTATTTGGAAGAGAACATTATTTTCTCCTGTAGCCCCCAAAATTTACGAATATAGACTCGTGAAATCCACGGCCATTATTCGGGAATCTAAATGCAGAATGAACTCATTAACTTAATGGCATCTAGACAGTCTTTAAAAATCCATATATTTTCTCTTATGTCAGATTTGAGACACCAAGAACAATGTCATTAGTCCTTACTCCTTAGATTTGTAAATTTGCTTGAAGAAAATTGAGAAGTAGAGTAAACCCTGTTCCGTGGGTTTAGATATAAAAGGGTGCTGGAATCAGGTGTACAAGTATGACAACGGTGCGAAAATGAAATGTTTGTGTAATGAGTTCAAGATAGGCGTTCCATGTATATTATTTATACCAGAATCGAATCCGGCGTCCTTTAGTGCAAGGCGACACCGTTAACCACTATTCCATGGGACATGCCCTAGTCTTTTGTGGCGTCGTACTGTACACATTGGAGAATGATGACGATATATAAGAAATTTTATGCACTTCGAGGCATAACACTTCGGAGGCTTTGTCCTTCAAAATTAATTTTACTGAATAATTGTAGTTTTCTTTAGAGGACCTAAACATGGCTTTTTTGCCCAGTACAATGTTGTTTTCTTTCACCCTACTTTTATAGTTTTTCATTCAAAGGATTCCTCTCCCGAAGCATGAGCATGACGTGCTACGAAACCACAGGTCCCAAATTCGGACCTTGGACAGGTGTGGTTGCAACATGTCTCTCGCATCGCTATTCCTTCGGATCATCATTCAATCTCATCGTCGCATTTAACTCAAGAGGTAGAAAAGTGGCGTAAAATAACGAAATAGAAATCATTGATTGACTTGGTTTATTTTACTTCACTTTTCTGACACTTTTTGGCTAATCGTGAAGTTGAGAATGAGTTAAGATTAAATTGATGAAAGAACCATCACAAAGAAGACACATGCCCAGGTGGGGATTCGAACCCGGGACACACTACTTCGTAGCGTAACCTGCTAACCACTCCACCACGGAGTTATCGGCCCAAATAGAAATGAAAAATAGAAAATGCTGTCTTGAATTTGCAGGAACTGAGTTCATCACGAAGGGCAAAAGATTTTCGCTCCCACTAGAGGTAAAAAACAGGAAATGCTTGATAAGTATTTTGGCTCTCCATATTTCATGATATTATTATGTAAGTAACAATTATTTGTTATATAACTTCAGATTAATTCTATTTGTATGTGTAGTCAACTTTCCCGCCTAAGCAGCAGCTCTGGACCGTAAGGAACCTTCTCATCTGTAAAGTTTTCAATTCGGTCCAGGAATATTGTTTCCAGATGAATTTAAATTCGGTACAGGAACCTTATTTCGTGATGAATTTAAATACGGTCAACGAACATTTTTTTTCCAGATCAGTTTAAATAGGGTCCAAGTTCCGTATTGGAATGAAACAATTCGCAATTTGGTACGAATTTAAATTGTGCGAGAAAAAAATGTTCCGGTCCTGTTACGGAACCCTTTAGAACAAATTAGAATGTATGCGTTCCTTGATCTTTAACAATTCCAGGGTTGCTAATGGTCCAGGAATTGTAAATAAATTCATTTCCCGTCCGGGAGAGAAAATCGGCAAGCGTAAATGGGATCTAGGCCTCAATTCGGTCCAAGAACTTGTTTTCCGTATGAATTTAAATACGGTCTAGGAACCTTATTTGCGGCTGAATTTAAACACTGTCCAGGAAACTTTTTTTCCGGATCAATTAAAATTCGGTGCAGGAATATTTTTCCGGATCAATTTAAATACGATCCAGTAACCTTTTCTTAATGGAACAATACCCTACTTGGACCGAATTTAAATTGTGCGAGAAAAATGGTTCCGGTTCTGCAACGGAACCCAATAAAATCTATCACAACTTATGGCTTCCAGGACCTTTGTCAACCCTGGTCTAAATTAAGAAAAGTCACAAAAAGTCATAAAAATATGCAGAATTTTTAAACGTAATATTTCTAGAGCATGCATACTACTATAAAAAGTTTCCTTCATACCTCGTTTCCTTCCATAAATGAAACGTGACTTATTCTTCATCACATGTGACATCAACCGTCCTGGGAGTCAAACCCCTGCTCCTGTGTGGTAGTCGGACACCAATTTAGAACGTCAATATGTTGGACATTTGGTCGATCATTTTTTTCGGGATGACAACAAGCTGGCAGCTTCACACTCGAGATTTCACGTCGCCGGACCCCGTGGCATAGTGGTTAGCACATCATGCTACGATGCCAGGTGTCCCAGGTTCGAATCCCGGACTGGGCATGGGTGTTTGTGATTGTCCATTGATCAATTTCATCATATCGTCACTAATCCCCATCTTCGCAATGAGCCAAATGAGGCAGAAAAGTGAAGTAAAATGAACCAAATCAATCAAAATTTCACTCGCAATGTATGAAAACGAGATCACAAGCACTCCGTGATCCTACCGGAATCTCGCGTTTACAGAAGCTAACTATGGAACCACTTCTCGGATCAAACTGTACTTCGAACTATCTGACAATCATCAATTGTCTACCAATCAACACAGTAGGGCGATGTTTCTTGAAAATGTGTTGAAAGTTACCAAAGGAGTCGGTACAATACAAAGGCTTATTATGGTTCATTGCAGGTTATGAGCACAAGGGTTGAGTGTGGGAACCTGAGGGAACTGCGACATCTTTGTCATTCATCTCCCGCCAGAAAAGGGACAAACAATAGAATTTTGTCTCTTGCAAATTGAAAAGCCTATGTCCATCCTGAACCATAAAGTAATTAACCCAGATAGTCCTAGCTACCTGCAGCTAAATCTTCTTGTTTGTGCGCAGCCGATAAACAGAGCCAGATGAAGAGAAGATTTTGTGGGAGGGGGTGACCTGGCTTAGGCCCCTGGTGTGCATGAAGGGAAAGTATGTTTTCAAAAGGTCCCCGACTTCCCAGAAACGGAGGGCGCATAAAATCACCGCATTTCCTACCAACACATCTGTTTGTGTTCAACCAAAGTGTATGTCACAGTAGGATCCGAGCGCTTCGAGTTTTGTCGGTTGTGGTACTTCTTGAGTCAGTTGTCAACATGGAGCCAATCGCCAAGGTCGTTCCACCTATGAATCGGCTCTTCAGCCTGAGTGGCAAAAGACATGTTGTACGGTGGAAAGTTGCACCGGAAAATTACCTTCTTAAATACGATGAAACCTGTAAAACATCCAAAGATATTTATTCGTCTGTGGTCCCTCTGACAAAACATCAATGTTCTCAAAATTCTTCGAACGGACTGTGTAAAACATTGCAATACTACAAAAACTGAACCTGCTCTGCAACACAAGGAAAATGTCTCATTAAGCAATCAATGTGCCTTTGCCAAGTTGGTAAGTTTAGTATGGCACTTTCTTTTAAATAATGCTGATGGAATAAATCAATAAAGTTTGTTAAATTATGATGACTCCTTACCACAAGAATATAACTATTCTTTACGGATATCCCCTATAACGGTTGGGAGTTCGTCGTGCTGACCCCACGTCACCCCATTACTGGTTAAGACCTCTGCACCTTTAGGTAGGATTGTGGGAGGGAGACTGGCAGTCGGGAGATAGGCCAAGGCTCTTCCAGGGCTGTCGAACCATGGGTAATTATTTATTTATAGATGCTTAAATATATGTGCAACCACACATGTTTTTCCAGTGACTTTTGCAAGGGTTGGGTTTTGTACTTGACTCGATGAAATAAACTTACTGTGTGAGGCAGATTCATACGAACAAAAAATAGCCACAATAATAATAATAATTTACTTCAAAATGACAAAAACGTATTTACTTGTTCTTGTTTAAATTTTTGATTCTTCGAAACGTTTGTTAAGGAGTTGAGTTGAGTTGGTGTTTTAAGTCCACTTTATACACAGTAAGGCTAATCAGGACTGGACCTACAGTTTGAAGTAAGATCCGGACCACTATGTGCCTCCACCCATGTATCAAACCTGGGACCCCTCGATTACAAGGCAATGACGCTATCACTGCACCATCAGGGAGGCATCGTTTGTTAAGGAGGATTCTCGCCGGATCCTGTGGCCGAATGGTTAGAACATCGCGCTGCGATGAAAAGGGTCCCTGGTTCGAATCCCGCTCGGGCTTGGTTGTTTGTGAATGTCCATTCATCATTTCATCACTCATCCCTATCTTCGCAAATTAGCCAAGAGGCACAAAACGCGAAGTAAAATAAACTAAATCAATCAATTAAGGAGGATTCTCAAAATTGGTCTTCACGAAATCGAGAAAAATATTCGACTCAAGAAATCGTACAGTTTCTGAAGATAATTACTTTTAACACGTTGCGTGTTTTAGACTGTCCCAATAGTAGAATAGTTTATTTGGTGCGAATACTACTTACCCGAAGATATGATAATCTATAGGCATCCTGCCATCATTATGGTACTTACTTTAGCTTGTATTTCGCTCTGATTCGGGACCAATTGTAACTGTTTGCATATATGTGGTTTACCGCTGCCAAGCGGTTGTTTTTCAATGTGGTCACAAACTACTCAAGCTCGAAACATTGTTTCGACGCAACGGCAACATCCAACGCCCAACCCTGCCTGTGGTTGAGGGGTGGAAAGACCGCTCCTTCAAAATTCCGAGAAACATCGAAGTGCTAGGTTCCTACACTGACATCCACTATAGCTAGAACCAGGAAAATGAGAAATGTAATGTTTGGGGTTCGTGCCACTCAAATTCAAGAACAGTGTTTCAAACTGAAAGCAAAATGTACTGAAACACACTTTTACAATATTTGTCATGAATATAAAATTTTTAGCAAATGTAGAACAGTTTGCCGGGGCCACGTGAACGTTTCGGGGGGCCGGTGCCCCCCCGTGCCCCTCCCTAACGATGTCCCTGCTGGGGGATAAAGGCAGCCGGAGCATGGTGCTGTTCATATCACCACCAAAATGTGCCTTCATGGCACGGTGCTGTATGCAAGGGGAACTTCACCTTTACCGTGACAAGCATCAATTATATGGATAAGGAAGACTTAGATAATGTAATTGCATATAAATTCAACAAGAAAATGCATGCAGCAATGGCAAATGCTAATAGAATGAACTCAAAACATCCACGGAATGGAAAGTAATTAATACATCATTCATTTCAAGGTTGTTTCATTAGAAACTAATCACAATTTGTTGCATGCAAGTTCTGTAAAGTCTACTTCTTGCTGTTAGATGTTCATGCTTTTTTTCTTCAACAGTAAAGAGCAGTATGTACAGTCATGGACACTACAATGTTATAATCATTCATCCTGTAATCCTAGAGTATGAATTGTATACTTTTAAACTTGTTTGAAATTCACTTTATGCTCAGATAGGCTAATTGGGAACAGACCTACACTTTAAAAGTGGGATATGAACCACTGTGCTGTGTGCCTCCAATAGGAATTTAACCCAGGACAACTTAATTACAATGCGGCAATGTTTCATTTATACCACTGGGGATCCTCTGAAAAGTATACTATTCACTGTAGAAATCCCATAATTGTTATGTAAGATTCTTCGCATAATTTCATATCAATACCGATCACCAGTAGCGAGGATTGGGTGCCAAAACTTGGAGGGAGCAAGGACAGTTTATTTTTTCCTTGTAGACAATGCTTAGCATTAAGATACCATAGTGTAGGAACAAAAAGTGGTAGGTAACTGCCCTCCCAAAGGCCCCTTAAACGCCACCACTGCTGATGAGCTTAATTTGTTTAGCAGATGATATACACTTACTGAGCTCAAGTATCAAATTGGGAATATCCTGGAGATTGCACATATTTAACATCTCTGGAGTGGCCCAACATGTTGAATGCAGCCATTGTTAAACAAAAATTATTGAGAGTATATTTACTTGTCTATTGAAGATCTCTTAACAAAGTTTCTCTCTCTCTACAGGTAGTGCAGGGTTGAGTCTACTCTTCCCAAACACATCGAAAACTTCGCTTTCGTGACCTCTCAACATGTAATTTACAATTGTTGGAGTAAGATATTAAACAAATTGTTGTTTTGGTTTTTTCATTGTTATGGCGTTTTTACAATAAAATGTATATTTTCATATGAAAATGGGGTTTTTCTCAATCTATGCATGCCAAAATGATATTAAGCAGAAATTAAAGGAGCCCATACAGAGGCATGTGCGACTTACTCACGTTATGAATATTAAAAGTATAATATAAAAATATATACACTATGAAATACTTACGTAGTATGATCGACCAGAGGGGGGAGGGAAAAGTGGGAGAGGGCAAGAGCCGAGCAACTTCCAGCATTCCACTAGAAACCATATCAGTTCGACGCATACTTCGTAACAGTGAGCATTGCAGTGTAAAGGTTTTTTTTTAACATGTTTCGTGTGTAAAGTGTTTTTTACGGACTTTTTTAGATTTGGGGTTTTTAAAATTAGGATTAGAGCATGAAGGTTTTACGTGTTAGGGGTCAGTTGATATTATGTCAACTTGTTATCCTTTTTAACCTCTTTTACTGCCACCTCAATCCTTGCCTTAATTGACGCTGCTATGTAAGGATCATTCTGGCATAGACTAAAACCTGAAGAAGGAACAGTAGGATCCCGAAACGTTGTTTTTCCGCAAAACAGATACTCACGAAACGTAAGTATTTCATAGTGCATATATTTTTATATTACACTTTTAAAATTAAAGGAGAGTCATTTAGCCATAAAGTTCATTTGCAACACTTGAAGCATATTTCAAAATTTGATTCATGGTTACTCGATGTAAGTTTCCTCAACAGTGGAAAGAATCCATAATTGTTCCTGTGTTTAAAAAAGGTGATAAAATGAACTGCAATAATTACCGTGGAATTTCTCTACTCTCAACAACAAATAAAATATTATCTAACATTCTTTTAACAAGACTAACCCCATATGCTAATGAAATTATAGTTGATTATTAATGTGGATTTAAATGTAACAGATCAACTACAGATCAAATTTTTCACATCAGACAGACACTTGAGAAAAAGTGGGAATATAATCAAAATGTCCATCAGCTATTCAGTGATTTAAAAAAAGCATATGATTCAGTCAAAAGAGAGAAATTATATAATACATTAGTCGAGTTTGGAATACCTAAGAAGCTTGTTAATATGATAAAAGTATGCACCAGTGAAACAGAAAGTAAAATTCGTGTGGGTATTAATGTGTCTGACAAATTTACAATATATGATGGGTTAAAACAAGGAGATGCATTATCTCCATTGCTCTTTAATTTTGCCTTAGAATATGCTGTTAGGAAGGTAAAAGAAACTAAAGGAGGACTAAAATTAAACTGTGTGACTCAGTTGTTAGCATATGCAGATGATGTAGACTTATTAGGGGATGATATAAATAGAATTAAGAATATGCTAAAATATTTTTCAAATCAGCTAAAGGATGCGAAACTTGGTCCCTTACATTGAAAGAGGAACATAAATTGAGAGTATTTGAAAATAAGAACCTTAGGAAAATATTTGGACCTAAAAGGGATGAGGAGACAGGTGAGTGGAGAAGGTTACATAATTTAGAAGTACATAATTTGTATTCATGTCCAGATATTATTAGAATGATTAAATCACAGGCCATGTGGCATGAATGGGAGAGGAAAGAAGAGTTTACAAGATTCTTGTTGGGAAACCTGATAAGAGACCTGTAGGAAGGCCAGGACGAAGATGGAGAGATAACGTGGAGATGGACCTAAAGGAAATCGGTAAGAATGGAAAAGAGTATATAGATCTTTCTCAGGATAGGGACAGATGGAAGGCCTTTGTTACTGCAGCCATGAACCTTCAGGTTTAAGAAGGCTAGAGAGTCAGTCAGTCAGTCAGTCAGTTACTCGATGTATAATCTTTGATGTAGTAGTTATCATAATGTGCTGTAAAGTTAGGGTGACCAGACGTCCTCTTCTATCCGGACATGTCCTCCATTTTAGGTGTCTGTCCGGCATCCGGGTGGATTTTTTAGAAATCGGTAAATGTCCTCCTTTTTTTGGATAGAGTATAGCATCGACCATAGCAAATGTGCTGCATAGAGAATGCTTCCACACATAACGATCATCATTTAAGGCATATCACTTGGGGGTGCATTAGTAATCAAACAATGATCACCTAGCACCTGGGAGCTGAACACGATCACTTTCCCAGCTGTCATTAGTAGGATGTGGATTTATGCACTAAAAGCCTCTTGAAATAGGCACCAAAATGATGAAAATAGGCACTTAAAATGACACTAAATTTAGAAAAGGTACGAAAATAGGCACCCTAAAATTTAAAAAAGACATTAAAACAGACAATGAATGTGAACTTATCTATTTCAATTTTCTTTTTACAATGCACAGTTATACTGTATTAGCACTTCAGTTTATACATAAAAGTGGGCTAACGATGAACAAACAATTAATACTCTTTTGACCGAAATTCACATTTGAAGGGAATCGTCAATTAAAGCAATTCTCACAAAAAGAGCTTGTGCCAACGACTGTGCGAATTTAAACAATTGATGAAAAAACAATGTGCACCATTGTAAGAAAAAAAAATCAACAATCTTCCAATCGAGACCCTCAAATCTGTTGAATATCAGATTTCAGTCGGTACAATATAAACAAATCCTTCCATCCTTCAATGTAGGGAAAACCAAAGGAACGTAAAAAAAACTCAAGCATGCAAAAGTTGCAGAAGAGCCATTTTTTGGCACAATAAAACAAAATAGGAATTTATAGGCACTATAAAAATGCATTTTCAGACTAGAACCACCATGAAACAAACTTTAAGACATTAAAGCCTATGTTTTACTACAAAGGGATAAAAAAGACAAATAGGCAAACATTTCGCACCCTAGTCATTAGCAGTGGCGGCTGGCCAAGTGCAACAAGTGCAGATGTTTTCACCTAATTTTCAAATTAATATAGACATTTTTCATTTGCTTGTTAAATTAAACTATTTCCCAGCAGAACGCACACGATAATACTCAAATAACACGCCGCTCGGCGCTACGCACGTATTGAGTTCGTCCCAACCCAAGAGCAAACACCGCTAGGTTGCGGAAAACTTAGCCGGTTGTCATGGCAACGGTGACGTCACCTAGCGTTGGACTTGAACGGGTGCCGCCTTCTAGATGAAGCAGTTCTCTCGTCGGAGAAAACATCGCATCCAGTGCTTGTGGCAAAATCTTCGCGTTCTCGCGAGATCTTGTTCCGCGTGTGTGTTTCGCGTTTCCTATCGTGTGTTGTGTTCATGTGTTGAGCTGTGGTTTCTACAATGAACCCAGTAAATGACTTAGTGTGTAATTTGTTGCAGACACCATTTTCCAGATGGACGGATGAAGACAAAAAAGACGTTTTAAATTGGGGGGGGCACTGGCACTTACTATTTGTTTTCATTGCCTATAAATATACTTCTTCACCTGTTATTTTAGGCACGAGCCGCTACTGGTCATTAGTATTATTCTAACTCGTTGCTTTGCCCTCTGAAATGGCTGGAACACATGTAGTATGTGCAGTTCCTTTTAGATTGATTGATTTCGTTTACTTTACTTCTCTTTCCTGCCACTTTTAGCTAATCACGAAGATGAGGATTAGTGATGATATGATGATTTTGATGAAGGGCCACTCACAAAAAAACACCCATGCCCAGGCCGGGATCCGAATCCGGGACTGCTGGCATTGTGGCACGGTGTGCTAACCACTCTGCCATGGACGTCGGCCAGTTCCTTTTCGAGTTATACATACACTATACAGAAATGCATAGTGAAAATTTTTATTATTAAGCAATATTTACTTTTATGAAATAACGAAGTGAAAGTGTAAATTCAACCATGATCTTGAAAGAAAATATCCAGCTTTTAAAGGATGGAAGAAATGAATATGAGGTAAAGGGTAAGGTGAATGTCACTTTCCCCTGCTGTTGATTGATTGAATTGGTGTTTTAAGTCCACTTTATGTACAGAAGGCTAACCGGGACTGGACCTACAGGTTAAAGTGGGATCCGAACCACTATGTGCCTCCACCAAGAATCGAACCCAGGACCCCTTGATTACAAGGCTTTCCCCTGCTGTCGAAAGAGTGCTAGAAATGTTCGTGGCATTAAAATCATATTTCTCTACCCAAAATTTTAATTCGGTTTTTGAAAATAAGTTAAAGCCTTACTTGTTACATTTGTATTCACTTGTGGGGATATTTCATTTTCATTCTAATATCCAAGAATTAGAAAAGGAGTAAAAATATGTGCTTCAAATTGTAGGTATGCTTTGTCATTTGTTAAATAACAGATCAGAAGATTCTTTCTTTGCTTAAAGGTAAGAGGAAGTTATTGAAAGCAGTCGGTAACACGTCTGACTACCATGCTAAAGGTCCCGGGTTCAATCCCCAGCCGGTTCAAATCCGGTAACTTTTCTAACGATGGAAGCGGCCCCGGCGCCCACCCAGCGTCGAATAACATGGGTACCTGGGGGAAACCCTGGGGGGTAAAGGCGGTCAGGGGCGTGATGCTGATCACATCACCCCCACTCACGACCGGATCAAGAAAGTGTGGGGCGTTACCCCCACACCCCCTATACGCCTTCATGGTGTGGTGCTAAGCACAGGGGAGCACTTTACCTTTTTTTTATCACCTGAAAAGTATATGTGAGCAAAATGCTAGTAAGATTTTTTTATAATGATTAAGTTATGAGTAATGGCAAATGTTTTGTCATTTTATTGAGGTGTCCTCTTTTTCATAGCTTTGTCCTTCTTTTTCGCCATGCTCTGTCCTCTTTTTTTTGAAAGTACGTGTCTGGTCACCCTATGTAAAGCAAACCAAAAGGAAGCAATGGGGCGATTCTCTATGCTACGTGATGCACGGGACATTCGTACATGGTTAAATGAGTCTGGTATGCTGGTTAATTGATAATGCACCAATCTTTCATATTCAGTGTTTTAATACCGAGTGGTTGCTTACCATATGCCAGGAAATAAAATTGTTTCTCAAATTAACAATGCAAAATTAAATAAAAAAGCTGTATGATTCACGGAACTCAAGAGAAACATGTGAGAAGAACATACGCGTAGTTCATTTTAATTGATTATTTCTGTGATTTGAAGAAGTTTCAGGGTACCATATTTAGACACAGTTTGCTACAAACTTTGTACTACAATATGCAATGAACAACATTTTTATATTTATAAAAACAAATTTTAAATACTTTTTTTCCTTGTGTGACGCACGGGACATTTAATATGTGATGCACAGGACATTTCTCTCCCTCATGTTGTCACTCCATAAACTCTCTCAAAAGGTGGCAACACTTCTTAAAAAGTATCTCAAGGACAAAAGATTTGATATTTTAAGGCTATAACCAAAGTAACCTTATAAATATATTCTACTATCTGTTGTTTAATCCTGCATAACAGTATTGCAGATAACACTGTAGGACTTAACTCCAGTATCCTGTACATTGTTCACAGCTGCTTGAATTTCCCAGGATGAATGTTAGACATACCTTGTGTGCTCAGATACAAGGTTTAATGAAAAAAATATTGTTACTTGCTTTGTTGGTGATCTGTATGAAGCAATTCATCCAAAATCAGAGACCATCAGCAATACTGATGACGTTATATGGTAGGTTAAACGAACATCTTCAGAATTCAAAAGTAGAAGGCCTTGTTTTTGCAAGAACTTTATTACAAATACAGAAAGACATTATTCCGGAAGTATTTTGCAACTTCACATGGGAAGGGAGTAGTAAATGGAATTAGAGAAGAAGCAAAATCACTTATTCGTACTCATGTAATGAGCAATTGTACAGACTACTACAGATTTTTCAGAAGTAATTAGAAATCTCATGCCCAAAACTAAAGTTATTTTGATAAACGAAGAAGCATTTCACGAGAGAGAAGTTGGGATGATGCTCAGCCAATTGCAGGCACCAAATCTATGCATACCATAGAAGCTGTTCAAGGTAGATATTTATATACCACTGAGAACACTCCATCTCATGAATTAGAATTTCATGTGAATGCGAGTGCAGGCTACACACTGGTGACTGGGACGTAGTAAGATATGACGACAAACACTATCATGGTGCAGTTTTGTGAAAGGTTGCTGATGAATATGAGATATCTGTTATGGTGAAGGCTGGTGATACCAAGCACTTGGCCGGCGGACCACATGGCGGAGTGGTTAGCACATCGTGCTATGATGCCAGGGCTCCAGGGTTTGAATCCCATCTTGGGCATGGGTATTTGTGAGTGTCCAGTCATCAATTCCATCATAACCCCACACCCCCTATATGCCTTCATGGTGTGGTGCTAAGCACAGGGGAGCACTTTACCTTTTTACCTTTTTATATATCTATAAAAATGTATCCGTACCTTAGGTAAAGTTTTAGTGTTTTTCACTTGTAAAATGACCTTCAACTTAACAGATATTTTTTTTAATATTTTATTATTTTATATATATTTATATATTTTTTATTAATATTTTATTTACCTGTTTTTTTCATTATGGTTTGGATTGTATTTTACCTAAATACCATGAATAAAAAATTAATATTGCAGCTTCGTTATTTGATATCTTGGTTTCACTTTTCGGAGAATTGCCCAATGACTGTGTCTCTCTCTCATTGTTTGTTCTGGTTCTATAGGTATGTTTACATTTCTTGTATGTTTGGGTATGCTTCATAAGATATTACATTAACATTGCATATTTTTTGCAACAAGCTTGAGTATTGTTCTTCCTTACTGTGCTTCCACACCAAAATATAAAGCAACGTGTGACCAATCACTATATTACACTAACATTATATCATGTTGAATATGAATTCATTGGTTCACTTTCAAATGACACTTTGGTGTGAAAGAGTCCTTGTACTTAATATAATACTCATTTTGATTTGATTTGTTCTTTTAAGTTCACTTTATGCACAGATAGGCTATCGGGACTGGGCCTACTGTTTAAAGTAGGATCCGAACCACTATGAATCTCCAGCAGGTATTGAATCAGGACCTCTTGATAACAAGGTGACTACGAATATAATAACGAAAACAATATTTTAAATACCGGTGTATATTTTTACCTCCTACTACTACTTTTTACAAAGAAAACTGTCCAAATCACACTTTATCCATTTTATGAAACAGAAAACATAGTCAAATTTTGACATAAAAAAGAAATATGCAAGTACAGTTTATGATAACAACTTCAATTTTTTTTTCAGTATTTTTTATGTTTCAATTAATTGAATATTATGCCTATATTTGTCTACTTAAGTCTTTTTCCAGCTGTTTCAGGTAGTATAAGACATAGCAAACCAGAAACTGAAAATAAAGGGAGGAAAACAAATTATTTTTCCCTGACAAAGACTATTTTGGCACAAATGATGACCAAATTCTAATGACACAAACTACTGTATACTTACAGCACTACATAATATTTTGTGAAGCAAATTTATATTGCAGAACTGAAATGTAACTGAAGAATTGAAATTTTGTGTATATCTGAGTGTTCTATAGTCTTTCGAAGTAATGTTACTTGCAATATTGTCTCCAGTAACAGTAACTATAAGTTCTTCTCGAACGTGAATAACTGTAGCTCAGTTACTTCTAAAAAAAATAACTTACAGCTATCTACTATATGCTGGTTTAGGCATGATACTGATGTAGTCTCTTCCTTCCCAAAATTCAAATTATAAGAACCCAAAGATTCTGTTGAGTAAGTGCTGGTGTATGTAGTGGAGTGATTAGGTCTAGGAAGGAGTCATTGGCTCGAATCCAAGGTAAGGCATGGATATTTACATGTGTTTGTTTTTCATCTATTTCACAGACTCTTCAGTTGTGCCCCTGTTCTCAACATTAAAAAAGAAAAACAGGCAAGTAACTAAAATAACTGAAACATTAAAAATATATATATATTGAAAATTTGGCATTTCTCCCTGGACACCTGATTGTCGCTTTTGTTTCTTATGCTTAAGCATGCTTCTTAATCGCAAGGGAATTGATAAGCACTCTTCACAAGCGACAATCAGGTGTCCAGGGAGAAATGCCAAATTTTCAAAATTTGCCAAAATGTTGCATAATTTTATATATATATTTTTTAATTTGGGAAATAGGTGTTACATATCCTCAAAGAGTGGTCTTTGGTTGTGATTACCTGCAAATTTGGTCCATTCAGCATCCATTTAGCCGATACTAGAAGCAAAATTCCGGAAATTTTTTCCATACGTTGGCAACACTGACACACTTATACATCGTTATTTTTGTTTCTTCAAGAAGGATCAGCCTATTTTCAACAAGACTTTGCATGGTTGTAAGAATATACCACTGATAAGTACTACATTTTTCAATCATGCTGAATACCATTTTTTAAAAGTAAAAATTGATTTTATTCTTCTTTATTAACTTTAATTATTGTGAGTGACAATGACTGTGGTAGAAGTGAACATATTTTGAAAACATTTCGACTGCAATGCAGTAGATAAAACTAAGAACACATAAACACTTATTTTTCACCATAGAAATCACGTAGCATTTTAAAAAGTTCTTATACATACATTTTCACACAATAGAACTACAACCCACAGTGACTTCCATGATTCGAAACAATGAACAACAAGCAAAGGACTGTAGTAAACAAGTGTGCACTGTAGTGTACTGCATGCTGTAGGTTCGAAAATTGTTGCATCGACACTTTCGAACTGCACTAGGTAATGTCACTTATGACAAGACCATACTTCAAGCTAATTTATAAAATTCACCTCTGCTAAATGCCCTGCCATTCCAGGGGAAAAAAAAGATTTCATCTCTCTACGACAATTAGTTCTCAAACTACGATTCATTTTGTAATTTGTGCCAAGTTCGAGAAGCATGCACTTGAAACGTTCCCATCCTGAGAGGCCTATACGCGGGAGAGGCTCCCATCCAGTAAAGGTTAATGCACTCGCCACTGAGCCAACACTGTTACAATTGCTGAACATACAATGAAGATTGAGGGGTTGATTTCTAAGTGCAACAGAGGTGTGAGATGATTATGGAAGGAAATGGACACAAGGAAGTGGGTAAAGATACCATTAAACCATTCGCTTGGAATGACTGAGGAATACAACGGGAAATTGCCACTCGAGATAACTAACTGAGAGACACGAGAATGTAATAAAGGGTCTACCAGGTGTGCCGGTTAATAATTCTTAATTGATCCGAAAGAAAGTAATAAAGGGTCTACCAGGTGTGCCGGTTAATAATTCTTAATTGATCCGAAAGAAAACAAGTATATTTGGGGACAAAGGTAACAAATGCTTTATTCAAAGTATGCACCATCGCTAGCTATACATTGTGCCCATCTGTCCGTCAAATTGTGGATGCCCTTCCAGAAAAATCGTTCACATTTTGAGGTGATCCAGTCAGCAAGTCATTGTCCGACATCTTCGTAATTGTTGAAGTGTTGCTGGGAAAGTGAATGAGACATCGATGAAAACAAGTGGTAGTTTGAAGAGGCTAAGTCTGGTGAAGTAGATCTCAAAGTAGATCCATTTTTCATCCCAAGTCACTATCCGATGCAAGAAAGACTTTATTTCATGATGAGAAAGCAACACTTCACACACTGTTTTTCGCTTGTCCATTTGTCTGTCGTTCAGATGATGTGGGACCCATTTTCCTGCCTTCTGGATCTTTCCCATGGCATGAAGATGATCAGATATGGTTTGGCGACCAACATTTAACTTCTCTGCCAGTTGTTGTTGCATTTGCGTATCGTCTTCGTCCAACAGTGCTTGCAATTCGGCATCTTGGAATTTTTTCGGCTGGCCCAGGCGATCTTTGTCTTTCAAGTCGAAATCACCACTTTTGAATCGTCGAAACCAACGCACACACGCGTCTTGCGTTAGGACATTGTTACCGTACGTTTCCACAAGGGCACGATGGCTTTCACTCGCGTTTTTCTTTTGATTGAACAAGAAAAGCAGGACGTGCCGCACATGCTCCTTATTTGGTTTGATGGTCAACATGTTTCCCACACAAACCCAATATCACGATCACTCGCACTCGGTTGCACATCTACGGCGTTTTGACAGGTACTGTTCTAGCAACACACTGATGTAACAGTTAAGACTGTGCACCAACCCTTGCTTCCAGCACCATCCAGCGACGAAATTAAGAATTATTAAGCGGCGCACCTGGTAGAGTAATGCATGCAACCACTTTCGCTCACTCATACTCGATCGAATATCCCATGATTGAGCATGCTACGTTCGTGTGTATAGAATCGAATATCATTCCAATGTGACAATACTCGTAGAAATATATACTCACATGTAAAAATTCACCCTGGTAGTTTTCGCCCATAATCATCTATTTCATTTTCATATATCGCTGTGTGTTGGCAAGATAGAGTAAATAACATTTTAACCTGGAGATTATAAATCTATGTTTACTGAAGTTTCAATTTCACTGCATCTTTCACTTCACAATCCATATTTGAGGGTCCACTACCACAGACAAATTACGATTATAATTATACTACTGGGCTTCGAGTGTATACCGATTGTTATCCTGTTCACGCATTATTCGCTCGAGCAAAGAAGCTGTCAATTCCGTACACTTTCTAGCATCGTCCATGCAAACTATTAGAAGCTCGAGCAAAAAGTCCTCCTTGCAGCACTCTAAATGGGACTTACAAAACTTGTAAAAAATATCATTCAAATTGGGACTGGCATATACAATGTACTTGAATGAACCGAAACTTGGGAGATAAATGTCAATAAATTCTACTCACCAAGAACGACCACTGCAATAAATCCTATGAGTGCCTTGCAATCAAAAGCAGTCTCCATCCCTGTTTCTCGTGTGCCTAAGAGGATTCCTACTTGATGAGCACTTGACAGAATGCCAATACCGAGACACCTGAAATTAAAATAAAAGCATGAATCTCTGATTACTGGAACCAGCAGTGTGAATGAGAAAATAATTATTTGTTTTGCATTTCTGGACAAGATAATTTATTACCATAAGTATACTCTTACATGACATAATGCACAGTTGGTTGGTTGATTTGTTGTTTTAAGTCCACTTTATGCACAGTAAGGCTACTTGGGACTGGACCTATAGTTTAATGTGGGATCCGAACCACTATGTGCCTCCACTGGATATCGAACCTGGGACCCCTTGATTACAAGGCAACGATGCTACCACTGCGCCATCGGGGAGGCCCATAATGCACAGTTAAAATTGGTTATACGTAGTGAGGTCTCATTGAATTTGTTTGTTTATATTGTTGTTTTATGTCCATTTTATACACAGAAAGGCTAATCGGAACTAGACCTATGGTTTAAAGTGGGATCAGAACCATGCACGATGCCATGTACCTCCAGAGGTCTCTTTGACCAATGCAGTCAAGTCCCAGGGCAGCTATTTCAATACACAATTCAAGTTATAATATTGTTATTACACAGTAAGCATAGTTCACACATGATCTAAATTGCAAAATTCATTTTATGATGTAACTAGCATTGGATTCCATATATACTGTAGTTCTTGAGAAAGAAAAATGTGAAATGCCGAATAAATGTAAGAACATTTCTGTTACTAGAAGAGCATTATTAGAAGTTAACCAATATAAAGTACATGTTACCATTACTTTGCTTCAAAAAATAATGTGTTACCATTCTCATACATTGCTTCTAAATGTAAAGTGTTACCATTACAGTACATTGTCATACAATAATGACATTTGATTGTTTCACAAGAATTACATCTGTTGTTCTCTGTTGTGTCCCCAGAGTAAGGTTATGTACGCATGTTTAAAACAACACAACAAAGCATGTTTTATCCTGGGGAATGAATCCTCTAGTCTGGCACCATGATGTGCGGTCTAAGGTATCATGCTTCAGGCTCAGCTACGGGAAGAGTGAAGGTTAGAGTCTCCTCGGCGAAGCGTAACAACTTTTCTCCTGTGATTTTGGCCTGTGTATGGGGCCTATCATGGAGGTAGGAAGGGGAGAAGTAAGCCATGTGCGCTGTTTCTGAAGCCGAGTCACATGACAGCACCGGCAGAATCAGATCAAAACATTCAAAGATGCCGTAAGAAAGCATGTAATTTTGTGTACTTTTGTATAAGATTTAGGAAGCAATAGCAGCCTGCTCAACATGTGGGCTGTACTAGCAGAAGCGACATGAAACCTGAAAGAAAAACATTTCATAAGCAAATAAAGTAGTATTTAAGTGTAAAGTAAACCTCTAGTTCACGCTTGCAGTTGCAGCCTACTTCCATGATACTTCCAGCCTGCATGTGCTTGCAGCACGCGATGCGATGTTCTTCTGCCAGTTGAAGTCATTGGTTGAAGTAGATGTGGCCATCTTAAACTCTGCCCACTGGCTTCAAAAGCAAGACATTGAGTGATATAGACACTGCAGGGACTGATGGCCACACACCATTGTGAGGAAATTGGAGAGATACAAATAAATAGTGTAACCCGGTCATGGAAATCTACAACTACTGGAGGTTTGTAGTGCTGACCACATGTCACCCTGTAACCGGTTGGATGATCTATCACCTTGGCAGGTGAGAGTGAGACAGGCAGTCGGTAGGTAGGCTCTGGCATTCGCAGGCTGTTACGCCACAGGAAATGAATTTATCAAGGTAAGTCAAGTAACCCAATGTAATGAATTAGTGTTACAATTACAGTGGTAATTTTGGTAATGTGTTACTAATGCAAGTGCCGATAAGTAATTCATTACTAACGCAATCATCAAGAAAGTAACACATTACTAGCATTACATTATGCCCCAACTCTGATTAGAAGTATGAATAACATACTTATAATAATAATAATAATAATAATAAATTATTTATTCTTCAAAATGCTCTCACAGAATTTGTTAAGTGGTGTCGTCAGTGGAATTTAGAACTAAACCCTCAGAAATGCTCTTCCCTTACTTATTCCCTAAAAAAGAACAAACTGGTGTCTACTTATACTATTGAAAACAATCCAATCCAAAACGTTTCCACCCAAAAGGACCTAGGTATTATCATGGATGAAAAACTCACTTTTAATTATCATATTATTGCTACCACTAAAAAAGCCATGCGCCTACTCGGTCTTCTATACAGATTTAGCGAAATTCAAAACCTATCATCTCTTGCTTTATTCTTTAAATCTTTCATCTCACCCATCCTTGAATACTGTTCCCCAATTTGGGCAATGGCCTCAAAAACCAATCTGACCAGAATAGATTCTGTTCTCAGTTTCTTTCTTGCAATTGTTAACTAAGAATACCTTCCTTTCGACATGTATCCAAATGAGACACCATGGCTGCTCTGAATATTCACACTCCATCATTTCGTCGTGATCTAGCTGACATGAAATTTTTATACAAGATAATAAATGGCAAAATCAGAACAGATCTCCTAATCAGTGAATTCAAACTTAGGGTACCCCAAAAGCTAACACGCAACCTGCAACTCTTCCACAACCCAACCACTACGCTATCCCTTCTACAACGCTCCTTGTTTTACAGACTCCCAGAAATCTACAACAAACTTCCTCTGAATGTAGACATTTTCCTTCCAGAACGTAATTTTTGTATATTACTGACGAAGATCATGTAAATCTATCCCATCTTGTTATTGTTTTTATCTTTTGTTTCTACTTTATGTTGTTTCAGTGTAAAATGGCCAAATAAGACTGTATCTGAAACTCTGAGTAAATAAATAAATAAATAAATAAATATTTCCGTAGACCCATATCCATGGGTGTGGAAAACATCATACAATACTAAATATTACAAATGGAGTAGGATTACAATGAAAAGAACAAAATGCAAACACAAAAATACAAATAAATCATATGGGTTAAACATAAACAGTTATAAGTGTCACATACTAAACTTTTAAAAGAGAAAATCCAAATATAGGAGACATACAGTATCAAAAGAATTTAAACGCTTCAATTTACTAATCCAGTTTAACTATTGAAATTCATTGAGATTATATAGAGGTATATCTGTTAAATATTGTTTAATTGCTTTCAGTTTCTTGTGAGTGTGTGGGAAGTTTGTTATGGTATTTTATTCCTGCAACATGAGGTGATTTGTCTGAGAGAACAAGTCTGTGTGCTTGCATGTTACTTGTTTGTAATGGAGCCATATTTACATTACAGAGTGACTTACAATTTACAACTCCATACCTATGTGAAGTGGAGAAAATTTCAGCAATCAAACATCTTGTAGCAATGGTCACCATGCGTGCACAAGCTTCATATAGACATGATACTGTCAGGTAGAAGACAAGACTATGCGCAAAGTAGCTGGCCAGACAGATCACACTAATAAAAATGTGACCAACAGCTGAAAATAAAAAGAAACGGCTCACTCATGCTGCATATGAAGTTATAGATAGACCATTTATAGTGTTGCAACCATATAAGGAAATAAATATTTCTTTTGTATGATCCTATAGGATCATACAACATTGATTATAAAAAAAGTAAAAGAGTAATAACAGATACTGTTCATATTTTTCCTATTCCGTAACTAATATTAAAATATGAATGAGTACATTACTTCCCATTCTGTCCTAGAGATCCCGTGGTGCACTTCCCCAAAGTAACTCCCTCTCACTGCACCAGTTTTCCTACAATGTCTTGTTTATTCTTAAACGAGGAAAACCAGTCATAAACTGCAGATTTCCTTATTGCAGTATAAACGCAGGGCTGATAGTGTATCTGAAGCAGATTTTTGCAACTTGCTCATGAACTTGATGTTCACATGCTGTTCAGATTCTAACACTGGACCAAATGACCAACACTCACACAATGACGGTGCCAGCCTGAAATAAGTGGGGGGCTAAAGATTTCTGAGTCAAAATCTCGGGAGGGGGGGGGGGGCTAGCTAATACTGGCTAAAAGGTATTTACGTAATACTTTACTACGGTATAATTTTTACCAGTGACATATTTTACAGTCAGAACCAAAGAAAATCACTGCATTTTGTTCTGTCATAGACAAAAGTACACACTTTCAGGCACGAATCTTTCATGTCAAATAAAATGCAAAAATTATATAATTTTCCCTTCCTAAGCCATTATTGAGTGGAATAATATCACAGACTTACTATTCATATGAACAGTACAAAATACACTATAAAAACTAAAAATATCAACTCGTTGGTAAATACTACATGTAACACTATTTCTAGGTAAAGAGTTTGTGTACTTTTTGCTAAAATGAGAAAATGAAACACAGCATAGAAACTACGATAAGATATGTCTGCTTTCATGAGCAGCTACAACCATGTTTAAAAACAAAGACTTTGCAAGCTCTTTCTCAAAGGACAGAATAGATGGAGCATTCAACCTCTCTTTACCAATTCGATTACGAAGGTAACACTTGATTTGCCGCGATGTGGGTATTCATATTTCACAAACACAAAGCTTATAAAGTTCGTAAAAGGCAATTTTAAATGTTTCTTTCAACTGTTACAGGGAGGTGCTGAAGAGTCTTTATTTTTAGTTCCTTTCTGCCTCATAATGTAGCTTTGTAAGATTGTAGCTTTTTGTGCTTCAGAAAAGCGTAACTAACTGAATAAAGTAGCCCCCAAATACACAATACATCGTCGCCTTGTAATCAAGGGGTCCCAGGTTTGATACCTGGTGGAGGCACAAGTGGTTCGGATCCCACTTTAAACTGTAGGTCCAATCCCGATTAGCCTTACTGTGCATAAAGTGGACTTAAAACACCAAATCAATCTTATCAATCAATCAATCAAATACACAATACCACCCTCGAATAGAAAATGTGTGATATAATAATGATACTATTTTCTTTGCCATGATGAAATATCTTGTTTCCTTGTTCAATGACTGAAACTCGGAACTTAGGACTACAAATGCGAGAATAGTTTTAGATGTGTTTAAAAGATTGATTCTCCTGCATGAAAACCACTGTAATGGTATAACAGAAATTATTTTCTAACCTCAAAAATGATAATTAATTAACATGAAGGACTACGACTGCAAGCAATAACGTTGCCAAAGCATGCAAATTTCCGCATCCTATTTCAATGATTAGTTGATACGGATTTATATTAAAGCCCACTATATGCACAGAGGCTAATCAGGATGAGAGCTACAGTTTCTAATGAATCCGAACCACTTAATGAAAGTTATCTCCACTGGGGATTGAACCCGGGACCTCTTGATATCAAGGCAGCAGTTTCATCGCTAGACCACCGGACTGGGGGCCAAATTTTAACCTTTACAATTCCTGTAATTTAAGAATTGGGTAGTTTGTGTAGTCTTTGATTCTTTAACATTGTATTTCTCCCTCTCGAATATTTGCCACGATAAGGATAGATATAACAATGAAACCAATGAGAGAACATCGCTAACACTCATGCAATTTTCGGTACTTGAAAAGAAACATAACACTTCTTTAGATTTTGAATGTCGTCCGACACTTATTCATATGAAATTCGTTTGTCACACCTGTGAGATCTGTTCTGAAATATAGTGATATGACTTATAGAGGCTAATAATAATTGTACACATTTAGCTCCATATGCCAACAAACAAAGAACAATCTCGCATCACAACCACTGAATACGTCCACCTACCCGACTGAAAACACTGTAGCACTGAAAACAAATCAAAACTATACATAGTACATCGTTAACAATTGTCTAAAACTTTGTTCTGGTAAGAACATAATGTACATTTGCATTTGGTGCAGAGTCTGAAGAAGACCTTGCTAGAAGGTTGAAACGTTACGTTTAGTTTATGTTTTATAATAAAATAAATTTCTGCCTTGGTCAGAATATTGAGTATTTGAATATACTTATTTTTGAATAGGTTTTTTGAGTGCCTCCGAATATCACAGAATGTTTTGTAAGTGTGTTCACTGGGGTACTGTTTCCACAAGCTCCAAGCCTGTTTCTTGTTTTTCAAAATAAGAATTAGTTCACTATCAAATGAAACCAGGTATTTCGCAGAGCAAGCTTTCTTGGTGGGAACAAAGTAATTTATTGCAGCATGCAGAACTTCCACAAACATCTCCACGGCGTCATTGATGTCTTCCTGTTCCAGCAGAAACCAGGGGTAGGCATCTAGTGCTCTACGAATTTCATTCCAGGGGGCTTTCGCCACAGGCGGCACGGTCCATTCTGGCGTTAGAGGTTCTTGACCTTCTCAGCGGACGGGAGGTGCACAGCGACATCGAGAGAGGCATGGTCTGAGGGAAGCAAGTTCCATTGTGGAGTTATCTCCATTCCACACAGTGTTGACAGCACATAGTCCAAATTACTTTCGCCTCGTGTTATGTGTATGTTATGTTGCTTCAACCCAATGCCGTGTATTAAAGTGTTGATAAACCATTTGTCATTTGAGCAATTGGCACTTCTGGTGGTTGGATTTTCCCAGTCAATTGAAAGATTGAAGTCACCACACAACAGGACATTTCCACACTTCATGGCTGCCAACACCGAATCCCTGCAAGCTTCAAGGATATGCAGGGGAGAGTTCTTGTGCAGGCGGTAGTAAGCACCAAGAAGAAGTTTTTTACCGTTCTGAATATTAAGTTCCACCCAAATTATTTCACAGGCTCGACTCAGATCACCACGTAGTTTACAGTTCCATTTTGTGTTTAAACAAATCATGACACCACCCTCACGTTGATTTAGACGGTCATTTCTAAAAATATTAAAGTGCTTGGCGAAGGAAGTTCAGCATCACTCACAGTATCTTTCAGCGAGGTCTCTGTAAAAACTAAACAGTCATATTGTATTAATTCACTGAGGTTTATAGCACAATCAGAGAGTTTCTTTCTTATGCTTTGTATATTCTGATAATATACAGAGAAGGTTTCATTTTGATTTGAGGGACTGGGGTTCAGGTGGATGTCACCGCACATGAGCATGAGGCAGAGCAGGTGAAAGTACCGGGTGACGGTTTGCTTACCTCGTGGTTGCTCCCCTTGGGTCGGTGACCGCGACAAGGTTGAGGAGGGTCCAGGTACACATCCAGCTGCAGGAAATAAAAAGGTCCTATTTGCTAGGTTCCATCCATCAAAGTTAGAGTCAATACTCAACACTGACACACTAGGAAGCTGTTCTCCACAAATATGATGTTGAAGCACACAAATGTAACAAAACACCAGAAGAACAATGACACTGTTTGCGGAGGAAAAACATGCTCTGAGTACAATCCGCCATCTTGAATAATAATAATAAAACACAAACATTCGACGTGTGCTGCACTGCAGAGACTTGGCAAACGTAGCGGTTCCTTCGTCAGTGGCAGTTCTGGGCCTACCAGATTGTGGCCTGTCCTAAACTGCACCCCCCCTCCATTTGATGATCTGGATTCGTTCAGCCTTGGTCAATGGCATGGTTCAGCACCTGTAAATGATACGCAATTATCACTTTCATATGCCCATAACTTCCTTATCCTTAAAGTTTTCATAAATCTGACTTCCACAAATGAATTCCTGGTAAAATTCTAGCCCAAAACCATACCCCATTTAAAAAAAATGAAGTTGGATCCAAGATGGCGGACGTTGTCATGACATGCACCAAAAAGTTTCCTCCTAGGCCTACCATGACCAATTGCTGGAATCTACACTCCCTTTCATTTTATAAGGGGTGGTCAGGGACTTTTGACTCAGCCTGTATGGTAGCGCTAACGAAACTCTTTAAGGCTGAAAGCAACACTAATGTAGCACTAGCGATGGGCGAAGTTTCTTGAGATTTCTAGACAAATGGCAGGCTACGTGAAGTTAGCCTGTTCAATTTTTGAATGGTCCTAATTTTGGAATTATAGGAGCACTAACAAAACTTTTTATGGCAGAAAACAGCACTAACGTAGCACTAACGATGGACAAAACTTGGTTAATTTTCTAGACAAGTGGCGGGCTAAGTTCACGGACCGGTTTGTTTCTTGTGGGCAGGCCCTTAGCAATTTTGTTATGCCATTGCATCCATTAATTACAAAATAACTAACTAGATAAAAAATAAAGCAAGTCATTTTCTCTCTATGTAGTATAATGCATATACATGAACTCCAAACTTAGTTGAATATTTATAATTACCAATGAAAAATTTTCTTCCATCCTTATCGATGCGAACGGCAAGCCAAATAATGAAAGGAGAGCAAGTGAATGCAATGACAACAGCCTGTGAGAAAAGTCTTGAGTCTCTCTTAGTAATGCATATCAACACTTTCGTCATGTTCGAAGGATCGATTGAGTCCCTGATGAACTCGCAAGTGGGAACTATGTTTGTTCCTTCAATGTGGGAGAATCTCTCAAACTTCAATAAAATGTCTGGAAACCACAGGTCAAGCTGGCAAAATCTGTAACAAAGAAGAAAAAGGAACATCTGCTCATATTTAAAGTTTTTTTGTTTTTTTTGTGGTGTGTATGTGTGTGTCAGGCCAAATGATGGTTACAATCTTTGGCCACATCACTGATTACGTTTTACTACCAATGGAATACTGACATAAAATGTATCAATACTGATAACTGACAGTCAGAGTTGAGAACAGTACTTAAAAAAATATATTAATGTGTTACCATTACAAATTACTTTAGTACTGAACCATTTATATATGCACTATACCCATTACAAACACACACTACAGTTCACATCATTGTCAGCTACAATGTTGATTGTTTTGATGAAAAGAAAAACTTTTCTCTTGTAAGAAATCAGGTTTTGATCTAATGAATTTTATTTACCAGTTCTTAATTTAGCAAGGTAGCAGACATAATATAACATGAACTAACAATTATTATTTTTATAGGGCTAAGCCGATGTAGATGTATCAGTATCGGAAAATCAGTTGGAATTTTTTTCCCAATACGTTCATATACGTTTCCGGCATTTTCGTATTGCACGAAATTTGCAAAATTACCACACAAGACTTTCATGGGGGTCTTAATTAACCTGGAAATTATGCAAAATTTGAAGTTTTTAATTCATTTTGCACCAGTATTGTTGGGAAAAAATGGATTTTGTGTTTAGATCAGTTATTTTAATATTGATATATAATTCTCAAATATTTTAAAGCAAATTGATATATGACTGTAGAAAACTTCTTACGTCACGTGCCGGTAACATATTTGTTAAAACACTAAAATAACACACAAACAGCATGATAAAAAACACATTGGAGTGGAATACTTACACAATAATGTTAATCCATATTTTGAACAACTTCTGATTCTTACAATTTTCAACTATCTGTATCAGTGGGAATCTCTCAGAGTGTCATCATCAGTATGGTATCAGTTTAATTGATTTGCTTTATTTTACTTTCCTTTCGTACCACTTTTGGCTAATTTGTGAAGATGGGGATGAGTGATGATATGATGAAATTGATGAATGGACACCTGGTGTTGTAGCACAATGTGCTAACCACTCCGCCATGGGGCCCAGCAGTATGGGTATCGGTTCAAAGTGGTATCATCTCAGTCTTATATTTTTATAAAGTAAAATATTTCTGTTATAGTCAGTATTCAGCTATAATAAATAATATATTTAAAAGTTTGTTAAAAATGTCACACAAACAGTCAAGAAGGTTAAAGTTACAGGTAAGGGTTTTCAAAGGCAATAGTTTAGTTACTGTGCCCCTAACATGTTACTTAACCATTAAAATCTATTAAATAATCACAACACAAGCAGGTCCTACCATATTCTACCTAAGTAGGTGGCCATATGTTGTTTTACATATGTAAATGTTGAATATCTGTATGGCAGAAAACAACAGGAAGAAAGAAACAGTGTAGTTACTTACCCAAAAGCAACAGTAAATTGAGCAAGCATGGCTATAAGCAGACATATAAATGGAGTCATAGGTTTCCTTGTCGTAAACACAGTAGGAAGGCAATACACTTCATTACACCCCTCTGCTAGTTCTGATTCGCTAGCAATCTGCCTCACCTATGAAAAATTCAATATTTTTTTCATTACAACTGTGTGATAGTATTCCCTTAAAAATCGCATGTCACATGCTGTTCCCACCTATAACGTAGCAGCTGGGAAGGTTCTGTTGGAAGATGAGAGCTAGAAGTTTTGATTGTTCAAACTTTCTCTACTATGGTTAGTGGTTTAGAAAAAATTGGTCACATGGTCTGACCCATGGTGAGTTTGCAGAAATTGCCGTCATCTTGGATTTTTCGATATATATTTTTAAAAAAATTATTATTGCATAATATGGCAATGTAATATGTCATTATTTTATGTTTTTGATGGAGAGATAGAAGTATGAGTTTGCAGAAATTGATGGCAAAATTTAAAATGCTGTTATTGTTATTTACTTACATTTTTTGCGAGTATAATACGTTTTCTTCAATTACGACATTTCAAGAGATAACTTCTCTCTTCTTCAGGTTTCGGTGTTTTACAAGCAATTCATAATATTCGTCAAAATATTTCTTCCATAGTCATCAGGATTAAGGGTTAGATGAAAAGTATAGGAAGATCGATTACGCACTGGAAATTTACGTGCTTTAAAGCCATTGTTTACCAAAGTTAAAACCTATAATACAAACTTATTTGTCTTCCTGTATGAACTTTCAAAAATTGTAAAAACTTTTAAAATTCTAAAAGCTGTTCACTATTTCACAGTCAAGTTGTCTGCAACGAGCTACCCTTGCGAATGTGGAAGCAGTTGAACTGGCTGTCTTTTGTTCATCATTTCTCCTCCCTCCCCTCCTGATTACATCATATCTAGTTCAAAATCTTGCTCTTTCGAAGCCTCACCCAAAACTTCTGGGGTGACGTAGAATCCAAGACTCTTATATTCTTTCTTATCCCATTTTTTAAACATTCCTGTCCAAACTTCATGTATATTCCCATCGTCCCTATTTAATTTGTTCTCTCTTTCTTTACAAATATATGATCCTTCATAAACGTTCCTTCTTTGTTTGTACATACGTTCAAGAACACTGTATTAATTCATTTTTCGTTTCCATTTTGACGAATAATTCCAGTCTTGTGAAGAATTAAAAATGAAAGTACTGTAGTTGAATCAGTACAGTCTCCTTCCAGGAAAAAGAGAAAAGACTCTGCTGAAGTTTATGTTTGTGTTGATACATAAATCGAAAGGATGAGAAAAGATATATGGGACAGTCTTTTGACGACAGAGACTCAAAGAATCAAGTGGTGTACTAAGAGATGGTGTAATTATAGACAAATACGACTTCTTCTATCATGTGACCTTTTACAGACCGTATATTCTAATGTCGATACAAGTAACTGAATATTTCGATCAGGATCCTCTACAATTGACTTCAAAGAAAACCGACAAGTCTCAAATAAGAAAATGCACTCCAAGGCTAAGTGAATCAAAATCCACATCAACCATATGTGTGGTTTGTAATCAGTTGAAATAGAAAGGAGAAACACAACTTTTCCGACTTTCTGAGCATCCAAGAGCACAGGATTCTCTCTGGATGTATTTTGAAATAACTTCTACCTTTAATGATGTGCCAAGTGTTTTTGCTTCAGGTACAATATATCAAAACAAGAAGTTTAAAGCCTCTAACAAGACTCAAAGTGATCCTGTATTAATACAGAAGCATCATAAGATAAGGAAATTTTTTGAAGGTTTGAATTTTCAAATAAATTGTATGATCTTCGTAATGAATTTATGAAGCAAAATCACAAACTTAGAATTTCAAAGATTTTGAATCTATGATCGTTGAAATGTATGGTGATAGTGCTTACTTTTTCTTATCCAAGGGAAAAATTCATTTCCTAGTTTGCCTCTCCATCTAGTATTTACTATTGTATGGTTGTAGATAAAGGACAGTCTACTGGTGTTGTTAAGGAATGCACAAATAGATCCGTAAAGAAGCAAAAAAATATGAGTTTAACTTGGATTGAAAATTTGGTGATGTGTGTGATATAAAGTCAGTGATGCAGTTTGAGCAATTTCAACTAGCAGAGGGGAAAAGGTTTCTACAAGAATTAGCAGCTTCAGCCTCTAAAACATTAAGTACTGAGCGTAGATACAACGTATTGTTACAAGTTGCTTATTTTCTCATTCATAATGGGTTGAAAACAAGAAGCTATTCAGAATTTAAGTAAACCAAAATAGCTTATCACTATGTTCAACCATCAAGGACTCTATTGCTGCTATGATATTGTCCTACGCCAAGATCAGATGTTAGCAAACAGAACTATCATTAGAGCTGAAGGACACGGTGGCTCAATACCACATTCAATAAATGTTGAGATTGTCGTACGTGATGCTATGGACAGTTATCATAAAGAAGCTACACTGTCAGGTATGCATGGAACACACGGCGCAGTACTAATTCCTTTTCAAAATCATGAGGTTCAAAATTACCAACCACATTCTATATTGGAAGAAATTCATAGTCCAGAAAACTATGTCTAGTAACTTTATGCCAAATAGTGATTTAGATACTGACATTAGAAAGCCAGAAAGGGATTGGGAACATGTTTAGTTTTTCTCGCGATTTCTTAATGATTGTAATGTGCCTCAGCTCAACTTCCCTGAAGACATACCATCAAGACAAGTAATCTCATGTTGATTGATTTAGTTTATTTTACTTCGCGTTTTGTGCCTTTTGGCTAATTTGCAAAGATGGGGATGAGTGATGAAATTGATGAATGGACATTCACAAACAACCAAGCCCGAGCGGGATTCGAACCCGGGACCCTTGGCGTCAGAGCACGATGTGCTAACTACTCGGCCACAGGGTCCGGCTAGTAATCTCATGTATTGGAACAAAACCAGCAGAGCTTTTGAAATTCTTGTAGAAAATTTAACAATGGGCCTACGTTCAGCTTAAGGGGCTGTAAATGAACATCATTATGCTCAGGCAGTTAGACCAATTTGGATGCTTTGTGGACTCGTAGAACCACTTCAATGGAAAGCATTTTTAGATAAATGTCAACATCAAAGTGTTCTGGAATGTTTTCAATTATTCACACTTGTAGTTCCCAATACACGAAGAAAGGCATTTATTGTATGAAACAAAAATGTTGTCCATATTCTAGTCAGTAGCACAATAGATTTTAGGGAATTCCGACATAATGAAGCACTTTGTTATTAGGATCTGTGTTTGTCTGTACGAGGGCTGCTGGAAAAGTTTCTGCAAACTACCACCAACAGCGGCGCTAGTGTTCCGCTATTATAAAAATCAGAAGAATAGACCTTTTTTATGTTTAAATTATCTTTGATTGTTTGTTTAAGCCTATTCGTTTATTTTTGACAGCAGTTTGAAGTAGTAGTTTCGTGTGAGAAATGGAAATTTCTCGTGAACACTTTTGGGCAATGATTTTTATGATTTCAAATGTAATTTAACACCGAAACAATGCATCGAGTGACTTCATTTGGCTTTTGGAGATGAAGCACCATCCAATAGGAATGTGTACAATTGGTTTTCCAAATTGCAGCGTAGTCGCACATTTCTCAGTGATGAATTTCATGAAGGTCATCCATCCACGTCTGTTGTTGCCAGTTATGTTGATGCTGTGCGTGAAATGATTGAGAGGGATCGGCATGTGACATACCGTGAGATTCAGGCATCCTTGAACATTGACATGAAAGCAATACATACGATTTTGCATGGTCATCTGAACATACGGAAACTTTCAAGCCGTTAGATCCCACACAACTTGACCGAAGCTCAAAAACAGGCTTTTGTAAATTGGTGTAAAGAAATGCTCAAAAAATTAAACCAAGGCAAGTCAAATTTGGTGTACTACATCGTTACAGGAGACGAAACTTGGATCTATTCATACGAACTAAAAACTAAACAACAATCCACTGTTCGGGTGTTTCAAAGTGAGCCGAAACCAACAAAAGTGGTTCATTCTAGGAGTGCTGGCAAGCAAATGATTGCTTCTTTCTTCGGTTATACCGGACATGTGGCAACAATAGCTTTAGAAGATTGTAAATAGATTGTAAAGAAGACTGTAAATACTGAGTGGTATACAACAATTTGTTTGCCAGAGGTAATCAATGAATTGCATAAAACAAACCCAAATTGTCGCATTATTCTTCACCACGACAACACCAGTTCCCACTCAGCACACCAAACTGTTGATTTTTTGTCCAGTAAAAATGTCGAATTAATGACTGACACCTGATTTATCACCTAATAACTTCTTTTTGTTCCCACACATGAAAAATAAAGATGCGTGGTGAGCGATTTGTGTCGCCTGAAGCAGCTGTTGACGCATTTCCAAACATCAGTTTCTGAGGTATCAGCTTCAGAGTGAAAAAATGCTTTCAAAATTGGTTTGAGCGTATGCAAAAGTGTATCGATCTTAAGGGTGAATACTTTGAAAAACAATAAAGCCATTCCCAGAATTTCACACGTCTGTTTCCATACTGATTGCAGAAACGTTTACAGCAGCCCTCGTATTAGCACCTAACTTGAGCAGGCAGACAATAATCGGGACTTCCATGTATGTAGTTTAAGAAAATGCTTACCACTTTTCTTTGCATTTGATATAATAGTGCACGTTGGTGTACTTTATATTACAGTAATTGCTTGAAACTCAAAGGGGAGCACCCTCCTGTGATATATGAAGACTTCACGACTCGTCATTTCAATGTTCATTTCAACAAAATACTTGGCAGTATTGCCTTAGGTCAACCATTAGAGCAACATTACAATAAGCCAGCTAAGGGACGAGGATGCATAAATGGAAATGGACGATGGTGCAATGTGCAGAGCAATTCATTGCAAAGGTACTGACTTGGCTCATCTAGATGAACTAGTTCCAACAATACAACCAAGCAAAATATCTTAACTTTTTGAAATTTTGTTCCCTGTTTTCAAATATGCTCTTCCACATAAAGCGTGCCTCTTTCAGTGCCATATGTACATGAACGTGCTGGAAAACAGACCAACACTGGGTCCTTTAAATTATGGTTATGTAGAAAATACTGTAATTACAACCCTATCGTAACAGATCATATAAGACCTCTGATTTTGTTCCACCCTGTACATGCCAGAAGTGCCTACGGTGTGTCCTTGCAGAGTTTGAAACTTCAATTTCTGTACATCTTTCAAGTGCAAAAGAAACAATTTATGTTTAAATGTTTGATTGAGATGAAAAATAAAGCACATGGAAACATTACATTTTTTTCAATTTAATGTCTCCCCTTTCAAAATTTAAAAGTCACATACCATTTATTCTTATTTGTAGAGCACATTCTGTGCTTTTTTTGAGCTCAACGTGCTTGAAAACCTATAAAATGACATACTACTCCCCCATATTACTCCACAAAAATTTTTTTTTAAAAAAAAATCGAAAATTCAAAATGGCGGACATTTCTAGAAAATGACCACATATCAGATATTTGACCAACTTTTCTTTTATGCCTACATATCATAGAAGTCATATAAACAAAAAAAAATTCTGGTTCTCAAAATTCCAATAGAACTCGTCTAGCTCCTAGACTACTATTGATGTTCAGGAATACAATGGCAAAAAATAACACACTAAAATGTTGAAGTTTCATGGGTTTTCACAGCTTCTTTTAACCCTTTTACTTCATTTTTACTGTTAATTGTTTCACATCACTTTTATACGAGGGTCACTATTTATATTTTGAGCCTTGGCAACACTGATTGAAGTTAGGCGCGATTTGACATTTGCACGGAATCGTCTGGCATTATTGACCATAACGTACTTCAAATGTTTTGTCAATAGCTTCATTTGCGTTGTTTATGTTGCCTTGGAGATTGCGCGACAACAATAAAATGGAATTAACTCGTGAACATTTTCGTGCGATGATTTTTTACGATTTTCGACGTGGATTATCAAGACAAGAGTGCATCGATCAACTTACTTCCACATTTGGCGATGAAGCCCCATCCTTTACCACTGTGAAACGCTGGTATGTTTAATCGTGGCCGCCATTCGCTCACCGACGAGAATCGCGAAGGTCGTCCAAAATCAGTTGTTGTTCAAGAAAACATTGATGCTGTGCAAAACCTAATACTGCAAGATCGTCATGTGACATACTGTGAGATTGAGGCAACCATAGGCATTAGTTCCACCAGCATATATAAAATATTACATGATCATTTAGCTGTGAGAAAGGTATGTTCTCGTTGGATCCCACACAATTTGACAAAAACTCAAAAAGACGCTCGCGTCAATTGGTGCAAACAAATGCTCAATAAATACAATCGTGGTGCTTCAAAAGACGTATATAAGATTGTAACAGGTGACGAATCATGGATACATGCATATGAGCCGGAACGTAAACAGCAGTCGACTGTTTGATTTGATTTAGTTTATTTTACTTCGCGTTTTGTGCCTCTTGGCTAATTTGCGAAGATGGGGATGAGTGATGAAATGATGAAATTGATGAATGGACTTTCACAAACAACCAAGCCCGACCGGGATTCGAACCCGGGACCCTTGGCGTCGCAGCGCGATGTGCTAACCGCTCGGCCAAAGGGTCGGGCAGCAGTCGACTGTATGGGTGTTTCAAGATGAACCCAATCTAACAAAAATTGTTCGCGCTCTAAGCACATTGAAACAAAAGGTCGCCTGTTTCTTCGGGAAAACTGGTCATGTGGCAACTGTGCCTTTAGAGGAACGTAGAACGGTCAACTCTGAATGGTACACAACAATTTGTTTGCCAGAGGTCTTCGGTCAAATACGGAAAACAAACAAACGCCGTCGGATCATTCTTCATCAAGATAATGCCAGCTGTCACACATCTCGTCTAACAACCGACTTTATGAACAGTCCAAAAATCGAATTGATGGGTCATCCGCCATACAGTCCTGATTTGGCACCCAATGACTTCTTCTTGTTCCCGAATGTCAAGAATAAATTGCGTGGACAACGATTTTCGTCGGCGGAAGATGTCGTTGATGCGTTCAAAAACCATATTATGGATGTGTCTCAAGAAGATTGGAAAAACTTCTTTGACAAATGGTTCGAACGAATGCAAAAGTGTATTGACCATAAAGGAGAATACTTCGAAAAACAATACAGCAGTTTTCAATGCCCAATTCCTGTTTTTTCATTGTTAGGCTCAAAATATAAATAGTGACCCTCGTATCTCCATGTGAGCTCCCACTTAGCCAAAATGGTTGGTGCTCTTGCCTTTGATGCGAGTGGTACCAGGTTCAATCCCTGGTGGAAGTTCCAAAATGTCTCTGTTTACCCAGCATCGTAAGGA
This sequence comes from Lepisma saccharinum, assembly GCF_977018435.1. NCBI lineage: Eukaryota > Metazoa > Arthropoda > Insecta > Zygentoma > Lepismatidae > Lepisma > Lepisma saccharinum. The sequence goes on along the minus strand of NC_139252.1, from coordinate 36,144,531 downwards.
CAATTGGGGAGCTATTGAAACCAGAAAGCATCAGTGATGGGTCTGAATAAAATGACCACACATCTACAGCGAAGAGATGTTTGACGGGCCCAGCACCATGAAGTTTTTCAAGTTATTATGCAGTGCTATTAACGATCGAGTTGGCTGTGGAGCGGCGGCTAGCACGTCACGGAGTGACAGCGAGTCTGCCGGCATTTAGACCCACAGCTGTATCCAGATAGCTGGTGTCCAGTTTGCAAGTGTTTGTGAAGTGTTAAGTTCACGGTTGCTATAATTTCTTGATTATGAAATTCCCTGACATTTCCAGGTTTTCCAGTCCAAAAATGCAATTTTTCCAGACATGTTTATCATCATGATTTTTGATTTGAACCTTGTGTTTTTCAATTAAATATATAATCTGTAAATTATTATGAATATTCACTTTCAAAACTTTTATGGGGGGCAAATTTCATTCTACACACACAAGAACACATGAAAATTCAAAGAGTAAAATATAAAATTACAATCGGTATCAAATGTATTGGGTGCATCTAGCCTTCAGGCTAAGGTAACAGAAGTACATTATTTCACCATAACAGATCTCCACAATATAAAAACAACAAAGTTCATAAACTATACACAATTTTTCATTTTCTGGTGGATTTATAGTGTTGTAGAAAATGCTCCTTTTTTTTGCTTACATTTATAAGTACACAGCATATGGAGAATTTTTTGTTGCATATAAGAATTCTATAGGAAATGCCAACAAGACTAAGATCTATAAAATAATAGACAATAGCCTCATCTTCACCAACCTTTCCGATAATTATGATCACATTGTCAATATACAGGGTGAGCATAAAGTCTTTCCCTGATTATGAATATTTATATCTCAACTTCCACGGTAGATAGGCAAATAAAACCTAAGGCAATAAGTAGTGCAATACGTCAAGTTTTTTTTCCATTTCTTTGTTTTGTCTGATTCTCTCTTGTCTGATTTCTTCTTCTCTTGTGTCTCAGTTAGCGTAATTTTCAGATGAAGCAACATTTCACATATCCGGGAAAGTAAACAGACATATTGTCTGGATATGGGGGTCGGAAAACCCACATGTCGTGTTACAGCACATAAGGGACAGCCCGAAAGTGAATGTTTGGTGTGGCTTAATGCACAACAAAATTATTTGACCGTTCTTTTTCATTGAGCCTACCATTACGTCAACAGTTTACCTGGACATGTTGAAACTTTACGTTGCGCCTCAGTTACTGGTTAACTGTTCGCCAGTTCTTGCATGACACCTTTCCAGACAGATGGATCGGTAGCGACGGTCCCATATCATGGGCACTGCGTTCGCCGGACATAACACCTCTTGACCTTTTTTTATGGGGTTACGTTAAGGACACAAGTGTTTAGTTCACCAGTTCCTGATATGCAAACTCTTCAGGCACGAATACAGGATGCTATAGAGACGGTGACGGAAGAGATGTTGGCAAAGACATGGAGAGAAATTGATTATTGCCTATACGTTCTAAGGGCAACAAAGTTGAGCACATGTCGAAGTGTACTGAAGTGTACTGATAACAAAACATTATGAGTTTTAAGCTACCATTTCCAACAAACCGCATATCTGTATCTAGCATAGTTCTTTAGCAATAAAAGTTTGTAATCAGGGAAAGACTTTATGCTCACCCTGTACTTTAGTTATCAATCAGATATTTGGACTGCAAGTTTTACTTTGACATTCTTTCCAATATCTAGTATTATAAAAGTGAAACTTTATTACAGAAATTCCAAGGAATCATAAGAACGAAAGTAACAAGTTTCTGAACTGAATCTTCCTTGGGAGTGGAATAACAAGAACCGAATCCAGAAGTAGAAGTGAACTGCTTGTTCATTTTGCAACTCTTTCTCTTGCAGACTCCAAAATGCATGTAAATTCCAGACGATCTGCAAAATTACCTGACATTTCCCTGTTTTCCAGATGTGTAGCAACCCTGTAAGTGGTTAACAAGTGTTTTAGATTGTTTTGTTTTAGTTATGTAAACTATGCTAGATACAGATATGCGGTTTGTTGGAAATGGTAGCTTCTCTGCAGTCTAATAATGTCACACTATATGTACAATTCAAAACAACATTTTTTTTATATACGACTCTTACATCATTACGAATTCTTGCAGGGAAGTTAGAATGAGATTTGCAGCAGAATTCCCAGATGTTCCTGTTCCACACAGAGACAGTATTTGAAAACTTGTGAACAAATTTAGTCAAACAGGGTCTGTTCTTAAGAAGCAAACGGTAAAACAGCATACTCAGGAGAAACTCGACGACGTTGGAGCATGAATGGAACATACTCCTCAAAAATCCCTCCGGCGCTTTGCACAAGAATGACATGACATCTGCGTGGCGAGATACCAAACTTTTAAACCTGAAGCCATACATTAGAAGAATTCAAAGAAAACATCGGGAGAGAAATTGAAGCCATTTAGGAAGAGGAACTGATACATGTTAGTGATAATTTCCTTAAAAAAAGCTGTAAATGTGTGGAAGCAGGAGGAAAACATTTCAAACACCTCTTGTAACAAGTTACGTGCTCATATTAATTGTAGCTGTCAATGTAATTCTACGAGCTTATTTCATTACATAACTAGCGGTTCCAGTTACGAGGATGTTGAATCCAGTTTGCCGGCAGATGTGCTGTCACTGCTCGGCATGCTAGCCGCCACTCCACGGCTAACTCGACCATTAAAGACATCGTATATGTCTACAATAATTGCAATAGTGAGGTTGATGACTAGACTCAGGTTTTTACCTCAATGTCCTTTTTCCTATTCCTTTCTAGTAAAATATAAGCTTGTTAGAAACAACACAAAACATGCTGAAAGTTTGTCCAAGCTTTTGACTTCATCTTGGAGTCATCATCAGGGCTGGTCGAGAGACAGCAAAGAAGACACGTGCGAGGTTGCTTCCTGTGTCTCAACGTCATTGGAACTTTCATTCTGTCGGTGGAAATACCTACTGTGAACAACTTAAAATACCTGCACCAGAACTTTTAAATTAAAATACTCTACCGGATATAGTTGTCGTGTGTCCTTCGTGTTGGATCTGAAAATCTGTCGCAGGGCACTTAAACATTTCTCCATATGGCCTTTGACGAATGAGAATTTTGGGCTTTCAGGGAAGAACTGAATGGCAGTGGCACATGCAAGGAACGGAAGACTACCCAGAAACACATAAGACTTCCAAACACCAATGTGGTACTCCTTCCAGTTGTAGAATCCTCTTGTGTTAGGTCTCTGGAGCAAAAGGAGTCCTAGGGTGACAAGATAACGATAAAAGAGAAAAGTATTAACGAACGAACTGATACGTTTTGTAGTGTTAAAAAATATGGTACTTTCCGATACTAACCAGGAAAATACTTTTCTGGGGACCAAATATCCTCGGAATTATGTAAGTTTTCTTAGTTCTGTTTCAAAAGTGCATGTCAATGTCGTGGTTATCCCCTTAATTGTGGCATTTTCTGAACAAGCCCCTACTGGAAAATGGAAGTTCTTTAGCAAATTTCCATTTCATCACTCCCTTCTTTTTCCAATTCATAATCACAGTCATTGCTTTTAAGGTCAACAACAAGTGCAACTCTGGATTCAACAATAGCATTGCAGTTACATTGTTGCCTTGTAATCAAGGGATCCTGGATTCGATACACAGTGGAGGCATATTGCACAGTCGTTTGAATCCCACTTTAAACTGTAGGTTCAGTCCTGATTAGTCTATATGTGCATAAAGTGGACTTAAAACAAAACTTAACAAAAAGAAGTAAAAAAAAAGTAAAGTGCTCCCCTGTGCTTTGCACCATGCCATGAAGGCAAATAGGGGATGTGGAGTTAGGGTCCCACACTTTCTTGATCACAGCCGAAGGTGGGGGGTGATGTGATCAGCACCATGCTCCTCGCCGCATTCACCCCACATTTTCCGCCAGGTACCCACTTTATACGATGCTGGGTGGGCACCAGAGCTGCTTGAACAAGTGGGGAAAAATCCCCCCATCGGGGATCGAACCTGGGTCTCTCGAATGGTAGTCAGATGCGTAACGACTGAGCTATCGTGATTTAACCAAAAAGAAGTGCAACTTAATGTACGTGTGACGCAAACTTCATTTCTTAGTCATATTTCAATTTTCTATTATGCACAAACTACACCGCATGAGAGCTGAGAACTTTTCTTATGTCTAACTGATACTCTTTCATCTCTTCTTCATCTTCTTCCTCTTGGGCTACTGTTTTTGTCTTTACTACAGCTAGCAGTTCTCACCTAACGTGATTGTTATTCATGATTGGGGAAGAAAAGACATGGTTGAATAAAAATTACACGTAAGCAAATTACTATCTCTTTCTGCGAAACTTACTTCTAGAGGTTCTATTAATTTTGGTGGCGCATATATATACGAGGGCCACTATTTATATTTTGAGCCTTGGCAACACTGATTGAAGTTAGGTGCAATTTGATGTTTGCACGGAATCGTCTGGCATTATTGACCATAACGTACTTCAAATGTTTTGTCAATAGCTTCATTTGCGTTGTTTATGTTGCCTTGGAGATTGCGCGACAACAATAAAATGGAATTAACTCGTGAACATTTTCGTGCGATGATTTTTTACGATTTTCGACGTGGATTATCAAGACAAGAGTGCATCGATCAACTTACTTCCACATTTGGCGATGAAGTCCCATCCTTTACCACTGTGAAACGCTGGTATGTTTAATCGTGGCCGCCATTCGCTCACCGACGAGAATCGCGAAGGTCGTCCAAAATCAGTTGTTGTTCAAGAAAACATTGATGCTGTGCAAAACCTAATACTGCAAGATCGTCATGTGACATACTGTGAGATTGAGGCAACCATAGGCATTAGTTCCACCAGCATATATAAAATATTACATGATCATTTAGCTGTGAGAAAGGTATGTTCTCGTTGGATCCCACACAATTTGACAAAAACTCAAAAAGACGCTCGCGTCAATTGGTGCAAACAAATGCTCAATAAATACAATCGTGGTGCTTCAAAAGACGTATATAAGATTGTAACAGGTGACGAATCATGGATATATGCATATGAGCCGGAACGTAAACAGCAGTCGACTGTATGGGTGTTTCAAGATGAACCCAATCCAACAAAAGTTGTTCGCGCTCTAAGCACATCGAAACAAATGGACGCCTGTTTTTTCGGAAAAACTGGTCATGTGGCAACTGTGCCTTTAGAGGAACGTAGAACGGTCAACTCTGAATGGTACACAACAATTTGTTTGCCAGAGGTCTTCGGTCAAATATGGAAAACAAACAAACGCCGTCGGATCGTCGGATCATTCTTCATCAAGACAATGCCAGCTGTCACACATCTCGTCTAACAACCGACTTTATGAACAGTCAAAAAATCGAATTGATGGGTCATCCACCATACAGTCCTGATTTGGCACCCAATGACTTCTTCTTGTTCCCGAATGTCAAGAATAAATTGCGTGGACAACGATTTTCGTCGGCGGAAGACGCCGTTGATGCGTTCAAAAACCATATTATGGAGGTGTCTCAAGAAGATTGGAAAAACTAATTTGACAAATGTTTCGAATGAATGCAAAAGTGTATTGACCATAAAGGAGAATACTTCGAAAAACAATAAAGCAGTTTTCAATGCCAAATTCCTGTTTTTTCATTGTTAGGCTCAAAATATAAATAGTGACCCTCGTATATATACTCTTTCGCAGAAAGAGTTAGTAATTTGCTTACATGTAATTGTTATTCAACCATGTCTTTTCTTCCCCAATCATGAATAACAATCACGTTATGTGATTATATATATATATATATATATATATATATACACCTTCCGCATTGCAACAGCACATTGCAGATGACATATACAGGGTGTTTCTAAAGGTCGTTTACAACGCTTGGGAGGTGATTCCTCACACGAAAACAAGCAAAAAGTCTAAGTTCCATTTTTACGACTGAGGCTTCGTTTCCGAGATAGGAGCCTCGCAAAAGGTGACAAAGTGAACGTCACACCTAACTGGGACGAATACTATCACAGATAGAGAGGCGGTTCCAAGGGAATCATAAAGGAATCGTATGTGCTCAGTCCGGAAGTCACTATGAAAAGTTCACTGCACGCATGCGCAATGGAGTCCTCAAAGGAATTGGGGATTTCCAGCAACAACAATGCATGGAAAAGGTATGTAACGCAGCAAGAAGGACCGTGACAATGAGAAATGCGTTAAAGACAACACATCCCGACCTCAAACATCAAAACATGACCACCGAACACAAAATCCGAAAAGTTGAGCACGGTTGCATACCCCAGTTACACGCGAGGAATGAACGAATCATGTCATGTGGCATACGAGAGACAGGAGGAGGGAAAGAAAAACACAATATCAGATGATTGCGACAACGTGTATTTTTACACGCGACAACTGCGTAATATCCCCCCCCACACACACACACAACAAACAACAAATGCTACAATATCTTACGCACAGACAGTCCGTGTCACTGTACACCAACTGAAGATGTCACTTTCACCACACAAAGGGGTGGGGAGCAATACCAAAAGTGTTCTCACTGGTATTTGCCGAGGGCAATAATCACAGACGGTTTTCAAAATGTCTGCCGTTTACTTCTACGCAGAGATGACAGCGACGAATCAAGGATTGTCGAGTACGAGCAAACAAGCCAGGTGTATCTGCTACCGTCGCGGCGGCGACGTTGATGCGAGCAACGAGGTCCTCAGCTGATGTGACAGGTGTGTCGTATACGAGGGTTTTCATTTCTCCCCAGAAGAAAAAATCGAGAGGGTTGAGATCTGGCGACCTCGGTGGCCAATGCACAGGCTCATCCCTACCAATGAACCTATTGCGAAACACGTCATGCAGGAAATGTCGTACATTACGATCGAAATGAGCTGGTGCACCATCGTGTTGGTACCACATTTCTTGCCGCAGTGCCAAAGGTACGGTCTCCAACAGTTCAGGCAGAACCTCACTAAGAAATGCATGATACGTGCGACCATTCAGGCGAACAGGGAGAATGTATGGTCCAATTAAATGATCATGTACTATCCCGCACCACACATTCACTGAAAACCTGTGCTGGTGATGGGCCACAAAAAGTGCATGTGGGTTGTCAAAGTCCCATACATGACTGTTTCTACTATTGAAGACATCCATCCTGGTGAAAATGGCTTCATCTGTTCACAATACGTTTGCCCCGAAGTGAGGGTTTGTGTCCAGCTGATGCAACAACCATTGGCAAAACTCCATACGAGGGCGAAAGTCACGAGGTAACAGTTCTTGTACTTTCTGCAGTTTAAAAGGGTGCATTCCTTCATCTGACAACACTCGCCAAACATTCACATGAGACGTGTTTCGTGCCCGAGCGAGTACTCGCGTACTGGTGCCAGGATGTTCTGCGACCGCTGTTAACACATCTTCTGCAAACTGATGTGTGCGTACACTTCGGGGTCTTCCAACTTCTTGTCGCGGTGGTAACACTGACCCTGTTTCACGCAGTCGACTGTCCACTACCTGAAAGAAGGTGTGAGACGGTAAACGTCTATGTGGAAAGCGTTCTCCATAAAGACACCTTGCCTCACGGCTATTACCACGTGCCTCCCCATACATGAGATGCATGTCTGCTAGCTGCTGGGTCGTATACGCAGCCATCTGTGTAATAGGGAGCTGGAACTGCAAAGTATTGTTTTTGTTTAACACTGGCACACTGCACAAATTGGCCGTATCACCGTACGAACACCACAGACCAATTGTTGCGATACTTGACTTGCCCACTCCACCACGTCAACTTCTTTCAATGCAACATACTAGTACTCTTCAATGCGTATGACAACCTAGAGCGAACTGCTGATCATATCCCAGCACCTGCAACACGATTGGGACGACTGCCGGAGAGAACCAACCCTTCGAGCTCCTCTCGCGGGAACAGCAGTCATGAAGGTCAAACGTAGACTACGAGAGCCAGACTTGCCTGTGCAGCGCTTCCAAAACTGGTCTCTTTTACGTCACAATGATCGCGTGCGAACACTTTTGGTATTGCTCCCCACCCCCTTTGTGTGGTGAAAGTGACATCTTCAGTTGGTGTACAGTGACACGGACTGTCTGTGCGTAAGATATTGTAGCATTTGTTGTTTGTTGTGTGTGTGTGGGGGGGGGGATATTACGTAGTTGTCGCGTGTAAAAATACACGTTGTCGCAATCATCTGATATTGTGTTTTTCTTTCCCTCCTCCTGTCTCTCGTATGCCACATGACATGATTCGTTCATTCCTCGCGTGTAACTGGGGTATGCAACCGTGCTCAACTTTTCGGATTTTGTGTTCGGTGGTCATGTTTTGATGTTTGAGGTCGGGATGTGTTGTCTTTAACGCATTTCTCATTGTCACGGTCCTTCTTGCTGCGTTACATACCTTTTCCATGCATTGTTGTTGCTGGAAATCCCCAATTCCTTTGAGGACTCCATTGCGCATGCGTGCAGTGAACTTTTCATAGTGACTTCCGGACTGAGCACATACGATTCCTTTATGATTCCCTTGGAACCGCCTCTCTATCTGTGATAGTATTCGTCCCAGTTAGGTGTGACGTTCACTTTGTCACCTTTTGCGAGGCTCCTATCTCGGAAACGAAGCCTCAGTCGTAAAAATGGAACTTAGACTTTTTGCTTGTTTTCGTGTGAGGAATCACCTCCCAAGCGTTGTAAACGACCTTTAGAAACACCCTGTATACATACCCCATCCACACTTAAGGAGTTAAATGTTATCATACTTCATCATCTCCAGTCTCAGGATGCTTCAGGATAGAAGTCCAACTGCTTTCTTCTCATTCTCTCTACTGCCTGCTCTTTCCACCGATATCATGGTTTCACTTTGTCTTTTTCCTCAATCCTTCTTTCTAGATCCTTCCTCTTCACATGCTCATCTCATCTGTGCCTGATCTATAAAATATGCTTCACTACACCCACTCTCTGTCAAAGCTCCTCAGTCCTCATTGTGTCTCATCTGGCCTTCCCTGCTATACCTCTTAAGAATTTAATTCCAAATGCATTCATTGTCCACAACTCTGCTTCATGCATAATTATAGGTAGAGCTCGGACGTTTGGCAAAATGCATTTGTTTTCCTACATTGATAAAACTTTTCTTGGTATACATTTTTATGTTGTTGCTATTGTTTTAGAGGCTTTTTAATTTTGCCTATTTTATATCCTACTGCCTATTTTTAATTTTAATGCTTTTTTTTTTCATTTTCAATAAAATTTTAGAATGTTTGTTTAACAAATGTGCACAACTTATTTTTCTTTCATAAACGTTTATTAGCACATTATGGTGTTGCCAAGACAATTACAAAGCTGTAAAAGGGGTGAAACTCTTATAGCATCCATGAAAGTATTCGAGGAATCGGTGCAGCAGCTGGTTGAAGTACCAGGAGAAAAAGTTAGCTGTTGCAGAAAAGTGTGAATGTGTAATGAGTACAAATGTGGAACTGGAAAAATTGAAAACAATTTGTGATATTCCTTTCTTACTTACTTCTTCTTCCCCTTCGTGCTGTTAGGCTTCGGGGTCCTTCAGCCATCTGCTAAAACTCTTCCTATCTTGTGCCATTCTCTTAACTTCCATTAATGTCTTCCCTCTTTTAGTAACCATTTCTGACAGCTATTGTTCCCATTCTATCCGAGGTCTTCCTCTTCCTTCTGGTCACGCTTACATTACTTGTGTCGGTTTTCTTTCTTCTCCCATTCTGATAACATGACCATACCAGCCTCCTGTGTTCTTCTCTCTATTATCTCTTCAATTGATTCTACTTGTAGCTGTTCCCTGATTTTAGTTTTCCTGATTCTATCTCGTCTTGTTTTCGCTACCACTCTTCTGAGGAATTTCATCGATGTTGATATTAATCTACGTTTATGCTTATTTTGGAGCATTAAGCTTTCTATGCCATAGAGCATTGTTGGGGTAATTATGGTTTTATAAATCCTTAATTGTGATATTCCTAAAGGCAGAAATTCTTTTTCTGATGATATGAATCTGGTTACAATAGCCTGTTTGATGGATGCTCCAATTACTTCTCTCGAAGAGAGAGATCATTTCCTGTTACAAAAAAGCATTCTTTCTGGCTAGCTATGAATGTTGAGGGGTTAGGTGCAATCAAGAAAACAAAGGAAAGAAAAATGTTATTTCATGTAGATTTTAACTTTTTGAGTGAAATTATAAATACAAGTGAATTGGAATTTGCAACATTTTTCCAGTTTATTGTGCCTACCTTTTTTAGCTTTTGGTGCCTATTTTCCACGTATAATGTCCATTTGCCAGCCTATTCTAATGAAAATAAATGCCTCAACTTCTCGGGCTCTAATTATAGGTATTACGTAGGCACTTCCTTGTTCCATATGAATCCCCTGACTTTGAAGAGGATTCAGTTCTTGGGCTCTAATTATAGGTATTACGTAGGCACTTCCTTCTTCTATATGAATACCCTGATTTTGAAGAGGATTCAGTTCTTGAGCTCTAATTATAGGTATTACGTAGGCACTTCCTTGTTCCATATGAATCCCAACTTTGAAGAGGATTCAGTTCTCAGGCTCTAATTATATGTATTACATAGGCACTTCCTTGTTCCATATGAAAACCCTAACTTTCAAGAGGATTCAGTTCCATGTTCTCTTCATCCATTTATCTCCTCATCTATTCTTCTGCTTCCTTCAGTAATATATCAGTTATAAATATTCTTATTCTCTCTCAGTGCATCTGTGAATTTTTTAAAGAAAAGCTCCAGAAGACTGATACAGCAAAATTGCACATACTCCAAAATTTATAAATAATCTGAGCATGTTTAAAATTTCTTCGAAGTGGTATTTTGGCTTATCTCTTAAATAACAGAACCTACAACTTTGTTTGATTCTGTGTTTTGCAAATATGTTTTTAGACATGGGTTGATAAAAATATATAATCAAGGCAGCTGATTTGTATATTTCTTTGTTAGTCAATCACTACAATGGGAATGAATGATGATTAGATGAAACTGAAGTCAAGCTCACGACTTGAACCTGGACTGTTGGCATAGCTCAACACATTCAACCACTGAGGCATCTCAAATCAGCTGATGATTAGAATGTTATTACAACTGTATTACCCAGCAAATATATGTATTAACAACTTAATCATACAATAACAAGTATTTTATCAGCAGAGAACGGTTTGATTTAATTTGGTTCTTAAAATAGTTATTGGTGTTGCAGCATAAAGGCTATTTGCCCCTTCACCCAATAGGAGACTCGATCTACTTAAAAACAATAAAAGCTAATTTGAGCCAGTACGTAAATAAAAATTAAAACTGCAATAAAACTTCTTAAGAACAGTAATAAAATAAAAAACTGACTGAAAGCTGAAGCTATATACCTCACAGTATCTGGACTGCAGGTGCATGTACCACAGCCTAGTTAACCTGCACTAATGCTATTTCCAGGGTGTACTGATGAAGAGAGGTTGGAATTGTTAGAAATTAAAATTTTGTTAATGAAAATAGGTTACCTGGAATTATCCCAAGGCCACATAAGGCGAAGAGAGCTAGGCTTCCCATAATAAACCCTCTGCTCTGTGGAACCTGGAATTCCATGATGTAGGCCCAGACTACTACATACAATCCTGACATGCTAGAAATCAAGATATCAAAAAAATATTTACAATAAACCTAGCTTAACAACAAAATTTTCAAAAACAAAATAGGCAAGAAGAATGATATAGATATTGCGACTGTACAGATATTCATACCAATGTACCAGTATCGGTTGAAATTTAGTCACCGTTACCACCTAATACTTTTCTGGAATTTGGGTGTCTCGCAAAAATGGCCCATGATACTTTAGTCTAAATATCCTGGAAATTATGCAAAATGCAGAATTTTCATTATTTTTCAACAGCATTGTGTGGAGAAATTGATTTGTTTTAAAGTGATTATCTCATGTGAAAATATGAATATTTTTGAAGCAAACTAGGGTAGATTTCTATGGTACAGTCGCAATGGGATACTTATTTATAAAAAATTACGAAGTACTACTTTGAATGGCATGAACTGCATCCTACCTGGCCTACCTTACTACTTATAAAGCTGAAGTTAATGTTACGATTTGGCACACACAGTGTAGAAATTTCAGCAAAAAATAAAGGCTTGACCAGGACTCAAACCTGGGTCTCTGGCATACGTTCCATTGGCACAGGACCAACAGCTAGCCCTGAATATATAAAAGTTTGAGTGAGCCTGGGCTAATGGTACAAAGCACACAAGGAAGCTTTCAGATCAAAGTGAGAAGAGACATGCAACAGGCAACATGTGACATGTGGGTTACCTTCATGCCCATGGGCACTGCGCAAATTAAGATTTCTGCTTTGAGGGGATGCACACTCAGTGGTGTATTTGTGATTTCATTTCGGGGAGGGGGGGACAGGGTAGGTTGTTTTTTTTGGATATGCGAATTTGAATACTTTACCAGTCAGTAAAATAAACTATTGATTTGTGGTTCAAAGTACCTTAGAACCTAAGTCATTAAATCTTATGATAACATTTACACGTAATTGAGAAACACTTCTTTACATTCTAAGAGAACCCCAACTCACACACAAAAGGAGCTATCTAACTAATTCAATTCAATGCAAACATATATGTTAAGCCGCAATTTGTTTGAACAATGGTGCTCTCATCAACCAGAATACTGAAAACATCTCCTTTTTGAAAAACCTCTGCACCCAACGACAATGTAGACAAGTAAACAACATTGAACAAAGAACTTCAGGCATGAAGTAGGATGCAATTGGTTTAAAAGTTAATTAACTGCTTTCAGAATGAATTTTTAATTATGTTTACCATAGTTAAGAAATGATATACCATATGTTTTCATTCATTTTTCTTTGAGGGGGATAAAAACATGCCTGGCAGAGATAAAAATAATTTTCTTTTGTCCAGATAATTTCTCTTGGGGGGGGGATCCCAGCATCCCCCCCCTGCCCATTAATTCATGCACTGCCCATGGAAGTGAAACGACTAGCGACTTGGTCCCCTCCAGTCCATAAGAAAAGGCTTCATTGTGCATGTGCGACCAACAGAGCAATAATGCACATATTGTGAAAAGTGCAAATAATACACAAGCGACATGCAACATGTGCAGCTTGTCATGTCACTTTTGTATGAAAGATTCCCCTAGTTTATATTTTCAAAAAAGCTTTCATATCCCCTTTTCTATTGCAATTATTACTGATTTAATTTGATTTGATTAAAGCTTTTCTGCAAGGGCTGAATTGATGTTAATAATAAAAACAAATTGTGATCAGTATTTCGTACTGCTTCATTGCAGTTATTTCAAGAACCAGTGAGGCAAGTAGAATATATTTAAATTGTAATACTTGTGAAAAAATTCAGGAAATTGTGCTATGGCAGATAAAAGACCTAACCTTGAAATTCATGCTGTGCTGTTAAGTGTGTTTTGCATGTTTGTCCTCATGTGGTAATTGCACAAACAGCTCTTTATTATGGTTATTATATTACGTAACTTTTATTTTAAATACTATCAATGAATGTGTTTAGACTCACAGGTAATTCTTATTGAGAGTGAAAATAATTCTTGAACCTAACATTTTGACTGACCAGAATATTGTTTGACAATAACTTGTTCATTCTGTTCATGAACCTTTGCAGTTATGCTAATACACGTATGTTGCTAGATTACTTTAAAAGGTAATACTTCCATGAGTGCCATGTAAAATTCTAGCTTCAGTCTGACTCTGGAGCTAGGTGGTCTAGTTGATAAGGCATCTGACTGTTGCATGGGAGAACAGAGTTCAATTCCCAGGGTGGGTAATCTATCAGAATATTGTCAATCCTGTCTCTGCATAAAGCAGCTCTGGTGTTCACCAGCCTCTAATAAATGGGTACCTGGGGGCAACCCTGAAGGGTAAAGGCAGCTGGAACATGGTGCTGATCACAAGACCCCCAGAAAAATTTGCTGAGACTGCAAATATGTGGTACTCCACCTTCACATCCCACTATGTGGCTTTGTGATATGGTGCAATGGACACAGGAAAATTTACCTTCTTTTCACCATTGTGACTAGAGTACTGTATAGAACTACTTTTGCTCACTCATACTCATTTGAGTCTCCCATGCTTGAGCTTTTACCATGGAATATCATTTTAATGTGATAATAATCATAGACATATGTGTAAAATATCTGTCCTGGTAGTTTCAGCCCACAATCATATATCACTGCATTGGTAAGATAGACAAAACTACATTTTAACATGGTGATATTGACTATGTTTACTTAAGTTTCAATTTCACTGTGTCCTTCACCTCACAATCCATATTTGAGGGCCCACTACCAGAGACAAATTACGGTAATACGTGTACTGCTGGGCTTCAAGCATATACCGCTTGTTTTGCCCGTTCGAGTGTTATTTGCTCGAGCGAAGAAGCTCTCGATTTCGTATGCCATTTAGTGTCGTACATGCAAACTATTAGGCACTTGAGCAAAATGCTCTCCCTACAGCACTCTAATTGTGATGCTAGGTTGCACAATCTCCCTTTCATTCAGTTCACTGCACTTCATTAAGGTAACTGTAGCCCTCAAACTTGATCTGACAAAATCAGTGGAATTAGGTTATTACTTTCGAACAATGGTCAACGTGCTGTTTCACTTCTTTGAGGCAAGTTTTGAAGGCACTAACCACAACTGGGGATACACGGAACATAAACATAATTCCATGTTGAGACACAAGATACTCACAGGAAATGTTGTGCCATTGACAGAACGAAGAAGAGCCAATAGATATCGATGAAGCTGATGATTAGGTAAAGTGATGAGGTGGCGATCATTGAAATGGTGAGCAGCAACTTACGACCCCACACGTCAGCCAATAAGGGAATGAATATGCTTCCCAAAATTGTTCCTGGAAAGCAAATACAGTACACATATGAAAAATATTTCAATTATGGGTGAGCCGATGCTGACACTGGTGAGCTATCGGCTCAGTCCCTAACTTCATTTTTAAAAATAACATATTAGCACGTATGTTCCACACAATGGCCATGCGGTCTAAGGTATCATGCTTTGGGCTCTGGCTATGGAACGCGTGCAGGTTCGAGTCTCCTGGGGTAAGCGTAACAACTTTTCTCCTGAGATTTCGACCTGTGTATGGGACTGGTGGCCACCCAGCATTGTGAGAAAATTGGGGAGCTACGAAGAGTAGTGTATCCCGGTCATGGAAACTTACAACAACAACAACTGGAGGTTCATTGTGCTGACCACACGTCACCCCGTAACCAGTTGGTTGATCTCCCACCTTGGTAGGTGGGAGCGAGGCTGGGAGTCAGTAGGTATGTCCTGACCCTCATGGGCTGTTGCGCTAGGGGTTACATATTATAACGTGCAACACATTGATATAAAACTCTCACAATTTCCACTTCCATATTAGCCAGAAAATTTTAAAATAAAAATTTCCCGACTGTTCTTATTTAACATGCAAATAATCAAGTTTATTAAAGTTGCACCTGCCATTCATGAGAATCAAGTATATTCAATATTGTTCAAAATTAATAAACAAAAATAAACCATAAAAGCACTTTTATACAGAGGTTGCTGAAAGTAAAAAGTTGTTTTTCAATATCAAATTCCAAAATTGATTATGTAATAATGCCAATAATACAATCAATTAATATGATAATTACCATATGTAATATACTTTGGAAGACTTTTAGTTGGAAACCAGATGAATGAATATCTGGCACAACTGTTATATTATTATTATTATAATTATTTCAAAATGTCTTAATACACGGAAATACATAAAAAAAATCTTATTTTCATGTATCTTATGCCCACCTCAATTGAGGTAAATCTTTGAAAGGGAAAATGTTGGTCTCTAACATAATAATCTCATTTTGAATTTGGATTATGGTCTCATGGAAACATTTATTTATTTTCGGTTTGACTGGTGGAATATAAAAACATCAGGTTCTAACCTGGTTTATGTATTTTACACACTCATTGGCCAAACTAAAATCCCTGATTTTGAAATAATGTACATACTCCTATGCCAATTTTCCTGACTTTTCAGTATTTCCAGATCAGTGGGCACACTGACTCTAGTTTTAGACCTCCTGATTTGTACTTTAGTTCCTGCTGGAATACGAACTAACAGATCTTTCTTTCTATTGTCACAAACATAAGGTTGTTAAGCTTTTCTTTTACAATCAAATAACAATGACATCAATTCCCATTAGGATGTGGCCTTCCCAATGGCATAGCTACTGGTAATGTTGTCAGTCATCTTGTAATCAAGGGATCCCAGGTTTGAAGCACATAATGGTTCAGAACTCACTTTACACAATATGCCATCCCAGTTAGCATTTCTGTGCATAAAGTGGACTTAACACAAACTCAAAACTCAAACTCTTCTGACTCTCAGCCTTTGTGATGTCCATGTTGGACAAGGAAGTGTCAGCATCATGCCAGACAAACTCTGTCGATATGTGGATGGGCATTGTCTTGTCGAAAAAAAGTCATTTTTCAAGCATGCCACAAAATGAATATTTAGGTGAATATTATTTATTTTCTAACAGTGTATTCTTTTCATTGTGGTTAAGCGGCAGATATACTGCACATTATAGCAAGAAACTAAATTACCTCACTATCATTACCTGCTTTCCTGTATGTTTTAAGTCTTGTCAACTGGACAAGAGTGAGTTCATAATCACACTCTGGTTGTGGCAATAGATAGCTCATGACATCAACATCCATTGTTGTAATGAGAACAATTATTCCACACATGAAGACAAGCTTGATGTTGAACATGGTTCCACCTTAAATAAATACAGATTGAAAAATTTAACGTTCAAGTAAAGCATACTGTTAATTAATTAAATAAACTGATTTATCAATTACACATATCCAATGGTTTGCAGGAACATGATTATATTTTTTATTGTCTTTAGTAACAAGAGATTTATGATAATACAAAATTATTTAATGTAATAGGCACCATATTTCTAGATCGTCAATATGCCAGCATGAATTTATTACTATTACAAGAAAAACATGAATAATTTAATAAACAGTATTGTATAAATAAGGTTAAATAAATATTTGTCGCACTTCGGAACTTTACAACACTTTGAAATGTTACTAATGATACCATACAGAAAACAAGAAGCACAAAAAGACTATAATGAATTTCTTCATATTAAGAATTCTGTAATTACAAAATGCTATTCATACGCAAAATGTATATGTGTATATGTCCTATAATAAAGGCTAATGTTTGAATATAACTTACTGGCCAGTTGAAGAGCAGTGTTAAAATCAGTGCAATATGTTTCCTCTTGAGTTTTACCTGGAATGCAAATTCAGACAAATATGAACATTTTGTCAATAGCTTGTAAACATGAAATGATGGCTTATTTTAATGAAATATCAAACATTTCCATTTGATTTCAAAACAATATCAAAAGGTTTTGGTTTTCTAAACGTCCTGCACTGTGGCCATGTCGTCTATACTCTGTCCTTGGTGTGTCTGGAGGACAAGTAGTGACACAAGGTGGCTCCACCAACAAACACGTGAGAGGCAACAGGATTGCGTGGCAGGGGAAAGTGACTGCAATTACCAGCCTTCACAGCAGCGTGTACTGCTTCACTCTGCCCATCCGATCCCCCCCCCCCTTCTCTGCTGCTATGTGCGGCTTGCTCCTGAGATTCTGAGGATAGAGTATAAGGCAACAGGCTTTGGCTCGAGCTGAGTCCAGGTCTGAATCTCCTGGAGGGAAACATTAAACTTTTCCCCTGAGATTTCGGCCAGTGTATGGGACTGGTGGCCACTCACCATCATGAGAAATTGGGCAGCTATGAATGAGTAGCTTAACCTGGTCATGGAAACCTAAGACATCAGAAAGTTAAAATAAATGAACAATATGTACTAAAATACCTTCTACTTTCTAACTTACACCCGGAACAAAATGACTTCGGGCCTCATAACAAAAGCACAAAAAACTACATCTTTATCACAGGCCGGAGGATAAGTCCCGAATCATTGACTTTTTCTTGTATGTACGCATTGCTTGCATGATAGAATTATTTTCCTGTAGTTTACGGTTATTACAAGCATAAGAAAACAGTTTTTTCTTTGTGACGTTTCAGGAGAACACACGCTCCTTTCATCAGACATTTATTTTCATTTTGACTAAAGATACAGTTATAACAATGGTTAGTAATTTTTAAACAAAAAGAATCTGTTATATAATGGATGTTGTCAATGTTACATTGTTGTAATATAGCAACTTAACTGTGAAAAAAGCAGTCTATTTTTTTAAATTATGAATCCCAAATATCATCAGGTAATTCAAATTCATCATTGTTTTCACAAAGTCTCTTGATGTTTTCTGTTACATTAAATTTTAAAGATGGTGGCTTACTCCATTTGTGAAAAAGAAAACTCCACACTGGATCTATGTTACCATTTTCATTATTTAATTTATTCCAGTGTTCTTCTGCAATGAACGAGGCTTCCCAGACATTCAACTCTGTGTTTCCCGTTAATCTTTTTAAAACCCTTCTCTTTTTAATCAAATGCTTCTCTTCGATGATATGAGTTGACAAACCTGTTCTTGGGTTTAGATTTATAATGTCCAAATCATGTTCGTGCCATCTTATTGCCATTTTCCTTGCTGTTTGTCCCACATAATCTTTTGAACATGAACAACTTATATTATATATTCCTGTGGTTTCCACATCTGGTAGCGAGTTTCTCATTTTGAATTCATTAAATGTACATTCCAAACTTCTTGGTGATTTAAAAACAATTTTGAAATTAAAACTTCTAAAAATGTTTGCAATTTTATGTGAGAATCCCTTGTGGAATGGAATGCACACAAATTTCTTTTCAACAGATTTTTCATCTTTGTCTGTATTTCTCTTTTCCTTTAGTTTTCTTGCAACTTGTTTTTTGATTTGGTTTATTCTGGTAGTGTGAAAGCCATTTTCTTTTGCTATATTAAAGAGCCTTTCTTCTTCATTTTTGATATCCTCATTATTAGAACATAGTCTTTGTGCTCTCAGGAAAAAATTTAAAAATATGTTATCCATTGTTATACGCGAATGTTCTGATTTGGCATGGATGTATTTTTCCCCCGATAATTTTTTTCTATGGACTGATGTTTGAATTATTGAGTCAGTTGTCTTAATTTGCAGATCAAGGAAAGAAATTACATTGTTATTCATGGGTTCGCAAGTGAATTTTATGCGACGATGTGATTCATTTAACGATTTAAATACGTCCATGATGGTGTTCTCATATTTAGCAATAATTAGCACATCATCTACATATCCTGGAACTCCAATACGACCCATCATTGCAACTTTCACACATCCTGCATACAAACTATCCAAATATTTAGTTGAAAGACTTGCTATAATTAAACAACAAACACCATTCAGTGTTAAAAATGCATATGAAGTGAAACAGAAACTAAAAAATATTGTTTGGAATAGTGAGTATCGTATTGCAAGTTTTGATGTAGAAAATTTATATCCTAGTGTCCCAATAGAAGGTGCCACAGATGCATTACACAGATGGCTTATTGAGATGAAGGTTAACCCAGTAGAATCATGGGAAATGGTTCGATGGTTTACTGTATGTGCAAATTACAATTACTTTATATTTGATGGCAAAATCTATCAGCAAAATAATGGTCTATCAATGGGAAACCCAGTATCCGGAATCATCTCCAGCATTTTCCTTCATTACATAGAATCTCCAATTGTTAATGCGATAGGTGCGGATATCAAACTCTACATCAGATATGTAGATGATGTGCTAATTATTGCTAAATATGAGAACACCATCATGGACGTATTTAAATCATTAAATGAATCACATCGTCGCATAAAATTCACTTGCGAACCCATGAATAACAATGTAATTTCTTTCCTTGATCTGCAAATTAAGACAACTGACTCAACAATTCAAACATCAGTCCATAGAAAAAATTATCGGGGGAAAAATACATCCATGCCAAATCAGAACATTCGCGTATAACAATGGATAACATATTTTTAAATTTTTTCCTGAGAGCACAAAGACTATGTTCTAATAATGAGGATATCAAAAATGAAGAAGAAAGGCTCTTTAATATAGCAAAAGAAAATGGCTTTCACACTACCAGAATAAACCAAATCAAAAAACAAGTTGCAAGAAAACTAAAGGAAAAGAGAAATACAGACAAAGATGAAAAATCTGTTGAAAAGAAATTTGTGTGCATTCCATTCCACAAGGGATTCTCACATAAAATTGCAAACATTTTTAGAAGTTTTAATTTCAAAATTGTTTTTAAATCACCAAGAAGTTTGGAATGTACATTTAATGAATTCAAAATGAGAAACTCGCTACCAGATGTGGAAACCACAGGAATATATAATATAAGTTGTTCATGTTCAAAAGATTATGTGGGACAAACAGCAAGGAAAATGGCAATAAGATGGCACGAACATGATTTGGACATTATAAATCTAAACCCAAGAACAGGTTTGTCAACTCATATCATCGAAGAGAAGCATTTGATTAAAAAGAGAAGGGTTTTAAAAAGATTAACGGGAAACACAGAGTTGAATGTCTGGGAAGCCTCGTTCATTGCAGAAGAACACTGGAATAAATTAAATAATGAAAATGGTAACATAGATCCAGTGTGGAGTTTTCTTTTTCACAAATGGAGTAAGCCACCATCTTTAAAATTTAATGTAACAGAAAACATCAAGAGACTTTGTGAAAACAATGATGAATTTGAATTACCTGATGATATTTGGGATTCATAATTTAAAAAAATAGACTGCTTTTTTCACAGTTAAGTTGCTATATTACAACAATGTAACATTGACAACATCCATTATATAACAGATTCTTTTTGTTTAAAAATTACTAACCATTGTTATAACTGCATCTTTAGTCAAAATGAAAATAAATGTCTGATGAAAGGAGCGTGTGTTCTCCTGAAACGTCACGAAGAAAAAACTGTTTTCTTATGCTTGTAATAACCGTAAACTACAGGAAAATAATCATTGACTTGTTGATAAATACAAGAGACTTGGTAGGATTAATTGTTCTAGCATTAAAGATATTTTCAATAGAGTCCAATCGATATCTGCTCTCCAACGGCCACCATCTTGAAAATAATCTGCCATATTTGATATATCTTGGGAACGGTGTCTCCTATCAACGTCCAGTTTTCTCAGAAATGTTCCAAATAGTGTAAACTTTCATAATAAATCAATAAATCTATTTTTGAAAATAAGAAATAGAAGTTTTTCAGAAAAACTACAAAATATTTTATGAGAATAACTGCAAGTTGAAAGTTTTAACAATGATTCTTTTTCAAAAATTATGTTGACTTGTTTGTAAATTGTATTTCTCTTAAAATGTTATTTACAGTAAATTTATAAATCTAGAAAAAATAGGGATTCAGTTCGTCTAAAGATTTGTAACAAACACTAAGTAATCTTATAAAATAGAAAAATGCCATTGTTTGTTCGAGAATTATTAATTAAGACTTTCTGAAAAACTTCTATTTCTTATTTTTCAAAAATAGATTTATTGATTTATTATGAAAGTTTACTCTCTTTGGAACAATTCTGAGAAAACAGGATGTTGATAGGAGACACCATTCCCGAGATATATCAAATCAAAAAATATCAAATATGGCGGATTATTTTCAAGATGGCGGCCATCAGAGTGCAGATATCGATTGGCTACTCGACTGAAAATATCTTTAATGATAGAACAATTAATCCTACCAAGTTTGCTTTTATCAACAAGTCAATGATTCGAGACTTAGCCTCCAGCCTGTGATAAAGATGGTTTTTTGTGCTTTTGTTATGAGGCCCGAAGTCATTTTGTGGTGGGTGTAATTATGTATAACACTTGAATTTTTATCCAAAATACAACTTTAGATTGTTCACTCACAAGATAGGATAAAGTTACAGCATGGCATTTAATTTTTAAAATTGAGGTTCAGGAGCAGTTTCACATACATCCTAAATTAATGCCGTAACCACATGATCATAGTAGATTTTGACAAAGAAAATGAAAAGATCTTTACAAATGAGTATATGAGAATTAAATTATATTCATAAAAAATATAACAAAATGGCAAAGCTTCTGCACTAAAGTTTGTTTATGGATGTATCAGATTAGTAAAATTATCGGAAATGCATCCGAACATGAAGAAGTACTGTGATGGTCCAATAAGGATCGCCATAACCAGAGTAGCACAATCAAATGAGGTGGGCCAGGCAATGGCTGGGTGAAGAAGCAGAAGTCTCCAGGTTGAAAGAGGCATATCTACTTCTGACGCTTCTCGGTGCACTGCGTCTCCTAAATGGAACTTGTTCGGACGAACTCCTGCATTGGTTCAATTCAATTCACTGCCAATGTTCCATGGCAGACTGAGAGCAAACTTTGCAGTAGGCCTAAGGATGGGTAATTCCTGGGTATGTGTGCCTGCATTCGGATATGGTTACCGGCTGGTATTAGTAGATACAATATGGTACAATCTTCTCACAATTGGATACACTGACCATAGAGATACACACTAAAAGTTTTAAAACAGTATGCTATTTTGTCATGATGTGTGCAAACGCTACCTATCAATATTGCCTACTGAAGTACAATTGAATCGGTGAGACTAAGGAGGGAAAGATTCCACTCGATCTTACTTTCGGGAAATAAAAAGAAAACCTCATAGCAACCAAAACTAAAAGCTGGATGAAGAAACTTACAACTACAAACTTATTCATCATAACCATAGTAACAATATTCCATAAGTGGTTTGTTTTTAAAACCTTTATTTTAACTCTGATATGTATTCAAAGTATTCTGCCCAGTTTATTCAAAAAGTGGACTTTCCCTTCTTGGTCTCACCTGTTCAATTTTTTGCCTCAACAATTTCCCAAATTCCATATTCTCCTGGAGACTGACATTCATTTACTGTATCCACACTTGTTTAATTTGCATGTTACTTTTGATTGAAACTATATGTGTAATTTTGAGAAAAGTCTCCCATAAAAGAGACTACTTAAGGCTTGGTTGAACCTTTGGCCAACGCCAGCGAAACTGTTTTCGAAATTTCCTCTCCTTTTGATAAACTGCTATGATAATTCAAAATCTGAAAAATTATATGTACTTAGAATTCCTCTTACATCATTCACGTGGTTTGCTTTCGCTGTTGTCTCAGTATTCACAACAGTTTCGTGGCTACGTAAATCTATTCAACTATTGTGGGAGATTAACATGAATGCTGTAGAACAAATTCTAAGCTGATGTACTCTTTCAGATTTTGGACTATCATAGTGATTCATTGATAACAGCTATGTAGACATCGGACAAAAGTCCAGGCAAGCCTTAATGAGTGAACATTGTGCTCTTTCCTTATGGCAGTGAAATGACAGATATCAAGCATGAGCATTAAAGTTGATGAAATTCATAAAATGGTGATGTCGTTTCAACAGACGTTCGTCATTAGCTAAATAAGTGTTTACGAAAATTATTTGTTATGAGTGGAGTGAGATTAACTATTTTCAGAAAGTGTGTCACATAGTAAATATTGGTTCAACTAAACTCCGCGACAGGTTACGTTTGCACCGGGCTTTATGTATTAATCCGTGCGAGAATGGTGCTCAGAATCTTCCGTGCCAGTCTTGCCTCAACCGTCGAGCCATTCATATTACATACAGTGAGAAAATCGGCAGTATTGCAGCAGAACTATATTCTGTGTGCACGTTTAGGTCCATATAAGCGAAAAGTTGCTGCAAACCTAACCTGTCACGAGGTATACACAGATATATCACTGCCATTTTGAAGCGAACACTTAAATCAGCTTCAACAAATTACAAGGGAAAAAAACTGTTTCATGCTAAAACAATTTAATTTTTAAAAATTAGAAATAAAACGTTACCTTTTGTGGATATGTTTGCTACATGGCGATGAGGAGGATGAACTCTCTTAAATATTGCAGATTCTCCATCCATCTTCTGCTATCACAGATCAACTTTGCTCCCATGACTTGCCAGGCACCACCTGTCCACCATCACTAATGAAAAAAAAATCATCCTAATTGTATGTATAATGTACAGCTGTATCCATTTAATGTATCAATAAGGAAAGAGAGTTAAAAATGTATTAATTCATTTTGTATCTGTGCAAATGTATGGCAAACAATTGCCAATTATATTATTATGGCAAGCTGTATTTTAAAGTGAAATATAAATTATATAATCAAATAACAACAGAACAAACTTGAACATGACTTGAACATTACATAATATAAAAGATTGTCTGAAAATTATATTCAGAAATATGTAGTTTCTTTATCTCATTAATGATTTTTGTTATTATCACATCAGAGAAATTGTTTCAGTACTGCATTATGTTGCATTAATTAAATGTAGTAAAAAAGTAAAAGTAAAGTGCTCCCCTGTGCTTAGCACCACACCATGAAGACATATGGGGGGTGTGGGAGTAACGCCCCACACTTTCTTGATCTGGTCGTGAGTGTGGGTGATGTGATCTGCATCATGCCCCTGACTGCCTTTACCCCCCAGGGTTTCCCCCAGGTACCCATGTCACTCGACGCTGGGTGGGCGGCGGGGCCGCTTCCGTTATAAAAGTTCCCGGATTTGAACCAGCCAGGGATCGAACCTGGGACCTTTAGCATGGTAGTCAGACACGTAGACGTAGACCCTTCAAAAATTAACTGATGTTTTGATTGGTAATTTATATAATTTAGAAGTAAATGGTTCACTGTAACATAAAACTGTAAATGTTTAGAAGGCAATAATTGAAATAATAACAGTGGTAGCAATGTGACCTACCCAATAGCATACCAGTCAACACACTAACGTTGCCACAACGTTGTATTTATGATGAATGTTGTATGTAGGGGAACAATGTTGTGGTAACGTTGTATGCTTGTTGTATTTATGATGAATGTTGTATGCAGGGGAACAACGTTGTGATAACGTTGCATCAACGTTACAAAAAACATTCCACTGAATACGCTTTAGTTTGGATGATCACCACCATGAGCGCCACAAGCGTCAGATCGGAGTGTTTTGTTTAATCTGAATTTGTGTGCACTGACCACCAAACCTTATTTCCTGCAGCGTACACTAGATGGCAGTGCGACTCAAATGCAAAATAAACATAACTTTTAGTAACACAAATAAGGATACTTTCGATTGTAATTAGTGAAAAAATGTGTTTTATTATCCTTCGAAAGAAGTGTGAATATTGAAGTTGTAAGGAAGATCAGAAAATGAAATGTGTTGAATACAAGTGAAACTCCCATGATAAATATTTTTATTCCAGACTATATAATCAGGAGCTAAGTACTGGAAAAAGAAACTGATTACCAGGTGTAGTTAGAGATTGGTTAATTCATCAAAATCTCCAGACTAACAATTGCCTATTTTGGTGGAGCAGGAAAAGTTTTTATAATATTTAAAAAGAAACTGTGACGCATATGTATTATATACAAAAATGACTTGGCAATATTGCTAATAACTTACCATGCGAAATAACCATATTTTAAATATGCATTGTTATATTCGTAAATTACACAGGCAGCAAGGTAATGTTGCAAAAAAAGTTGTGGCAACGTTAACCCCTGACATACCTAACGTTGCTACATAATGTTCAGTATATGTTGTGACAACGTTGCAGCAACATTGAAAAAAATGACCCTTCAACGTTGACACAACGTTGTATCAACATACATTCAACGTTGTAACAACGTTAGGTATGTTAGGGGCTAACGTTGCCACAACGTTGTGGTAACATTACCTTGTTTACTGTGGCTACTGCTGTTGCCTTGTAATCAAAGAGTTCCTAGTTCGATTCCTGATGGAGTGTAGTGGGCAATTAGAAATAATTGTATTGAAAATGGAATTCAGGTGAATGATTTTGGGTCAAATCCACATTCAAATTCGGATCCCACTTTAGACTGTAGATATGGTCCTATCAGTCTATCTGAGCATATGAGGTCTGACAATTAAGTTCGCGAACTCATCCTAGAAAAAGGGCTACATACCTCATTGCTAAATATCACTATGGTCACGTTCGAAGTACTACCCTTGGGAAGCTATGCATCGATATCAGCACCTAGTCCACCCTTCAAAGCAAATTTTGAACTCTTTTTCTAGAATGGCCATCAGAGCTATCATCATATTACCCTTGATGTCCTGAATGTAATCAAAATGTCTTCCTTTCAATGTTTCTCTTTTTCTTTGGAAAAAAAAGGTCATTGGGGCCATGACTTTTTTTATCACCAGTGATAACATGGCCAAAACCATCATCTTGCCTCTCCAAAAGGTCTTTAACTTCGACTTTCTTTTGCTTTTGTTCAACAATTAGCTCCTCCGGGACCATTTTTCCGCACACCTTTCTCATGCCAAGTTTTTCAGTTACAATTTTACTAACTGTTTCTCTATCGATTACATTACATTGCTTCTCACATTCAACCGACAATTTTAACACACAATCCGACAAATTTTTGCATTGTTTTCGCCAGTTCTTTTTGTTACTGCTGCCCTGGCCCCTCTTCATCAGTGAGTCTCTCTCATTACCTCAGATAAAAAATGTTTAGCCTAATGCATTTGTACACTGCTATTTTGTTATACCATTATCCCCATAAACTTGGACTAACAAGTCTCTTACGACACTTCCACTCCTGCCAAGTTTAACAAGAAATTTAGTAATGTTTGTTCATTGCTAAATTCAAGCTCCAACATTCTTGCGATGGCACACAAAGACATGCAACACCAATAATAGACGTCACTCAGCAAGACACCGCCACACGTTGGCACGAACACAGCTGTGAGACACTGATATACCAAGGTTATGAAACCTTACCGAGCTGTTTGCACAGTGCTGCCAATGTATGAGCATGGTGGCATGTTCGCAAAAATATTTGCCAGACACTGTAATATTACTTTAATAATAACAACTGTTAAATCTATTAACTGCACGAAGCCTTCCACTGTGTTACGTAAGTATACACAGGGTGTGAAGGTAGGGCTCCAAACACCCTTGGGCTTATAGTAAAGGTGTCACAATTCCTGGTCTTGTTACATTCATACTACAGAAGCAACTGGCAAGGGATTAGGGTGACCCGATTTTCAGAAATGAAAAGCAGAACATCAATCATAACAACAGTAGTTTTAGACCGTTTGAATGAATAATTGATTGATTGATTGATTGAATTGCTTTATTTTACTTCACTTTTTGTGCCACTTTTGGCTAATTTCTGAAGATGAGGATGAGTGATGATTTGATGGAACTGATGAATGGAGACTCACAGACATCCATGCCAGGATTAGAACCCGGGACCCCTGGCATCGTAGTGTGATGTGTTAACCACTCTGCCACAGGGTCTAGCTGAAGCTGATTCCTTGCACCAAAAAAAGGTAAAGTGTTCCCCTGTGCATAGCACCAGGCCATGAAGGCGTATAGGGGGTGTGGGGGTAACGCCCCACACTTTCTTGATCCGGTCGTGAGTGGGGGTGATGTGATCAGCATCACGCCCCTGACCACCTTTACCCCCCAGGGTTTCCCCCAGGTACCCATGTTATTCGACGCTGGGTGGGCGCCGGGGCCGCTTCCACCGTTAGAAAAGTTCCCGGATTTGAACCGGCCGGGGATCGAACCCGGGACCTTGAGCATGGTAGTCAGACGCGTTACCGACTGAGCCACCGCGGCCACCCCCATTCTAAACACCCAAATATGAAATAACAAGAAAGTTTGTTAAACTGGCAACTGGTTATGATGTTGTATTGTATTTGCATCTTATCTTGCATTGCCACTTCTGACTAATCATAATGATAAGGATGAATGACTAGGATTCGAGCCTGGAACCTTTGGTGGCGAGAATATGAGTCAATCACTCAATGTGTTTCGCTACTTTTGACTGCAAAGGTAAGTCTTTTATTATTACAGAATTTGCTGATTTGTTATTTGATATTTGTTCAAGGAACAAACAATGAATTTATCATGCAGGACACCTTTTGAAATAAACTTTTCATTAGAATGTATTGCTTGAAGCAAAGTACTAATTTTGCAAAAATCAAGTCACAAACTTTATAACATATGCAAGAAAAATGACATTTTGTGATTACAACTGTCTTAAGGTTGTATCTAAAGATATCTGTTTTGCGGTCATGCGGCGATAGGTAATTTACTCTGATAAGCTTACTTTTCATAATTCCACGCAAATTATTTTCGCCACCTGTCTGGTGGCTTCATGGTAAAATGAAAAGTAAGCTTATCAGAGTAAATTACTTCTTCACGGTTCTACTTTTAGTTTCAATTTGTCCGTTGTCCAAATATTATTCAGACTGAAAACATGCTTGGAGCATTCACATCTGGAGGACACAATCCAAACTACAAACACTTGCTTGTAAGAAACTTCCTATTTAGAATTTTTTTTAAACTATTGAACTAGAGGCACTGTGGCAGCATGTGTAAACAATTCATCTCAATCAATTTTGTAAACATTGTTTAAAGGATGGGCATATTTGCTTTTTTTTTTCCATTGCAGACTGCAGAGCCTGATTGTAATGAAAATGTCTGCCATGCAAAAATCAAGATGCCTGGTCACCCTACACGGAATATGAGTTTGCTAAACCTCAAACTGTTCACTGTTGACTTACCATAAAAAGTCTTCATCTGAGTGGCATCTATGTGATACATAACGTATGTCGTACCCCTTCAGTATGGAATGCTTTGAGACAGCATATCATTCATTGTGTCCAACTAATCATCTTTACACTAAAATTTGGGCCCTGCCGACATTATAATAATAATAATAATTATTATTATTATTATTATTAACAACAGTATTGTTATCATGGTACTTTACTTCCACTTATTGCATTCTATGTATTACTTTAAAATAGAGACATCTGATTAAAAATTAATTATTAAACTTCGATCAAGCTGTCATTTAACAAGGAAACGCTTGCCTAAAACTGTTTCCTTCTGGCTTATATGACAAACAAAAAGTAAATTTCTTGCAGGGCATCAGCATTTTCTGTGAAGGATGCCAAACTAGAAAGTCTGCTACCTGACGCTGAATTTCTGAGGGCACTCTCTGGCATTTTAAAATAGAGTTATAATGTAAATAGTTTATTAAAGTTTAGAATCTCCTTCCTTCTACTATCTATCGTGAAATAAACAAGACCTACAGTTTAAAGTGGAATCCGAACCACTATGTGTCTCCACCAGGGATAACATAGCAACAAAGAAGAACTTAAAGATGTATCAAATAGCAGCACAAGGCTTGATCAATCAGTTGACCACAAGAGGCAAAAAACAATCAATCTTAAATGACCACAAGAGGCAAAAAACAATCAATCTTAAATGATCTGTAAAAATGTTAGAAACTTCTAAATGCGAAGATCAAAAATTTTCTAAATATCTTGCAAATATGAGTTTAATGTGTGTAACCATATTCCTCACTTGCAGAATCTGAATCAGATTGTGTTTGGAAAATTATGACATCACATATGTGATCAGGGAAGGTGTAGTCTTGCGTTGAGTGGACAGCTCTCTCTCTCTCTGTTACTCTGGTAGCCGTTGGGCAGGTAGACTTGGTGTTCCCATGTCTGGTAATATTTATAATATAATTAAGCTTGGTTTATAAATTCACTTATTAATACTGCACTATTTGTATTTTATTGTTTTTGAGAACTTGCCTTTAGTATTAAATACCATCATGACTCTGCTGATTATTCCAGGTTGAACTACACCTACTTGTCACTGGGACATCACAATAATTAGATATGGCTACCCTCCCCCTTTGGCCATTTGGTAGTTATTTTCAAATTTTAAAATAATAAATTTTAGTATATTTAATCAGATGTGAAATTTATTTATAAAAATTATTATTGTATAAGTTGATGTTTAATCAGATTCGCGTGTCAATTGTTATAATATTTTGGAACTGAACTGTTGAATGAAAACTTCTAGTGAAAAATTCTGTTATAAAAAAATAATACAAATCTTGCTTTGGCTTTGTTAATAAATTATTTGAAAATTACAATTATTTTCATACATCTTACAATTGGTTTCTTTCTCTGCTATAACATTGATATTACAGTAGTTACTTGTCTGCCTTTAGTTTATATCATTGTAGAGGAAAGCTGATAACTATTCCAAATCTCGATTTTAGGTGTTAAATGTAAGGATGGTGACAATATTTTGCTTGGCCCATCCATGCATCTATTAAAAATAATAATTTCATTACATCTTGAAGTTTACTAAATAAGAAATTACTACATAAAATTGAATCTGAATGCATCCTTGATAGTTAGCCATGAATTTGCAAATCTGGAAAGTAGCTGCATGGAGGGGGAGTCTGGTAATCTCTGCATCAAGTTAACAGTCACTTCTTAAATGCTGACTACACTGAACGCAACTCCAACTGGCAGCTGACCTTGATGGCTATTTCTGGCCCTTTCTGTACCCCTATAGTCTTCGGGGGGGGGGGGGGGGGGCTCAATGGGTGTCAACAAACTCAGTTGCGAAGTAAAAGCTGAAGGGGTCACATCGCTCTCCCGAAGCAACATTGCTAAGCATACTTCTGTTTTTGCCAGTTGTCTATTTGCATGTTTGTAGTGTATTTGCGTGTGAAACTTCCTTATGTAGGGCCACGTGTGCAGTTGTAGCATTAACATCCTGCTGATTTCTGGTGCTGGCAATATCGTTGCCCGAGAAGACTCTCTCATGCTTTACAGTTCGCAACATGTGGTGGACCAAACGCCCATTTGTTTCATCCTGCGAACAACATTCGGTACCTTGTGACTCGAAAATGTCCGATTTGAGTCGAACAAAATAAAACTGATTGCTGATTCGCTGTTTCTCAGCCACCAGTTGGAGTTGCGTTCAGTATAGTAAGGTGACAAACCTAACCTTACCACCATTACAGAAAGCAGCTTACTAAGCAACAACCTCAGCTGCCTAAATAATTTTCAATTTCTTTCCTGCTTCAAACACTAACCTCTGTGAAGCAAGGACAACCTTTTCAGGTCAAGGACTACCACGGAGCTTGTCCTCGAGTGATGCATGGTCTGTGCAAGGAGTCCCATTACCATTGTTTTCTTGGGTAACAGTTCCGAATGTTTAATTATTTTGCACAGGTTTTATTGGAGTATTAAGAAGTGCTTTAGAATACTGGAAACAATTGTAAGAGTAATTTTGAAAGTTCAAGTTTAGGACATTCAAAAGCTTCACTATGTATTGGTTATTGAAAAAATTATGATTGAAATTTAGCTTCAGTGAACAGGTGCTCTTGTTTCAGGTCGATTTGGGCACGAGTTATTTTGGATTGTAATGCGAGGCTCAAAGGGAGTTTTGTGCTTGATAACAGAGAGCACGTGATCAGGTGTTTAAAAGCATAGGGACGTTATTTCAATGTTCAAGAGCCTTAAATCTGATGCACCTAACTTAACCTAGTGACAAAATACTTCTTCGCATTCCATGCACATGAAGTAGATGACAGTAGTCCATATCGAAGACAACAGTAAAATAATGGCTGCTCGCAAAGAGCTGTAGGAGTATGTGGAAAGGAAATATTATTCTCCAGAAAATGCTGCATAAGTAATGGCATAGATTCTGAAGTAAAAACATACATTGAAATAGTACTAGGTTTTTGATTGGTTTGGTGTTTTAAGTCCAATTTATGCACAGTAAGGCTAATTGGGACTGGACCTACAGTTTAAAGTGGAATCCGAACCACTATGTGCCTCCACCGGGTATGGAAGCCGGGACCCCTTGATTACAAGGCGACATCGTTACCACTGAGCCATCGGGGAGGCCCTAAATAGAACTATGTAAAAAAAAAAATGCCTGTGCATAATGATAAATTCGGAATTAAACGATCGGAACTTGGGCCGAACCGTGCATATTGGGAAGCTTTAATTACTTTTCTAAGTGTGAAATACCGTAAAAACCGAAAACGGAGATATACAGTATATATATGGTGCGAGTCACACATGCAATGAAGACGCGGTTTTAGTACTTTGCAAAACATTTTCCTACATATTTTTTACTCTGCTTGATACTTATTTTTTAATAACACAGATCATATTCCACATTAATTAGTTTCTCGCTACTTGACATTATTGTACCTTATTATTAGAGTCACTAACATTAAAACGCGCAAATTACAAGTTTTGAGTCAGACACAACAAAAGTTAAGTTCCTTTTGTCCAATGCCATACGTGATGGTCTTTGAATAGACATTACGGCAGAATAATTGTGATTAATTCACTCTATGCATACTTTTATGCAGATTTTTTGTGTCAAAGAGTGGATTAGATTAGTTTTCCCTCTCAAAATTATTCCTCAAGGTGGAATACACATAAAGTTCACCTGATATATTCACATGAATTTTTGTTACGCGACATTGGACAATTAGCAAGACCCGAACAACTATAAATCTTGAAATATAGCATCCAGTGCGTGCCAACATGGGATGCGTTGTCCGCTTGAAACTAAGCAGACGGTGTGGATGGAGCTGCTAAACTCGTGTGGTTCCCCTCAGACATCCGGTTACACTGCAGACAAACATCGATGCTATGAACGTAAATGTGAAACGACGAAGTTGTAATAATAGAATCATTGCAAGATCCTTTTTAATATAAGTTTTTATGCATGTTCAATGTTCTTTTTTTAGTGACAGCCATACTTCTTTTTTATGCAGAGCTGGCCTACGTGACGGTGAAAGCCAGCTTGCAGAAAACGGGTAGTTTCAAAATTTTGTCCTTTCAATCCTGAAGGGGGTGGACATAGCCCAGTTTACTGGTTTTTTTTTCCAATCGCCTATATAAGGAATTGAGTAACGGTGGTTGGTATTCTTACGTTTTTTTGGGCAAGAGGAGGAGACCTTTGGAAGGTTCTTCGGTCCCGGTAGTGGCGGGGCTAGTCAAATGGCTAGCGGTCACGGATCAACCATTTTCTTACATCGAAATACATAGATAAGTCCATTCAATTTTTCTTGAATCGTTTGGTGACAAGCCAACGCTTAGTTTTCGGTGGACATTTGTATTATTCTTTGAGAAACTTCGTATCTGAGGGAATTAAAGGACGCGTTTAATTACAAGTATATGTCTATCCGTTGGTGACAAGCCAAGTACAAAGCTCACCGCTCACGAGAAGATCCACAAACGAGGGGTGAAGGGAAGGACCGATTCATTTGCAAATTTTAGGAGTAGCAGAAAGCCTTCCGCTGCGGTCTAGTATCCTTTTCGAAGTGCGTGGGAGTTAATTTGCGTCAATCACGCAGAGCGTGTCCGCAGCAACAGATTGCTGCTTTTCTTTCAGTGGCCAGAACACTTTTGTATTGCTTATCCTGTGCATTATTTAGACTGCATTTCAAAGAATTTTAAAAAGAATATAGGGCATTTGGTGAGCTTATAGATCACACATCCCTGTAAAACAATTTCACACCGTTTCCGTATAACTAATAATAGGTCTCATTATAGGCATATGTCTGAATATTCTAATATTTATTCACTATGCCCGTAATATTATACGGTTGTGAAACTCGGTCTCTTACTTTAAAATAATAACATAAATGTACATTCTGCAAGACATTCTGCCTTTGAGTTGTTTCTTCCAGGCCTAAAGTCAGGAAACCGTTTTTGTAAGGTAAGTCGTTACTAAAATCACATTTGCGTTTCGGCATGGTTCAGATCGCTGATTCACAGAACTTCACTTCTCCACTGATATGTAACAACTAAGAGAACAGCAGTTAAAAACTATTGTTTATTACTAATTCTGATGTCGTGAAACTCAAATCAAAGAAAGCCACGGCGTATCGCATATCCTTACCTATTGTTAGAAACTTGCTGATCACCATTAGCAGCGGTAGATATCACAAATGCTTTGAAATCAAAACCTTACGCGACGAGCGGCGACAACAGAAGAGATGCAAAAGTCCAACATTTTTTCTTTGTTGGAAAAAAAAATTCTTGGCTTTGTGCTTGCAATTGAGAGTGTTGTATTTCTTTACTTTGAAATTGAAGAAGGATATAATATTAACAATTATTATTAAATAACAGAAAAGAGAACATTTCCAAACTTTCCTAAAAATCTGCCCGGACCATTTTAGGACTCGAAAGAGAGGATTAGCCCAGGTAAAACAGGACGTCTGGTAACCCTAAACGACTTGTATTGCTGCATCGGTTACAGCGAACCCACATATGTTTCTCACTCACGGTGCACTCCCCTAACCCTAATAGTGGAATCGCCTGTCGCTACGTCACTGCACTTCCGTTGGGGATCATCTCCTGAGCGGTGAGCTGTACTTTGTTGCGCGAAAATATTAGTTTCAATTTGTAGATTCAACACTGTCAAGGCGTCCGGTTTTTATTTAATCTGGGATTAAAGGGACTGTGACAGGGTGAAAAAAGAATTGTATCAGTTTTTGTTTTTATATTTCAAGAACAGCGCATAAGTAATTGAGGACTAAAAGTGGTAAACGTTGTAAGTGCCAAAAGCAAAAGTGTTGGGAAATCGCATCGTTCCGCACATCAGCCCGTAAGAACGTGCACACTAATGACCTCTTTACACGCCGTTTGAACTACTTAGAGGACTACCAACCAGATTTCACGTTTACCACATTATAAAGCATGGCACATTTCACAGTTTAACGTGAAAAATGGTGTTTGAATTATTGTGGCACTTGCAGCGTTTACCAATTTTAGTCTTCAATTGTTGTAATTTCATTCAAGTTTAGTCTATTTTTGAGTGGCAATTTTCATTATAATCCAGAAAAAAGAGGGAATTCGAGAAACATGTCATGTATACTATAGTGGAGCCCAAGTTAAGAGTTCAGTATGGGCTCTTATGGGCTTTTACTTTTGAGATCACCATCCCTAAACAAGGGTGTTTCTGTCAGAAACAAAAGTCGTTAACATTCGAAGAGAAAATAATAAATAAGAAAAAAACCAGAGGAAATGTAAGGCTTTGATTGTTTACACCTTCTTTTGCAATTCGGACCATCAAAACAATACGTTTTCCTTTCTTGTGTTTACCGCGATTTGGGGAGTTGAAACTAACAGCCGTCCGACGGTTGCCACTTGCTGCAAACACGTGTTGGGAAGAGGGAAGGAGGCGGGGAATGTTCGGTGTAGCGTCAAATCATCGCCGACAAAACATCGCAAACAAAACATCGACGGCACAAAACATCGACAGCACAAAACATCGACAGCAAAATCATCGACGGCAAAAACATCGACACCAAAAACATCGACAGCAAAAACATCGACATCAAAAACATCGACCGTAAAAACATCGACGACAAGAACATCGACGGCAAAAACATCGACGTTAAAAACATCGAAATCAAAAACATCGACGGCAAAAACATCGACGGCAAAAACATCGACATCAAAAACACCGACGGCAAAAACATCGACGCCAAAAACATCGACGGCAAAAACATCGACGGTAAAAACATCGACGGGTAAAACATCGACCGTAAAAACATCGACGACGAGAACATCGACGGCAAAAACATCGACGGGAAAATCATTTTTTGACAAAGTTTTCCACACTAAGGAATTCAGATCTAATCCCGAATATTTTGAGATGGGCTACCCTAATTATAAAGTGTTTCAGTGAAACGAACAATGTGTAATGAGCGAACTCAAGTTGCCAACTTATAGTACTACCGTGCTACCAATGTATAATGGTCATTGTTGTAAGAACGGTCCGCGAGACCGAAACACGCCCTCTCAATAAAGACGTTATTATTATTATAATTATTATTATTGACAAAATTACAAACAATGAGATTGCGCAGTGAACGTGATTGTTTAGTTTCTGGTAACCATTTATCACTTCTCGCCGGCAGCGTTTGTGGTCGGGGGAAAGGGAAAGGAAGGCTCCTCCGTGTGCAAGATGAAAAGATCACAGACTATTGTTATTTCTTGTTTATTAGACGCAGGAGAAAGAGAGGACCAATAAATATACAACTTGACTTTTCCGAAGTGACTTTCTTTCGGTTCATGCACTGGTACACACCATGTGCATGTAATATAACTGCCTCCTTGCAATATTGTCTTGCCCCCTTCCTCTCCAGACATTTTCCCCGAGTGTCGCACCACGAAGCGCCTTCACTGTGTATCAGTACCGCTGTTGTATTTGAATCAAGGGGTCCGAGGTTCGATCCCCGGTGGAGGAAAGTTGCACAGTGGTATGGATTTTTTAAACTATAAGTTCAGTTCCGATTAACCCTTCGTGGGTCACACGAGATAAATTACCTTGTTGTTCGCTCACGGTGCCAGAGACCGGGTTCTTAATATATGTTAAATTAAAGGTCTAAAACACCAAATCCTCAATTATAACGATTAAATATATATATTGTTTTTTTGTTATAAATATATTTGCAAACAATTGATATTGTATAATACTACGAATTGCATATTTCAGTTTCAAAAAATAAATATACAGGACAAAATAAATACTATTCCAAATACCGAAAATTTCAATGTTACATGTGCACCCATAAAATAATAATAATAATCGTTTTAAGTCCTCTTTATGCACAGAGAAGTTAATCGGGACTGGACCCACAGTTTAAAATAGGATCTGAACCACCATGTGCTTTTACTAGGTATCGAACCCGGAACCCATTGATTACAGGGTAACACTGCTTTTATTGCAGAGACAATTGGAAAAATTAGTTTCTTTTGCAAATAAAGTAACTTGTGATTAAAAGTATTTTTAAATTTTTCACTGCACTCTTACAAATGTTACAGTGATGGGTAACAATGACTATATGAATCAAACTGTCCATCTAGTGAGTCACTTTCCCTCAGAATATTCGCTCTTATTCCCTTATGTCCGCCTCATCAGGGACGGCGTTTCAGGCGGGCTAGGGGACTGAAGCCCCACAAAACATCTCTGGCTCCCTTCTCCCCAAGATTTTTATAGTAGGTTAGACGCATTTCGACCAAAAATAGGAAAAACTAGAAGTTTTCTCACTCAATATTTTCCATTAAAAAACTTCCATTTGGCCAATCATAACTCACCAAACTTGCTACAAAAATTTGAATCACTATTTTTAGGAATAGGTGTAACAGGTGCGAAAATAATTTTTTATAAGTAGGAGAACGTTCAACACCCAACGAACCTTTAAGCTTCATTTTCATAGGCGTGCGCATGGGAGGCAAGGGTGGCCGACTGTCTCCCCTAATCCTTTACTTAGAAATGCAATGTAATCTTATTGCAGTTATAATATTATACTCTAAAAGAATGTTACCTATTTTTAAGTCCATACATGTCCAAGCATCTACGGGAGAGGGGGTTGCTTGTATTACTTTTTATATAGTTGAACTATTCCACTCCGTTTTCTAGGAAATTTCTTGTAATTAATACTCACTCATACTTTATACGTTAGCTGTAAGTTGTGAGCTGCGTAGCTTAATATGGCTGGCGAATAAATGGCTCATACTTGGAAATTAATAAATTATGTGTAGTTGTTTTGAATCTGAACCTGAGAGATTAATTTAAAGTCACATATAATTTAAACAGTGTGATCTTTTTTTAAAATAATGCAATACATATATACAATTATAAAATTAATTACTTGCAAGTAGTCCAACAAGGCATGGTATCTTCGAAAGCTTCTTAAGAGATGCAGGATAGAAACTTATTCCTTTAAGGATCCTATCTGTAACAAGATGGGCTTGCTGTGTGAATGCTACGACAGTCATAAATTCTTTCCGTAAATATTTGACATCAGGAAATAGTCTCAAATACAAAAGTAACTGAAGTGAAGGCAATAGAAGAGGACTGCTTTCGCAAATGAGAATGGCGGAAGCAAGGGGGGCCTTTAACCGTCTAAAATTTTCAGGTTTATTAAAATTTACAAGTGAATGGTACTTTTATTGACCTCTTCGGGCCAGAGGAGCAATTTTTATGATTTCACAAATGTGACAGTTGTTGCACAAAATAAAAATAATCTTGGACGCTATTTTTATGGCCTAGAAAACTTTTTAATCCTCCCCAAAAAAGATAAGCGGCAAGTTCGATTGACCCCCTAAAGTTAGATTCCAAGTTACGCCCATGAACTTGGATAGAGAAATTCCTCGTCAACCAAAAAAATAGATAATACGTGGCAAAATGATGTCTAAATGTGGTGGCGATTGGTTTCCAAAACTAGGGGGGGGGGGGGTGGCAAGGACAGTTTACTTTCCCTTGGTACATAAGGTTTAGCATAGTGCGAGAGAAAATGTGGCAAAATGTATGGGGGTGCAACTGCCCCCCACGCCCCCTTAATCTCCGCCACTATTTAAATGTGAAAGAACATTTTTCTACTTTGCAGCAAATCATGGGTTACCTTCGTAATGGGATTGGTAACTGGAGGTTGAGTGCTGTATTTATTCCCTCAAATGTAACAGTTATTTAACAAAATAGTCCTGGATATTATTTTTATGGGATGGAACAACTTTTTGATTCTCGATTAGTGCAGTGGCGGCGACTAGGTTGGCATGGGGGTGCAGATGCCCCCCCCCCCACTTTTTGCCGCTTTTGCCCGCGCATTATGCTAAACCGTATGTACGAAGAGAAAGTAAATTGTTCTTGCCCCCCCCCAAAGTTTTGTAACCCAATCGCCTCCACTGCATTTAACTGTTAATGAATAACACAAAGCTTATAAAGTTCGTTAAAGGCAATTTTGAACGTTTCAACCATTGCAAGCAGTTGCTGAAGGGTTCTTATTGATAATTCCCTTCCATATCACAACAGTAGTGAGCGGCGGAAGATTGTAGCTTTCCGTAGTTCATAAATTCGGAACTTTCTGAATTGAAACAGCCAAATCCAATTAACACATCACTTACTGTCCTTAGTAAAGCTTTCCTTCAATTTAGAAATTAATAAATCATAATTTTAATATTCTCTTCACATGTAGCTCTTCAGCTTTCACATGCTGGAAACGAAATGGGCTACTATGACAGTGCACAAATTATTTTCGAACATCAGAAATGAGGTTAATATAAATCCAACCAACTATACCTGCCGCAAAATTAGTTTGGTATTGAGAACTGAAGGAACACGCGTCACGGTGTTGCCATATCGTGCGGTACGGTACGCAGTGCAGCCGTTTGACACTGTGTCGAGGAAAAAGTGTTATGAAAAGGAACAACAATGATGAAATGTGTTATTGTTTTCTCTCTTCATTTCCATCTCCCTTACAACATGAACGAATTAACGGAACGAGCATTGTTTACAGGTTACCTTTTCAATCCATTCTGAAAATATTGAATATATATATATATATATATATATATATATATATATATATATATATATATATATATATATATATACACTTGCAATAACGATTTCTTTCCGAAGTCGACGTTCAAGTCTGCCCATCTTTCAATTATACCGCAACTGAAGTGCAGTTGGTAGGGCGTCTGACTTTCACGCGGGAGACCCACTGTGGTTTGTGGAACTTTTTTCAAATATCCCGAGCAGCAATCCCATCGTACCCTCGAGGTGTCATCAGTCCATTCCGGTCCATTCTTTATTCACACTGTGATTGGCGTTTACCCAGGTTTCGTCAAGCCAAACGATTTCGTCAAAATTGTGCTTCGTAATTTCCCTGACGAATCTACATCGCCTTGCAGAAATGTAAGGTTTTTCCATCAGTATTTTGCGTTCATTAATTTTTTTTGTATGAGAATCCCAGAGATTATATGACTGTCTTTAAAGATGTTTTCCCACCTTGAAAAAGTCTCGAATCTTTCAACGAAACGCGCAGTTTCCGAACAGTGGGATGATCTTTGCACCTATAATAAGAGTAAATATGGCGACGAATAGCGTCTTGCTGAAAGGTATCTAAATTTGTCACGTGTTTACTGATATTCCTCTTCTTTCTTGGGGTTTCCAATTTTGAAGCCTTGCATTATTTCCACCACATTATATTTTTCTTTCCCTAGTTTAACAACAGTGTTATTAGCAGTGATGTGCCGTAGACTATAAAGTTACGTCTACATGAGTTGTCTACACGTAATCTACGCGTAGATTACATTGGGTTGTAGTTTACATAGACTACGTAGACAATCTAAAGTGCATTAAAATTAATTTTCAAGGCTTTCATGAAAGGAAATTGACATTTTCAACTGTACTGGTTCCTAACGAAATTAAAACAACCCTATTTACAACAAAATTTCTCTTCTCTTCTATTATCAACTATGGAGGAAGATAAATAGTATGCAAGAAACAACAACAGATGGCAGTCGTGAGGCAAGAGTGGTCCTTTTCCCATAAAACACTAGAATATTTCCTACATTAGGTTTCTTCCTAGGTGAGAAATTGTTCGGATTTGGAAGAAAGAGTATAAAAAGTTTTCCTCACACATTAGCAACTGATACGCAGTATAATTTTATCTTAATTCCACGGCGCCCTTTGCTAAGTTATCACCTTTCGCCATGTTGTTTACATGGATTACGTCAACTACGTGTATAAAATAGTCTACGTGTAGAATGTAGACTATCGTTGTTTACGCGTAGACGCACATCACTGGTTATTAGACACGCCGACAGCAGCAGCAGTCCTGTCCAGAAGTTTATTTACAGAAATGATTGAACCCCCATTGTTTTTCTCTTGCTCAAAATATTTGCGCACAGAACAAACGATCTCCCGCGTTTTGCCTTTGAGAGGAATTCCTTTACCGAAAGCTTTCTTTCTTTTAGTGCATGGCCTCTTTGGTACATTGTCATCTCGAGTATTGTCTCCTGTGTTTGACATTCTTCACACAAGCAGAACACAGAAAATTATGTACAAAAAAATTACACACTAAAACAACACGCTATATACAACAAAGAATACACTAAATTCAATAAACACTACACAAACGGACCGTTAAAATATCACAGCAACGCAATGCAACGCAACAAACAAACAACACGTCCTCTCCGAACAACTTAAAAACTGATCGCAGGAACAATCACCCGATAAGCGGCAACACCGTGATAAATGTTTTCTGTTACTAGGTAACCAGGGCTTGTGTGAAAGTAAAAGGTAAAGTGCTTCCCTGTGCATAGCACCACGCCATGAAGGCGTATAGGGGGTGTGGGGGTAACGCCCCACACGCTTGTGTGAAGCACTGGGAAGATTTTGATTGGCTCGCATGCCAGCAAACCACCCTTCCGCAGTGACGTAGACCCGGTTTCTCCACGTGCTTCACAAGCGTCAATACCAAACTAATTTTGCGGCAGGTATAAATACTGCAATACGGTGCAAAAATCAGCACGCTTGGGGAATGTAGGCATACTCCTAAGACTCCGAAGAGCATTAAATTGCCCAAGCGTGCTGACCTTTGCACAAATTGCAGTATTTTATAGTGGAATTCGAGCCACTTAATGAAATGTACCCCCACCAGGGATCGAACACGGGTACACATGGTTACAAGGCAGCAGTCTTATTATTACCAGACTACCTGGGTGTGGAGCACAATTTAAATATTTCTAATTCATAGTTTGTTAACTCCATGATTTCATAACGTCGTATTTCTCTCTCTCGGAATTTTTAGCGATAAGGATATACGTATACACTGCCTTTCACGGCCGAGGTGGCCGTTGGGCGGCGGCTAGCGCGTCGGAAAGTAAGAGCACATCTGCCGGCCTTTAAACACACAACTGTACGCTGACCTTGACATTGGACACGTCCGTGCTTCAGTATCCAGACAGCTGTTGTCCAGTTTGCACGTGTTTGTGAAGTGTTAAATTGTTAACAAGTGTTTTAGATTGTTTTGTTTTAGTTTATGTATTACCAGTTCTTTCTGCAATCTAATAATGCCACGCTATCCGTACAATTTTAAACAAGGAATTTTTATATAGGACTCTTACGTCATTACGAATTCTTGTAGGGAAGTTAGAATGCGTTTTGCAGCAGAATTCCCAGATGTTCCTGTTTCACACAGAGACAGTGATCTGTTACTTGTGAACAAATTTAGGAAAATAGGGTCTGCTCTTGTTAAGGTAAAACGGCATGTGCTTACTGAGGATAAACTAGACGACGTTGGAACACGATTGAAACATACTCCTCAGAAATCTCTCCGACGCCTTGCACAAGAAGCAGACATATTTCTAATGTCATCGTGGCGAGCTACCAAGTTTTATACCGGAAGCCATATATCAGAAGAATTGAAAGAAAATATGAAGAAATAAATTGAAGCAATTTCGAAAGAGGAACTGATACGTGTTAGTGAAAATTTCCTATAAACATGTGGATGCAGGAGGACATAATTTCAGAAACAAGTTCTAGATCCGCCTATGTGTATGGCGACAACCTGTATATTTATGTCTAACACAAACTACTAGCAAAAAATTACAGCTAAATTATTCTCCTTATTTTCTTAAGTTCATATAAGGCTGTGTATTTTAAAAAATAAAACACGTTGTTTGTTAAAAACACTTCATGCACAATCTACGTTTGTGACAAAAATTCTAGAAACCCTTTTGGTGTGACTGGCAGAATTGATATCAGTTGCGGATAAACCCTGATGTTTGTGAGAGACGATGTTGTGAAGGCTTCTGTCCAGTCGCTGTCACAAGGGGTCTGCTGTGTGAAGGTGGGCGGGGGAAGTAAAGTAAAGGGCCCTCAGTCGGGTCGTACAATAGTCATAAAGGAACATTTCTTCCACATCCACAATATAACGAGCATACAACTATCCCGTCTATTAAGTTAAAAGCAGCTTGCTAGAAAGCAGAAGGAAACATGAGACTTCGCATTGTTTACGATTCCATTGTTTGAGCTTTGAGGCAAGAATCAGGTGCTAATAACAATATTGTTTTGATGTCAGAAGGTGCGCGTGCAGCGCGAAATTATCGAATCAATGAAAATACCGCTCTTGCACAACAACCACGGCTGATAAGAAATCTAAAAACAAGATCGACCAATGTAGGCATGTTTGGTCGAAACAAAGAAGAGCTGTAGCTTCATGATGCATAACACTAAATCCTATTCATGAAGCGAATCAAGATATAAATTTCTCCTGGCGAGTTGGAGTTTTAACGCCCCTCTACTTTCCACTCTGTTACTCACCCCCATCTTTCTACTCTGCTCCTCCTTCTTTCCGCCTTCCTCCAATAATAATAAAACATGACTGCATTATAAATTAACGGTTTTAATGACAAAAAATAG
Organism: Lepisma saccharinum; assembly: GCF_977018435.1. NCBI lineage: Eukaryota > Metazoa > Arthropoda > Insecta > Zygentoma > Lepismatidae > Lepisma > Lepisma saccharinum. Next base: position 36,101,260 of record NC_139252.1, on the reverse strand, counting down.
CGGTTTTCTGGCGTCGATGTTTTTGCCGTCGATGTTTTGTACTGTCGATGTTTTTGTCGTCGATGTTTTGTACTGTCAATGTTTTGTGCTGTCGATGTTTTGTACTGTCGATGAAATGTAGGCGATGTTTTTGTTGTCGATGTTTTTGCGTCGATGTTTTGACATATAACCGGAATGTTCAGGCAAAAGTTCGTGAATAGGCTTCTGTCGGGGTCAAGTGGTTTGTTGTTTGCGTGCGCACTTTCTCATTTTAGGTATTTCTTGAAGGAATTTATTATTATAATTATTCTACAACAGCAAAATGGCAAGGGATGGTATTATTAAGCATAAAAGTGTCCAGAGTCAGTAGTGCAGATTAGACAGTTCACCAACAGAAAATGGAGCTCGGTGGAGCTCGCCTTAATGGATTTCTCTCGTAAGGCATGAGCTCCATTTTCTGGCAGTGTTGCCAGCTCCTTACTCGAAAAATCACCAAGGTTTTTTTTGGGTCTAACCTAGCCTAAAGCAAGGAGCTGGCAATCTTGCTTGAGGCTCGCCTTAATGGTTTGCTCTTGTAAGGCATGAGCTCTATTTTCTCGCAGTGTTGCCAATATTTTACTCGAAAAAATCACCAAGGTTTTTTTTTGGGTCTAACCTAGCCTAAAGCAAGGAGCTGGCAATCTTGCTTGAGACTTGCGTTACAGTGCATAAAGCAAGAAGCTGGCAACCTTGATTGAGGCTTGCCTTACAGTGCATAAAGCAAAGTTGCCAACCTACTTGTACTTTTGCCATAGCTTTTTACAAAAAAAAGAGAGAGGAGACAGAGAGGAGAGAGAGAGGGAAGAGTTAAACAACCGACAGCTGCCAACACCCACCCTAACCTAACCTAACCTAACCTAACCTAACCCACTCTAACCTAACCTAACCTAACCTAACCTAACCTAACCTAGCCTAACCCACCCTAACCTAACCTAACCTAACCTAACCTAACCAGGTCTAACCTAACCTAAAGCAAGGAGCTGGCAACTTTATTTAAGACTTGCCTTACAGTGCATAAAGCAAGGTTGCCAACCTACTGGTACTTTTGCCATAGCCTTTTACAAAAAAGAGAGAGGAGAGAGAGAGGGAAGAGTTAAACAACCGACAGCTGCCAACACCCACCCTAACCTACCCTAACCTAACCTAACCTAACCTAACCTAACCTAACCCACCCTAACCTAACCTAACTTAACCTAACCTAACCTAACCTAACCTAACCAGGTCTAACCTAACCTAAAGCAAGGAGCTGGCAACCTTACTTAAGACTTGCCTTACAGTGCATAAAGCAAAGTTGCCAACCTACTGGTATTTTTGCCATAATCTTTTACAAAAAAGAGAGAGGAGAGAGAGAGAGAGGGAAGAGTTAAACAACCGACAGTTGCCAACACCCACCCTAACCTAACCTAACCTAACCTACCCTAACCTAACCTAACCTAACCTAACCCACCCTAACCTAACCCACCCTAACCTAACCTAACCTAACCTAACCAAACCAGGTCTAACCTAACCTAACCTAACCTAACCTAACCTAACCAGGTCTAACCTAACCTAAAGCAAGGAGCTGGCAACCTTACTTAAGACTTGCTTTACAGTGCATAAAGCAAGGTTGCCAACCTACAGGTACTTTTGCCATAGCCTTTTACAAAAAAAAGAGAGGAGAGAGAGAGGGAAGAGTTAAACAACCGACAGCTGCCAACACCCACCCTAACCTAACCTAACCTAACCTAACCTAACCTAACCTACCCTAACCTAACCTAACCCACCCTAACCTAACCTAACCTAACCTAACCTAACCTAACCTAACCAGGTCTAACCTAACCTAAAGCAAGGAGCTGGCAACCTTACTTAAGACTTGCCTTACAGTGCATAAAGCAAAGTTGCCAACCTACTGGTATTTTTGCCATAATCTTTTACAAAAAAGAGAGAGGAGAGAGAGAGAGAGGGAAGAGTTAAACAACCGACAGCTGCCAACACCCACCCTAACCTAACCTAACCTAACCTAACCCAACCTAACCTAACCTAACCTAACCTACCCTAACCTAACCTAACCTAACCTAACCCACCCTAACCTAACCTAACCTAACCTAACCTAACCTAACCAGGTCTAACCTAACCTAACCTAACCTAACCTAACCAGGTCTAACCTAACCTAAAGCAAGGAGCTGGCAACCTTACTTAAGACTTGCTTTACAGTGCATAAAGCAAGGTTGCCAACCTACTGGTACTTTTGCCATAGCCTTTTACAAAAAAAAGAGAGGAGAGAGAGAGGGAAGAGTTAAACAACCGACAGCTGCCAACACCCACCCTAACCTAACCTAACCTACCCTAACCTAACCTAACCCACCCTAACCTAACCTAACCTAACCTAACCTAACCAGGTCTAACCTAACCTAAAGCAAGGAGCTGGCAACCTTACTTAAGACTTGCCTTACAGTGCATAAAGCAAGGTTGCCAACCTACTGGTATTTTTGCCATAATCTTTTACAAAAAAGAGAGAGGAGAGAGAGAGGGAAGAGTTAAACAACCGACAGCTGCCAACACCCACCCTAACCTAACCTAACCTAACCTACCCTAACCTAACCTAACCCACCCTAACCTAACCTAACCTAACCTAACCAGGTCTAACCTAACCTAAAGCAAGGAGCTGGCAACCTTACTTAAGACTTGCCTTACAGTGCATAAAGCAAGGTTGCCAACCTACTGGTATTTTTGCCATAATCTTTTACAAAAAAGAGAGAGGAGAGAGAGAGGGAGGAGTTAAACAACCGACAGCCTACCTACAGCTTTTTTTTTTCCTTGGTCTAACCTAGCCTAAAGCAAGGAGCTGGCAACTTTGCTTGAGGCTTGCCTTACAGTGCATAAAGCAATTTTTGCCAACCTACATATACTAAACAAGGAGAGCCGGCAACAAACATGCACTGCCGTAAAAGAGAGAGAGAGAGATGGGTGGATGGTAATATAGTATGTGCGTGCGTGTGTGCGTATAATATGTAGCATTATTAACTAGAGTGTGTTGGCAATTTACTTACAACTAAAAAAAAATAGAGATGCCAACGTTGCTGTAAGATGAAAAGAGAGAGAGAGAGAGATTTATGGCTGGCAACAGTAATGAGCGAATGCGCCTTATCGTAATTTTCCAACTCCGGCAATGTTTGTATATCGTGACCTTTGTAAACCTCTCTCGGGGGAACGATGTGTCACACACACACACACACACACACACGCGTGCGCGTGTATTGTGACGCAAGCAAACAAACAAAATAATAATAATTGTTGTTTTTTAGGATTCCTGGCCCCCATAACCCCGCCAGGAGTGCGTGGTGCCCAACCAAAAAAGTAAAGGTTTTCCCGTACAGCCTTCGAACGTAAAATTGATTGACGTGGGGGCGAATCTCTTCGGGGGTGTTTTTCAATTTGTATATTTACCTGTGCATACTATTTATTATTAATTTAGCCGTGTTCTGTTTGGCATCTATTTTGAGCAGTTTGCCCGGCGGTAAAGTCTTATCGTTTTTAAATTTTTTGATTTTTTTTACACAAGGCTATGATCTTACGGATGCACGTGGCATTGAGCGTGTCTCGTGAGAAATACACGTGAAGATCAGCTTCCATACAGCCGACTGGATTTATAACGCCACGATAAACATCAACTTCCGTACCGGGCAGAACGCCTGTTCCGGCGGCATGGAATTCGCGCCACTCCCCAAGTTCACGTTGAAAGGGGGGAGGCCGGCTGCGAGCATGACGCTCGGGTAGAGTGACGTAAAATCCAATGTCAAAATAATCTTATTTTCTGTTCTGTTTTTGAGTACCACGTTTATGCGAGGGTTACGGTGCACGTAACCCCCGACCAGGTTGTGATGATACTCGAGATGCTGCCGTGGGAAACACAAATATTGCTTGTTCTGCAACGCTTCGCTGAAATAGTAATGCAAGAGATGCCAGTTGAGTTTGTGCCCTCGAACCTGGTCCGCTCGCAACACGAGTCTGTTTTTCAAAAACACACGTCCCTCACAAGCATCGAATCCTGTATGTTGTACTGCAACAGATTGTTTATTTTGTTTTTCTCGTAGAGCGTCTGCACGGTTTCGCCCTCGGGCATTATCTTCTCCCCAGCAGGTTGAAGTACAACGAAACGTACTTCAGCGTGTACGAGGAGAGGTCCCCGAAAAGGTAACGCACCACTTCGATGCCGTCCAATTCGAGTTTCGGACGACCAGAAAATCAGAGGCAATATTGATACGGCCTAGTGAGTTGGCAATATTAGTAGACCCAAATGGAGAGTTCTACGATCGAAAGTGAGGCTCGGTGAGGCTCGCCTTAATGGTTTGCTCTTGTAAGGCATAAGCCTTATTTTCTCGCAGTGTTGCCAACATCTTACTCGAAAAAATCACCAAGGTTTTTCTCCACGTTCCACTACGAGTATCAAATTTGCTGCTGCGGGGAACGCGTATCTGCTTTTCTTCTTCACCACGTCGAATTCAAGGTAAAGGTCTGCTCTGTGAGGATGAACGAGCCTGTCCCCTACGTCCACGTCGTATTTGATTTTTCTGTTTGTTTCGTTCAAATTTCCGAACATAGGTTTTATTCATATTTTTACTCATGTATAAGCGTACATGATGAATCAGCAAACATATTTTTTCTAAGTCTTGCCGTTTCCAAGATAACCCTATTTCCGGTCGCTATTTTCGATTTCCGAACATAGGTTCTATTCATACTTTTTCTCACGTATAGGTGTATGTGATGAATCCGCAAACAGATTTCTCCTAAGTTTTACTGTTTCCAAGATAACCCTATTTCCGGTCGCTATTTTGGATTTCCGAGCATAGGTTCTATTCATATTTTTACTCACGTATAGGCGTACGTGATGAATCTGCAAACAGATTCTTGCTAAGTCTTACCGTTTCCAAGATAATCCCACTTCCGGTCGCTATTTTCGATTTCCGAACATAGGTTCTATTCATACTTTTACTCATGTATAGGTGTATGTGATGAATCAGCAAACAGATTTTTTCTAAGTCTTGCCGTTTCCAAGATAACCCTATTTCCGGTCGCCATTTTGGAATTACCGAGCATAGGTTCTATTCATACTTTTTCTCACATATAGGTGTATGTGATGAATCCGCAAACAGATTCTTGCTAAGTCTTGCCGTTTCCAAGATAATCCCACTTCCGGTCGCCATTTTGGATTTCCGAACATAGGTTCTATTCATACTTTTTCTCATGTATAGGTGTATGTGATGAATCCGCAAACAGATTCTTGCTAAGTCTTACTGTTTCCAAGATAACCCCACTTCCGGTCTCTATTTTCGATTTCCGAACATAGATTCTATTCATATTTTTTCTCATGTATAGGCGTACGTGATGAATCAGCAAACAGATTTTTTGCTAAGTCATGAATTGGAGGGTTCTATGACAACCTATATTAATTCTCGTAAGAGAACAGAACGTGTCCTACGGGGCAAGTTAAGGGGCATGTGCATGGCCAAAGGGGAAGTTTCTTTGCGCGCTCAAGCATGATTTAATTTTATTATATTTTCAGATTGACCACAAAACAAGGTGTTGACAGGCAGTGTGTATATATATTGTAAGAAGATGTTTTATTATCAACCTCTACTTCTTGCAGTACATCCTGGACACAGCGTTGCAGGTTAACAAAAGACCTTTGGTCAGTATATATATTTTTTTTCTTAAAACTGTTCGGTTACTCGTTCGTTCCTGACATCATACACAAAAGTTTTCTCCGCGATGAGGATGACGCTACACAGAGTGTCGGCAGGCAAGGCATCGTGGAACTCGCACACAATCTTGATGTTGGTGCGATCGTTAACAACCACCTGCTTTCTTTTAGATGTGTTGATGACGAACATGGGTCTGCGAGCTATGAACTTGTTTGGATTGTAGTACACGTCTACGTTACCGGAAGTCACTCGTTTGTAAGCTGTGTACGCCTCGTACAGTTTCAGGTAGTCCTCTTCTGCGATGTTTAGGTTGTAGTTCTCACGTGGGAAAACTTCGTTCCTGCCATTTTTGAGGTAAATGTTCTTAATCTTGCAGTTGTCGAACTGGCTTGAATTTTTCTCCTGATTGTTACCTCTTCCTGTCTGGAAGAGTATGGCTGCAAACTCGGGCATGTCGTACCGAATGTTGTTGAATTGCGTGGTTACGTCAAATTCGAAATGATTGCCGGAAGCAGGTTTTTGCACACACTGGTAGCCATAAAACTGAATGGACACTTGAGGATTCTTCAGGATGTCGGCTTTGTACTTGAGAGCATAGTTTGATTCGTATTCTACCACTGGCACGCGCAGCTCCATGGATCTTACAATACACTTGGCAGCGTCGGGTAGTGTGTTGGGAAGCAAGGTAGTCCCGTCCGGGCCCAAAGTGCTGTATCGCATCAGTGCGTCGTTGTCGTTGGCAGCTCTGCGAAAAGTGACGCGCAAACCACCCTTCCACATGATCTCCTTGTAGTCTGAGAAGAAACCGGGCAGCAGACGCATGGGAAACAGTACTGTGTGACTTTGAGTTTTGATTTTTGTACCTGCTTCGAATCCCCCTGCCTGGTAGTATGCTGCATCGGTCTTGGAGAGTTTCAGTGTTCCCACGGCAGTCGAGGTAATCCCGGGGTAGTCAACCCTATCGATGACGGTGCCGTGTTTTCTAACTTCCACCTGTGAGAATAGGTACGGCACAAAATTATCTACGAGTCTTAGGTTTGCGTTGGCAAGAAATGCTTCGCCGTTGTCTCTCTTCACTACATCAAACTTGACGTACAAATCAGCTCTGTGAGGGTGAATGAATCCATCCCCGACGTCCACATCGTATTCTATCTCTCGATTCGCTTCGTTAAGGTTGGCAAACGTGCGACGGTTGGGAGGGAAGGACTGCAACTCGTAACTTTCGATTTGTTCCATGATGGCTATTTATTATATGTTAATCTCCACGACGGCAGTGGTCGCGGCTCCTGCAAAATCAACCACCTCCCCCTTCTTGTTTGTCACTGCTAATTCTATGTTGTCTATGCGATTACGAGATACAGGAAAGTATATCGGTGGGGAGGGTGTGTAGATAATTGGCGCCATGAACTCAGAGTTTGGTTTGAACGTAGCGATAATACCTGTCTGCTTGTGACTCCCTGGGATGCCGTCAGAGGATTTGGTGATCATACCTTGATCATTTTTTACAGAGCAGTTCGGGTAGGTTGTTATTTATAGACCCCACCCCAATTTTTTTTGTTTTGTGTTCATGGCGATGGTCGTACCTAATGCGGCGACCCGTTCCCCCAGCGAGATGTCTCTGCTGACGAGTCTCCCGAAAGCTGCGTGCTCTAACTTTCTGTCAGCATCATGACGTACATCGAGATCGGTATTGGTATTGTAGGTAATATCGTGATCCTTGCATGTAGTATCCAGGGGATTCACACCCTTGTCGCCTCTCTTTAGTCGCTGTTCGAGTTTGGTACCGGGGCCGCGGTACTGGTAACCTGGCAAGTGTATCTTGAAGGGTAGCTTGTTGATGATGTCGTTCACGAGACCTCGACCTTCGGCCACGTTCCAAAATTTCGGAGGTAGGGTGTTGATGATTTTGATGAGGTACCCTATGCCTTTGTCGTCATTCACAATGAAGTTGGCAAGCTTGGAGCTAACCATGTCCACAATTCCTATCTTCTCGTTGCGAAAGTTGCTGTTGCCTGCATTCTCCTCTCCTGCAATAACCAACAACCTGTCTATGAGCTTGCGCACGTCGTCAACCCACACAAACTCTTTGGGCAGGTTGTTGTAGAGTTTGACGCCGCTGCCTGTTTTGACCTGGTTCCATATCGGCTTGATGAGGTTCTTGTATTTTTCGCCGCTGCTAGATTTGACGCGATTCTGCGTAGCGTCGTTGTTTTGGTACAAGGCATCCGTCATGATCAAAATTTCCTTGTAACTTTGGTAATCTTCGTCTGTGTAATCTCTTGGCTGCTTTTTTGGTGATGAGTTCCCACAGTCCAACCGTGTCGGGATACCTGTTCCACCTGTTTTTCTCACCCAAATTGACTTTCACGTTGTCACCCTCGAACGTGACTTTCGATTTTCCGATTTTCCAAACCACGCCCTCGTTGAGTTCCATGGTTGGGTACAATCCGAAAACCTCGTTTTTCTCGAACTAAACTTAACGGCCTGTTGATTAATTAATTTTCGGAACGTTGTTCTTCTTGCTGGAACAGTGACGATTTTGGATTTGTGACGATCGACATGACAAGAAAACCCAACGACGGAAAATACAGAAACAAAATTAACGACTTTCTAAACGTTGCAACGTTGTGAGAAACGTTTCTCACAACGTTGCAACGTTTAGAAAGTCGTTAATTTTGTTTCTGTATTTTCCGTCGTTGGGTTTTCTTGTCATGTCGATCGTCACAAATCCAAAATCGTCACTGTTCCAGCAAGAAGAACAACGTTCCGAAAATTAATTAATCAACAGGCCGTTAAGTTTAGTTCGAGAAAAACGAGGTTTTCGGATTGTACCCAACCATGGAACTCAACGAGGGCGTGGTTTGGAAAATCGGAAAATCGAAAGTCACGTTCGAGGGTGACAACGTGAAAGTCAATTTGGGTGAGAAAAACAGGTGGAACAGGTATCCCGACACGGTTGGACTGTGGGAACTCATCACCAAAAAAGCAGCCAAGAGATTACACAGACGAAGATTACCAAAGTTACAAGGAAATTTTGATCATGACGGATGCCTTGTACCAAAACAACGACGCTACGCAGAATCGCGTCAAATCTAGCAGCGGCGAAAAATACAAGAACCTCATCAAGCCGATATGGAACCAGGTCAAAACAGGCAGCGGCGTCAAACTCTACAACAACCTGCCCAAAGAGTTTGTGTGGGTTGACGACGTGCGCAAGCTCATAGACAGGTTGTTGGTTATTGCAGGAGAGGAGAATGCAGGCAACAGCAACTTTCGCAACGAGAAGATAGGAATTGTGGACATGGTTAGCTCCAAGCTTGCCAACTTCATTGTGAATGACGACAAAGGCATAGGGTACCTCATCAAAATCATCAACACCCTACCTCCGAAATTTTGGAACGTGGCCGAAGGTCGAGGTCTCGTGAACGACATCATCAACAAGCTACCCTTCAAGATACACTTGCCAGGTTACCAGTACCGCGGCCCCGGTACCAAACTCGAACAGCGACTAAAGAGAGGCGACAAGGGTGTGAATCCCCTGGATACTACATGCAAGGATCACGATATTACCTACAATACCAATACCGATCTCGATGTACGTCATGATGCTGACAGAAAGTTAGAGCACGCAGCTTTCGGGAGACTCGTCAGCAGAGACATCTCGCTGGGGGAACGGGTCGCCGCATTAGGTACGACCATCGCCATGAACACAAAACAAAAAAAATTGGGGTGGGGTCTATAAATAACAACCTACCCGAACTGCTCTGTAAAAAATGATCAAGGTATGATCACCAAATCCTCTGACGGCATCCCAGGGAGTCACAAGCAGACAGGTATTATCGCTACGTTCAAACCAAACTCTGAGTTCATGGCGCCAATTATCTACACACCCTCCCCACCGATATACTTTCCTGTATCTCGTAATCGCATAGACAACATAGAATTAGCAGTGACAAACAAGAAGGGGGAGGTGGTTGATTTTGCAGGAGCCGCGACCACTGCCGTCGTGGAGATTAACATATAATAAATAGCCATCATGGAACAAATCGAAAGTTACGAGTTGCAGTCCTTCCCTCCCAACCGTCGCACGTTTGCCAACCTTAACGAAGCGAATCGAGAGATAGAATACGATGTGGACGTCGGGGATGGATTCATTCACCCTCACAGAGCTGATTTGTACGTCAAGTTTGATGTAGTGAAGAGAGACAACGGCGAAGCATTTCTTGCCAACGCAAACCTAAGACTCGTAGATAATTTTGTGCCGTACCTATTCTCACAGGTGGAAGTTAGAAAACACGGCACCGTCATCGATAGGGTTGACTACCCCGGGATTACCTCGACTGCCGTGGGAACACTGAAACTCTCCAAGACCGATGCAGCATACTACCAGGCAGGGGGATTCGAAGCAGGTACAAAAATCAAAACTCAAAGTCACACAGTACTGTTTCCCATGCGTCTGCTGCCCGGTTTCTTCTCAGACTACAAGGAGATCATGTGGAAGGGTGGTTTGCGCGTCACTTTTCGCAGAGCTGCCAACGACAACGACGCACTGATGCGATACAGCACTTTGGGCCCGGACGGGACTACCTTGCTTCCCAACACACTACCCGACGCTGCCAAGTGTATTGTAAGATCCATGGAGCTGCGCGTGCCAGTGGTAGAATACGAATCAAACTATGCTCTCAAGTACAAAGCCGACATCCTGAAGAATCCTCAAGTGTCCATTCAGTTTTATGGCTACCAGTGTGTGCAAAAACCTGCTTCCGGCAATCATTTCGAATTTGACGTAACCACGCAATTCAACAACATTCGGTACGACATGCCCGAGTTTGCAGCCATACTCTTCCAGACAGGAAGAGGTAACAATCAGGAGAAAAATTCAAGCCAGTTCGACAACTGCAAGATTAAGAACATTTACCTCAAAAATGGCAGGAACGAAGTTTTCCCACGTGAGAACTACAACCTAAACATCGCAGAAGAGGACTACCTGAAACTGTACGAGGCGTACACAGCTTACAAACGAGTGACTTCCGGTAACGTAGACGTGTACTACAATCCAAACAAGTTCATAGCTCGCAGACCCATGTTCGTCATCAACACATCTAAAAGAAAGCAGGTGGTTGTTAACGATCGCACCAACATCAAGATTGTGTGCGAGTTCCACGATGCCTTGCCTGCCGACACTCTGTGTAGCGTCATCCTCATCGCGGAGAAAACTTTTGTGTATGATGTCAGGAACGAACGAGTAACCGAACAGTTTTAAGAAAAAAAATATATATACTGACCAAAGGTCTTTTGTTAACCTGCAACGCTGTGTCCAGGATGTACTGCAAGAAGTAGAGGTTGATAATAAAACATCTTCTTACAATATATATACACACTGCCTGTCAACACCTTGTTTTGTGGTCAATCTGAAAATATAATAAAATTAAATCATGCTTGAGCGCGCAAAGAAACTTCCCCTTTGGCCATGCACATGCCCCTTAACTTGCCCCGTAGGACACGTTCTGTTCTCTTACGAGAATTAATATAGGTTGTCATAGAACCCTCCAATTCATGACTTAGCAAAAAATCTGTTTGCTGATTCATCACGTACGCCTATACATGAGAAAAAATATGAATAGAATCTATGTTCGGAAATCGAAAATAGCGACCGGAAGTGGGGTTATCTTGGAAACAGTAAGACTTAGCAAGAATCTGTTTGCGGATTCATCACATACACCTATACATGAGAAAAAGTATGAATAGAACCTATGTTCGGAAATCCAAAATGGCGACCGGAAGTGGGATTATCTTGGAAACGGCAAGACTTAGCAAGAATCTGTTTGCGGATTCATCACATACACCTATATGTGAGAAAAAGTATGAATAGAACCTATGCTCGGAAATCCAAAATGGCGACCGGAAATAGGGTTATCTTGGAAACGGCAAGACTTAGAAAAAATCTGTTTGCTGATTCATCACATACACCTATACATGAGTAAAAGTATGAATAGAACCTATGTTCGGAAATCGAAAATAGCGACCGGAAGTGGGATTATCTTGGAAACGGCAAGACTTAGCAAGAATCTGTTTGCAGATTCATCACGTACGCCTATACGTGAGTAAAAATATGAATAGAACCTATGCTCGGAAATCCAAAATAGCGACCGGAAATAGGGTTATCTTGGAAACAGTAAAACTTAGGAGAAATCTGTTTGCGGATTCATCACATACACCTATACGTGAGAAAAAGTATGAATAGAACCTATGTTCGGAAATCGAAAATAGCGACCGGAAATAGGGTTATCTTGGAAACGGCAAGACTTAGAAAAAATATGTTTGCTGATTCATCATGTACGCCTATACATGAGTAAAAATATGAATAAAACCTATGTTCGGAAATTTGAACGAAACAAACAGAAAAATCAAATACGACGTGGACGTAGGGGACAGGCTCGTTCATCCTCACAGAGCAGACCTTTACCTTGAATTCGACGTGGTGAAGAAGAAAAGCAGATACGCGTTCCCCGCAGCAGCAAATTTGATACTCGTAGTGGAACGTGGAGAAAAACCTTGGTGATTTTTTCGAGTAAGATGTTGGCAACACTGCGAGAAAATAAGGCTTATGCCTTACAAGAGCAAACCATTAAGGCGAGCCTCACCGAGCCTCACTTTCGATCGTAGAACTCTCCATTTGGGTCTACTAATATTGCCAACTCACTAGGCCGTATCAATATTGCCTCTGATTTTCTGGTCGTCCGAAACTCGAATTGGACGGCATCGAAGTGGTGCGTTACCTTTTCGGGGACCTCTCCTCGTACACGCTGAAGTACGTTTCGTTGTACTTCAACCTGGTGGGGAGAAGATAATGCCCGAGGGCGAAACCGTGCAGACGCTCTACGAGAAAAACAAAATAAACAATCTGTTGCAGTACAACATACAGGATTCGATGCTTGTGAGGGACGTGTGTTTTTGAAAAACAGACTCGTGTTGCGAGCGGACCAGGTTCGAGGGCACAAACTCAACTGGCATCTCTTGCATTACTATTTCAGCGAAGCGTTGCAGAACAAGCAATATTTGTGTTTCCCACGGCAGCATCTCGAGTATCATCACAACCTGGTCGGGGGTTACGTGCACCGTAACCCTCACATGAACGTGGTACTCAAAAACAGAACAGAAAATAAGATTATTTTGACATTGGATTTTACGTCACTCTACCCGAGCGTCATGCTCGCAGCCGGCCTCCCCCCTTTCAACGTGAACTTGGGGAGTGGCGCGAATTCCATGCCGCCGGAACAGGCGTTCTGCCCGGTACGGAAGTTGATGTTTATCGTGGCGTTATAAATCCAGTCGGCTGTATGGAAGCTGATCTTCACGTGTATTTCTCACGAGACACGCTCAATGCCACGTGCATCCGTAAGATCATAGCCTTGTGTAAAAAAAATCAAAAAATTTAAAAACGATAAGACTTTACCGCCGGGCAAACTGCTCAAAATTGATGCCAAACAGAACACGGCTAAATTAATAATAAATAGTATGCACAGGTAAATATACAAATTGAAAAACACCCCCGAAGAGATTCGCCCCCACGTCAATCAATTTTACGTTCGAAGGCTGTACGGGAAAACCTTTACTTTTTTGGTTGGGCACCACGCACTCCTGGCGGGGTTATGGGGGCCAGGAATCCTAAAAAACAACAATTATTATTATTTTGTTTGTTTGCTTGCGTCACAATACACGCGCACGCGTGTGTGTGTGTGTGTGTGTGTGTGACACATCGTTCCCCCGAGAGAGGTTTACAAAGGTCACGATATACAAACATTGCCGGAGTTGGAAAATTACGATAAGGCGCATTCGCTCATTACTGTTGCCAGCCATAAATCTCTCTCTCTCTCTCTTTTCATCTTACAGCAACGTTGGCATCTCTATTTTTTTTTAGTTGTAAGTAAATTGCCAACACACTCTAGTTAATAATGCTACATATTATACGCACACACGCACGCACATACTATATTACCATCCACCCATCTCTCTCTCTCTCTTTTACGGCAGTGCATGTTTGTTGCCGGCTCTCCTTGTTTAGTATATGTAGGTTGGCAAAAATTGCTTTATGCACTGTAAGGCAAGCCTCAAGCAAAGTTGCCAGCTCCTTGCTTTAGGCTAGGTTAGACCAAGGAAAAAAAAAGCTGTAGGTAGGCTGTCGGTTGTTTAACTCCTCCCTCTCTCTCTCCTCTCTCTTTTTTGTAAAAGATTATCGCAAAAATACCAGTAGGTTGGCAACCTTGCTTTATGCACTGTAAGGCAAGTCTTAAGTAAGGTTGCCAGCTCCTTGCTTTAGGTTAGGTTAGACCTGGTTAGGTTAGGTTAGGTTAGGTTAGGTTAGGTTAGGGTGGGTTAGGTTAGGTTAGGGTAGGTTAGGTTAGGTTAGGTTAGGGTGGGTGTTGGCAGCTGTCGGTTGTTTAACTCTTCCCTCTCTCTCTCCTCTCCTTTTTTTTGTAAAAGGCTATGGCAAAAGTACCAGTAGGTTGGCAACCTTGCTTTATGCACTGTAAAGCAAGTCTTAAGTAAGGTTGCCAGCTCCTTGCTTTAGGTTAGGTTAGACCTGGTTAGGTTAGGTTAGGTTAGGTTAGGTTAGACCTGGTTAGGTTAGGTTAGGTTAGGTTAGGGTGGGTTAGGTTAGGTTAGGTTAGGGTAGGTTAGGTTAGGTTAGGTTGGGTTAGGTTAGGTTAGGTTAGGTTAGGGTGGGTGTTGGCAGCTGTCGGTTGTTTAACTCTTCCCTCTCTCTCTCTCTCCTCTCTCTTTTTTGTAAAAGATTATGGCAAAAATACCAGTAGGTTGGCAACTTTGCTTTATGCACTGTAAGGCAAGTCTTAAGTAAGGTTGCCAGCTCCTTGCTTTAGGTTAGGTTAGACCTGGTTAGGTTACGTTAGGTTAGGTTAGGTTAAGTTAGGTTAGGTTAGGGTGGGTTAGGTTAGGTTAGGTTAGGTTAGGTTAGGTTAGGTTAGGGTGGGTGTTGGCAGCTGTCGGTTGTTTAACTCTTCCCTCTCTCTCTCCTCTCTCTTTTTTGTAAAAGGCTATGGCAAAAGTACCAGTAGGTTGGCAACCTTGCTTTATGCACTGTAAGGCAAGTCTTAAAGAAAGTTGCCAGCTCCTTGCTTTAGGTTAGGTTAGACCTGGTTAGGTTAGGTTAGGTTAGGTTAGGTTAGGGTGGGTTAGGTTAGGTTAGGTTAGGTTAGGTTAGGTTAGGTTAGAGTGGGTTAGGTTAGGTTAGGTTAGGTTAGGTTAGGGTGGGTGTTGGCAGCTGTCGGTTGTTTAACTCTTCCCTCTCTCTCTCCTCTCTCTTTTTTTTGTAAAAAGCTATGGCAAAAGTACCAGTAGGTTGGCAACTTTGCTTTATGCACTGTAAGGCAAGCCTCATCAAGGTTGCCAGCTTCTTGCTTTATGCACTGTAACGCAAGTCTCAAGCAAGATTGCCAGCTCCTTGCTTTAGGCTAGGTTAGACCCAAAAAAAAACCTTGGTGATTTTTTCGATTAAAATATTGGCAACACTGCGAGAAAATAGAGCTCATGCCTTACAAGAGCAAACCATTAAGGCGTGCCTCAAGCAAGATTGCCAGCTCCTTGCTTTAGGCTAGGTTAGACCCATAAAAAAACCTTGGTGATTTTTCGAGTAAGGAGCTGGCAACACTGCCAGAAAATGGAGCTCATGCCTTACGAGAGAAATCCATTAAGGCGAGCTCCACCGAGCTCCATTTTCTGTTGGTGAACTGTCTAATCTGCACTACTAGAGTCTTACAAGTAAAGAGAGACAAGTTGTAATAAATATTATTGTATACTTAAATCAGAAAAATCCTGGTAAAAGTGTTAGTTGGACTGCAAGCGAGAATGCTGAAACGACTGGAATTTCGTTCAAAACTGTTTACAAAATTAATAGCGAAGCGATTAAAGGTCCTCTTGGAACACCAAACGAGCAGAAAAACGGCAAGAAACAACAGGTAAGCAAAATCCAACGACTTCGAATATAACTTTTATACGAGGCGATGTCCGGCGAAAAGTCCCAGGCACATTGTATATAATTCATTGGCGGATTTTTCGGGAGGAGGTTCACTTGCCGCTCCCAAAATGATGACTAAGTATTATGAAAAGTATTGAGAGCATCATATTAAAAGATAAAGAAAATGATCGAGCCGTTTTCCCTAGATAGTTACAAGAATGCCAGTCTCCTTCTTTCTGTAATTATTCTTCATACAAATACAATAGAACTCCTTTAATTTCACACCTCTACTAATAATTGATTGATTGAGTTTTAAGTCCACTTTTATGCACAGATAGGTTAATTGGGACTGAACCTACAATTTTATGTGAGATACGAACTACTATGTGCCTCCAGCAGGTATGGAACCCTGGATCCCTTGATTATAATGCGACGACGGAAATTCTGCTAATGCTATACCCTTAGAATCGAAGGACCCTGGGTTCGTTTCCTGGCGGAGGTACATTCTAGGATGGATTATACATTGAAGGTTCAGTCCCGATTAGTTCATCTGACCACAAATTAGACCTAGAACGAACCCTTGTAATTGTATTGATGTGAATGACATGACATGTCCAATGGGGGTATGTGCTGCTCATAACTCCCCCTTGGATAAGTATTCCTAAAAGAAGAGGGTCAACGGCAGGAGAAGATGGCATATGAGGACCGGCTACTAAAAAGTATACGTACTACCCCCGCCCTCACCCTCTTCGAAAACACTGGGTACAACACTGATATAAGGGCACTTTTTGATGTGTCGAACAAGTTGCAAATCTGCACATTATACTGTGTATTTCCAATATTGCGTAATGTTTACAGCATATTCTGTGCACGTCCCAGAAAAAAAATCTAGACCCGCCTATGACTGGCGAGCTGCTGCTGTGCAAAACGAATAGAGGGACAAAACAATAAAGACACAACAAGACTTTCTGTGAGGCCTTACGAGTTGTTTGCGAGCACTTACAGGTCGGGGGGAGAGATTTGCTTTGGTGCATGCCGGTAATGAACACGGTTTTGTCTCAAACGAGACAGTGTGCCGATAAATGTGAAACAGGCCTCCCCGATGGCACAGTGGTAACGTCCTGGTTTGATACCCGGTGGAGCCATATAGTGGTTCGGATCCTAGTTTAAACTGTAGGTCCAGTCCCGATTAGCCTTTCTGTGCAAAAAGTGGACTTAAAAGAAAAAAACACGGCCAACGTACACGATGAAATGGACAGCAAGACGTATGACAAGTATATTCGGGAACAGTTATTTGCAAATCTCCATCCATGGACCGTCATTACTCTGTACCACAGCCGCATCAAAGAACAGCTTCCCATCAAATCATGGCGAAAGGATTTACATTCTTGTATTGAACAGTACCCGTTCCGTTGACCACTAACTTTTGTTGCGGCGTGTACTACAGCAGACGTTCGATGCGCGCCGGAGCCTTCTTCCACTGCGCACCATGCGGCAACACTGTCGCCATAAGCCCCATACTGAACTCTTAAGTTGGGCTCACCAATAGTGACAAGCTAGATACATTTTTTAACTAGTACTGCTGGTCTAGGCCAAAGTACCAACCTCTTATATATATATATATATATATATATATATATATATATATATATATATATATATATATATATATATATATATATATATATATATATATATATATATATTACCGTGTTTAAATTAAAGAGGATCGTGTCATTTTCTATGTGGGGGTTATTTCATATGTAATTCTATGTACATATTTAAGCAACGAAATAAATAGTATTTTTGTATATTTTTAAACAGAACGTCTGATCTATCATTGAAGAATTAAAGAACTGAGATTTTCCTAATATCCATGATATTGAATATGGTAGTTATTCAATGACTTAATATTCGATTGAACCGTTTTTGTTAGTTTTTTTTAAGTGTTATGCTAATTATTTTGCCTGGGGAAGTAACGAAGACAAGTAACAGGTCGAGACAAGGCAGGTTACTCCCTCCAGAAGAGAAATAGAGCATTACAAAGTGGAGAGTCTTTTAGAAGGAAAGAGACTTCCAGCTGTGTAGAATATAGGGAACAAATTTATTGAGTCAAGTATCACTTCGTAAGTTTCTGAAGAACACAGAAAATAAACCTGTGGATACAAGCGGAACAACCCAACACAGTCATTTGTACAGTCACGGACACTGCCGGCTTGTAATGAGAATATTGACTTTCAATGGAATCGTTACAAGCCGGCAGTGTCCGTGACTGTACGACTTGCATTTTCTATTTTTCTTACAAGCATGTGGATCGTTTATCTGTGAATGGTGTTGTAGTGAAAAGCACGTGTGTTAGAGAGGTTTCAGACCGAAGCGACAAGCAACAGCAGGCCCCTTTGGTCTATAAGCAAACATGGCGAGCAACAGACTGAGGCGACACCATGCACGCCGTTAGGAGTCCGAAAAACACGTGCAGCTTGTTGCGTCGCTTCGGTTTGATTTGATTTGCTTTATTTTACTTCGTTTTTTTGTGCCTCTTTTGGCTAATTTGCGAAGATGGGAATGAGTGATGATATGATGAAATTGATGAATGAACACTCAGAAACATCCATGCATAGGCCAGGATTCGAACCCGGGACCCCTAGCGTCGTAGTGCGATTTGCTAACCACTCCACCACAGGGGCCGGCTCGCGTCGCTTCGGTTCGGAAGGTTGCATTTAGGGTGTGCGGGACAGATTCTAGCCCCCCCCCCATATTCTAACATAAAACATTGCTGCTTCTTTTAGAATCACAGTCACAGACCCCCCTCCCCCGTTCACACGCCTGTGCCTAACCTTCCAGCAACACTACGCTTCACCACTGAACCCGATTACTATTGATCAACTTTTAATACGAAGGTTAAAATACTCATCGTTAATTATACGCAGTGGCGGCTGGCAGCTAGTGTGATGGGTAGTGCCAACGTGATCAAGAAATCGAAAAAATGTCGCTAGCATATGAGTCATTCCATGCCAAATCAACACAGATATGTGCAATTTTTAACCTGACCCTTTGACCTTGAATATCTCAAAACATGTCATCACCAAAAATCGTGAAAAAAAAAAATTTGGTCCCTCATTCCATACTATAAAACATATCAAAAAATCATTCTGGGACTGCAATGGGATCAGAAGATACAAAATAATATTTGTAACTATGTGACTGATAAAAGCCTCATTACATGAACTATGACGAGTCAAAAGTCCTTTAACACCCCCCTACAAAATGTAAAGGAGTTATCCTGGTCATGAAAGAAATAGGTTAGGCACAGGGAGATCTCTAGCTGCATGTGTCAAGCGCAGGTCCGGCATATTGTTGACCGCCATATTGAATTCAACGCAAAAATTTCAAAGGAAAGGGGGTGATGTGATATATCAAATGAGGCTAGAATTTCACGAGAAATGAAGCAGCGAAGGTTTTTCCAAAGTATCTTTAACCAGCAAAAAGTTATTACTGCATGCTTGTAACCATTTTCTCCTTTTCGAGGTGTTAAAAACAAAGTATTAAGAATGCTCCTAACGTGTTAGGAACTCGTCGAGATTACGCTGACATCTTGGGAGAGAAAGAAGTATACGCACCATTGCATATGATCAGGGTTGACAAAATGTGTGTTTTTTTTAAAAAAGAACAAAACAAAATGTCTTTTTTGTTTAAAACATGTTTTTTTTGTTTTAAACTTGAGTTAAAAAAAACATGTTTTAAACATGTTTTAAACAAAAGAAAGTCAACCTTTTCCCAGTAAATTATAGTTAAAGTCGTTAAAGAAAAAATACTAATTTTTATGAGTACAGTGGCGGCAAGGACAGTTTATTTCCCTTTGGAGTTAAGGTTTACCATACTGCAGGGTATGGGTGTGCGGGACAGAATTTTCTGGGTCCCGACATTCGGGACGGGGAGAATTTCCAATTTCCCGACAAAGTCGGGAAATTTTCGGGACGGGATATGTTCGAAATTTCCAAAAGCTCTTGAAATCTCGAATTCTACACGTAATTTCCATCTTAAGTGCTTGTTTTTGCACTTCGGGTACAGAAACTAACAATTTCCGATAAGTTCCAGACATTTACAATGCAGAAAACGTCGAGAATTGACGACTTTTGAAAATGACCATTCAGTATTTCCCGACTGCTTGGGATCCAGAAAAGCCGGGAAGTCATTTCCCGAAGTCGCGATCGCGACGGGAATTTTTTTTCCCGATCCCAGTTCCGACTTTTCGGGATCCCGCACACCTCTACTGCAGGGACAAAGGTTGCGGGTAATAGCCCCCCTTTTTCAGTCACTACTGAAGTAGGTTAGGATTCATATTCATCTAAATTTCAAGAAACTAAATATTATAGAATTACTATCCTCGTCCTGGAAAAATCAGGGTGAAATATTACCTGCTGCCTGAACAGTTTATATAGCAGAAAACAACCTGCAGTGTCATAATAGATTCTCCAGATCAATTTATGTTTCCAAGTACAAAATTATGTTACCAAAAGTATGCATCTGTACCTCATTGAGTTATGCAAACCAATGAATAATAACGCAAGAGAAACAAAAACCACGTCATGATCAAAATCACGCATTGTGTATTCAGTTATTAGTTTCCAGCTTCCACCAGTCCCCAACTTACAGGACGGTAGGATACAAAGAACTAAGAAGTTTCGATTTCTACATTAAAGCACGGGTCTTTCTTGTCGCACAGCAGTTTCGATAGCTAGCCTGCCTAACCTAACAACGTAGGAATTTAGCGTAAAATTAAAAAGCTTTCTCCCGTGACGTCAGAACATAAGGTTGGTCAAGTGTTGTGCGATAAGTGAGACCCGTAAAGCACGGATTAATTGACACAGATTCAATGAAAAGACAGGGTTGCCAAACAAGAAAATTATCACAGATTATAAAATATCAAGTACCAAAAATGTGTTTTAAACACTTCTAAAAAAAACATTTTTAAAACACATTGTTTTAAACGTTTAAAACATTTGTAAAAAAAACAAAGCCGTGTGTTTTAAACGTTTAAAACAAAGTGTTTTGTTTTAAACATGCCAACCCTGGATATGATTTTAATCAGCAACATTCACCAAATACTTGATTAGTGAAGAGAATATTGGGAAAAGTATCTCAAACAATTACGTTACACTTCCTTTGGAATGAAAAATTCTGCAGTGACGAGGCTAATTTTTATGTTCACGGTAAAGTTAATAAAAAATATATGCAATACCTGTGATTTGATAATCTACAGTAGACAGATCCCAGCCGAATGGTTGTTGCTGGTAAGCTAATGACGTGGTATAGTGTATGGAGAACGGGAATGGTTGGTCCATATTCAACAACGGAACCTTAAATGGTGAGGGCTTCTTGGATGTGTTAAGTGAACAGGTTTTTCATCCTTGCTTACGGGATATGGCACTTTTCCAGAGTTTTGAAACAGGACAGTGTGTGACCACACTATGTGAACATTTTGGCAATTTCATCATGGTAAATTTCTAGGTAGATTGATGGGCAGACGGGGATCTATTAAAAGGCCTGCACATTCCCCAGATCGAAGATCTTAGAAGGACTTTTACCTTCAGAAACATTTGAAGAGAATGGTGTATGCACTAAAAGTCCCTGATATTGACCATCTGAGAGAAGGCATAATTGCTGCTTGCAAAGATGTTGCACCTGCTACATTGCCAAATGTTCTATGTGAGTGCGAGAGACGTCAACGAGTGTGCTCACAGGAATATTGACAACACTATAATGTGCATATATCGTAAGTGAAAGATATGCGTATAACGTTTTGCTGCCTAAAAATAAGTTGGAAAAACCTTCGCTGCTTCATTTCTCGTGAAATTCTAGCCTCATTTGATAAATCACATCACCCCTTTTCCTTTGAAATTTTTGCGTTGAATTCAATATGGCGGTCAAAAATATGCCCGACCTGCGCTTGACACATGCAGCTAGAGATCTCCCTGTGCCTAACCTATTTCTTTCATGACCAGGATAACTCCTTTACATTTTGTAGGGGGTGTTAAAGGACTTTTGACTCGTCATAGTTCATGTAATGAGGCTTTTATCAGTCACATAGTTACAAATATTATTTTGTATCTTCTGATCCCATTGCAGTCCCAGAATGATTTTTTGATATGTTTTATAGTATGGAATGAGGGACCAAATATTTTTTTTTCAAGATTTTTGGTGATGACATGTTTTGAGATATTCAAGGTCAAAGGGCAAGGTCACGTGACAAAATTATATTTTTATCGAAAGGTGGGCTTGTTATATTTCACTGGAAAGCTTGTTCAATTCCCTGTACAATAAGCTTTATTTCAGCTTCCTAGGCAAAATAGCGGCGGAGTTACAGCACATTTAGTATAGCTAAGCGGGCTCAAAAAGGGCAATTTCTGCTAACTTTGACCTTGAATAATTTAACAATTACAAGACGCACGAGACTAAAAATTTTCATAGTTACTAAGTTCCATGCATAGTTTCAACTCTCCAAATTTCATGAAAATCTGAGATGGTCAGGTTGGAAGCTGTGTTGATTTCGCATGGAATAACTCATATGTCATATAAATCTAATGAAAGAGGTAATTTTAATGGAACGTTGTTTACTAAAATTTTAGACAAAAATTCAGAGTTCCTAAGATTGGTTTATTTTACTTCGCATTTGTATTACTTTTGGCTAATCGCGAAGATAAGGATGAGTGAACACTCACAAAGAGTTACGATACTCAGGCCGAGATTCGAACCCGCAATCCCTATCGTCGTAGCAGAGGTGGGCCAGAGTTTCTAGGAAATAAATGCGACTATTAAAATTTCGACGCCTGTCACCTTTACCATTTTTTTGATATTTTAAAATAGAATTGATGTTTAAATCTGGCGTGGGACAGCCAAGTTGTTTAACTTTTAATTTAATATCGTATAGTACCTTGGAAAACGGTGTATGTAATAATGCTCTAATCTGACTCATCTTTACTAACTACCCTTCCTTTAACACACCATCGGACACTTTCACTTCACTAAAAAGAAAAACACTGAACAGTTAGAGACACCGAGTCGATCACGGTATTCTCGCCTTGCTTTGTTTATAATTTGCTACCCCAGCACGGCAGATGGTACATCAACAATCGGTGTTAGTAACAACTGAAATATGATTATCTGCTAAATGAACTGTAGATCTACAATTTTTAGAATTCAATGCAACAAATTGAATTATATCTCCAAAAGAAATTCTTCCGTGTGATTTTTTACAAATATTAAAGTAAAAAAGCCCCTGGTGATGCGAATTCCCTTTGATATTTAGGCAATTCTTTTGTACAGTAAATGTCTTCAATGTTGTCAACGTCAGTTGCAACACATGAGTGTCTGTGCGCGTGAGAGCAAGGGATATATTTTTTCTTAAGGAAGAAATCGATAACAAAAAAGTCTGGATGGCTCTTTAGACGCATCTATCTAAATGGTTATATAAATTTGGGGAAGATATTACGTTCGTTCTTGCCAAGTATGCAGGAAAGTATATTTCTAGCGAATTACTTCTCCAACAAGTATTACAAATCGGTCAGGATTAGTCACTTCTGTGTGAAGTTTGCAACTATGTCAACACAATGCGAAACACACGTCGTGCCAGCCGAAAAGGGGCACGGCTGGTTGTCTTATGGCTACCACTGGGCTGCCACCTCATCGCTCGTTAACTGCGGAGACTTTTCATGCCTCAGCGCATGCCTCTGCGCACAGGCCAGGTTATGCTGGCCCAGAGCAAGTGAGAGAACAGCTGGGGATGCGGTGCAGGAATTGAGGCTGCCGTAAGGTTGAACGCTTACGAGATTCGAATCTCCACGTTCGTGAATGTATTAATTTAACTATATTTTGGCAAAGCAAGTGCTTTTTCTTTTTCTGAGGGTAGAGCCATGGCATGGCGGCTCGCCCCTTAGATCCGCCGCTGATTATACGTACTCCAACCAGAAAATTTGATTGATTTGCCTTATTTTAGTGCCACTTTTGGCTAATTTGCGAATATAGGAATGAGTGATATGATGATATTGATGAATGGACACTCACAAACATCCATGCCCAGGCCGGGATTCGAACCCGGGACCCCTGGCGTCGTAGCGCGATGTTCTAACCACTCCGCCACAGGGGCCGGCTCGAACCAGAAAAATATAAAGCGCAAAGTAGAACTTAAATGTTTGTATTATCAACCCACGGAAAATTAGGGTAAAGGTTGGTATTATCGTGATATAGGTAATATCGGGATAGTTTTGTAGTGACGTATCCTGGTCAACACGTGTGTTTCTGCCTGGCGCCATTTTGCTCACTTACTGGCAGGACCTTTACGAAACACGTACGAACGACAGGCAGTTTTTCGCACGCGAGGTTATTTCGTGATACGTCAATACAAAACTAGCAAGATTTTACCTATATCACGATAATACCAACCTTTACCCTACATCAAGTTTAGTGTTCTTTATGTATAAACATTCGCTATTTACCTCATTCGAGCTACCTTGCCTTTGCGCTTTAATATATTAATTTCTAGCTTCACAAGAGTCCTTTTCGGATATTTGTGACTTGATTAACAAAAATGTTTAGGTAACACATTTTCATTATCCATTTAGAAAGAAGCTCTTCATTTCGGTGAATGGAAACTAAATGACGAACCAAATTCTCTGACAGAAATATGCTGGCGCCTCCACCGGAAAAGTTTGACAGTGAGCAGCTCCATTGGTCTGATACTTACTGGTCGTTCCGCGATTTTTTTTCCTCGACATCCAAGGAAAAAACCTGGCAACCTTGCAGGTGGCAAAAACGAAATATAAATTTTACAATAAATTTCTAAAATTTCTAATAAAACGGGGGATCAGAATGTATGAAGAATATCATTTGAAACAGGTACAGAATGTAACTTTTATTAATCAAAATGCGCAGGTGAGTTTAAACAGCTAACAAAGATTCATTTTCATGTTATGACTAAAGTCGAGTTGATCTTCGATGATTAAATCAGCAACCATTTTATTTCACGGCAATGAATATTCTTTGTTCCGAGATGATAACAAAAAGAAATCAGAAATTAAATATTTTTAGGATCTTAACGTACAGTGTTGACAATCTAGGGTGACAGCAAGTTCATATTCTCAATATAGAGTCTAAGGGTACGTTCACATTATATCCGGTGTCGTCCGATATTTTCCACTAGGATACACGACAGAATACGGCAAAAACAACTACACAGTGTTAATTAGTGTAAACGCTCACATTGGAGTCCAGCCACTCCGGCGTGCACGGCCGTTTTTCGAACCAAATCATCTTTTTTCGAATGACCCATAAGTGCCTTGCGTTGTTCATACAAGACTTCTTTCGTTTTGGGATGACCACAAGGGTCGGGGATTATGACGCAGACTGCGCCATCAAAATTTTGGAGGGAGAATTTTCTTCTTTAAAATAATGTAAAACTCAACATAAATACCTATATTTTTCTAAAAATATAATATATGTAAAAAGGTTTACACCTTAGGTGCACCATATTTAATCCATTAGATGAAGAAAATGAAAATTTTAGAGACAGAGGACGGGTTTGTGCCAACAGGCAGGTTGATCTATGATTGAAACTTGATTCAGTAAAGAGTACAGAATTGGACACAAACAAATTAAATTACGTTATCATTCCATTGTTGTTGTTATGTAAATAGCCATTTGTAGACTAACAAGATAACTGTAACGGGTAATATGTATTATTAGAGAGGATAATATCCAACTTTTACATATTAGGCCTTAAATTCTGGAGGGGGAACAATATACAACCCTTGAATATCAATGTTAAGTCTTAGATCATGACGGAAATTTTAGTTAGGGGGGGAATGACCATTGAATTGGGGGGGGGTATTCAGCTCTTGAGTATCTTATCTTAGATTCTTGGTAAATCATTTTTTTTTTTTTTGGAGGAAACTGTTTTCCATTTAGAAGTCGTGTACAATCAAGGGAGATTAATCTGGATTACTCCCAAGGGGGTTGCAGTTGGCGTTATATGCTTCCTCCTTTGTTCCTTATAAAAAGAAACGTCGGACACATGAAACATCAGTATAAATGTAAAATATAACACAAACTACTAAAATACAAGGTCCATGGACGCTCGGAAGGAGGGAAATATTACTTGAACCTCTCTGTAAAATTAATAATAATAATAATAATACTTCATCGTTTTCGAGCATGTAAATGTATATAGGTTGGCCCAGTGTCGGCTGCTTAATACGTGCTACCGTTACTCAATTTATTAAAATGAAAAGAAAGGACACATTTCATAGATTGAAGAAGTTTAATATTACTACAACGAATAGCACGTTTTCGCGACTTCGCGGCGCCGAATCTGGCCGAATGCCCCTCGGTTCTACGGGGGAGATAGGGTCTTAGCCAATCAGCTCGGGAAATCCGTCTGCTAGCATGCTACACAAATTCACAGCACGGTAAGTGTTGTCATCTCAGTATAAGAAGACAGTTTGCGGATAGCTTTACAAAATCAGACACGAATTTTTTTTTCTCGCGGTTCATGGTCATGCGCGTGGCATATGGAGCAGTCATTGTAAAGGATCCGTTGTGCTCTGTTGTTCCAAGCAGTGGCGTACTCGAGGCTGGGGCTAGGGAATTGATTGGGCTACATCCCATCTCCAAATTTTGAGTTTTGATGAAAGCAGCCAAGAACTCGGAAACAAAAAACCGTGTTAAATGCAAACACCCCTTAAAATGATCTCCGATTACCATTTTTTGTCTTTGAATAGCTTTAAAAATGAAGGTTTAAATCGGTGATTGCAAAATATTTTATAGTTTATTCCGGCCGTACGTAGAAAGCAGCTATGTTATACAGACCATTACAATTCCAGACCCCTCGGGAAAAGAAACACTGCGTACGCTAGCGGTTCCAAGTGTGTGTGTGTGGGGGGGGGTGTATGTGTGTGTGTGTGTGTGTGTAAGGCCCGCTTTAGACAAAAGCATTTCCTTTAATATTTTTGCTAGCATAAATGGTATGTAAATGCTTCCAAAAATCTTATAGCAGATAGCATTTTACACGAAAGCATTTCATGGAACATTTCGGTTAGCTGTCGAGATTACATTGTATGATACATACAGCACGATAGGCACATCGAGTTACACCATATATGGCGAGTGCACGGTGTTTACAACTGAAAAAAACTAAAATATTCTTCCATACGTGTACAGTAAACGTTGTAAAGTATATATTTAATCAGCGCCATGCTTCTCTACCTAAAACCATTTAATACGAAGCGTAATTCCTCTCGGTTGATTAATTATTGTGTTTTAAAAGTGTGAAGTGATACGTTGCTTACATCTCACGCGGCCGCCATTACAACTCCTAGAGGTCGCATCTGATTGGTTACGCTACGAAAAATGTTACGGAGCGAGCCTATCCTTGAGAAATGCCATGAAATATGCCATGGCATATGAAATGCCAGAAGATTTCTCACTTTACACGGTATCATTTTGGTCATGGCACGAATGTTAAGAAAAATGCTAAGGAAAATGCTTTCGTCTAAAGCGGGCGTAAAGGGTGGGGGGTAATTGTAAATGCAACAAACAACATCTACCTGTAGCACGTATCTGTGCCAAGTCACGAGCGGTAGTAGTAGTAGTAGTAGTGGGAAATACAATATTATAAACCCAAGAAAGGAAGAGCCCCCCTCAAGCAGAATTGGCTACACTTAAAACAGGCTCAACATGCCCATATGAGCTTTTTGCTCAAGTGTAGAACCTTGCCTAATCCAAGATTTTTGTAAAAAAGCCCTCATGGATTCCATGAGAAAAGAAGAGCCCCCTCAGATTGATTTGCTTATACCTACAAAAGGCACTTCTGTGAGATTGTTGTCCATAAACTTGTCAAAAATATGCCCCTCTTGATGGCCACACTTAAAACTAAGCCAAGATACACCCATATACACACCCACACCCACACACACACATATTTACTTCCAGTTTAAGTTTAATTAGACCCCAGCCTCAACTTGCATATCTAATATTAAAACAATGTAATATGCAGAGACCCTCTAGAATTGCTCCGTGACTCTCTCATTTCTCACATCATAAACATATGATTTTTCTCCTATGAGAATAACACTACATATGGTGTCATCAGGTAATGCCTCATGGAATTCACAGATAATTTTAATGTTTGTTCTGTCATTCACCACAACCTGTTTTCTTTTTGAAGTGTTAATTACAAACATGGGTCTCTGTGCCTTGAATTCATCTGGTGTGTAGTACATATCCGTATTGCCTGTAGTGACCCTCTTGAAAGCCGAAAATGCCTCATATAATTTGAGGAAATCATCCTTGGACATGTCTAAATTGTAATTTTCTCTAGGAAATACCTCATTTCTGCCATTTTTAAGATATATGTTCTTGATGTTGCAGTTATCAAATTTACTTGAATTTTTTTCCTGATTGTTGTGTCTCCCAGTCTGAAACAATACTACTACAAAATCAGGCATGTCATATTGTATGCTGGAGAATGAATTTGTGGCATCAAACTCATAATATGTACCAGATGCGGGCTTCTGTACACATTGATATGTATAAAATTGCAGAGGAATTTGTGGATTTTTTATTATATCAGCTTTGTATTTAAGAGCATAACTGGCCTCATACTCAACAACAGGGATTCTTAACTCCATAGTCTGAATAATGCATTTGCCTGCATCAGGTAGGGTATTGGGCAGAGCTTCCCCTGTAGAGTTTAATGTACTATACCTCATCAAAGTATTGTTATCATTTGCAGCTCTTCTAAATGTGATTCTTAACCCACCCTTCCACATAATTTCTTTGTAATCTGAGAAGAATCCTGGCAATAGGCGCATGGGGAACAGCACAGTGTGGCTCTTGGATATAATTTTCTCACCAGCCTCGAATCCTCCTATTTTGTAGTATGAAGCCTCGGTTTTGGATAATTTTAATGTGGCCAAAGCTGTGGAGGTAATGCCGGGATAATCCACTCTGTTTATAACAACGCCATGCTTTCTGATCTCAATTTCAGAGAATAGATGTGGCACAAAATTGTCTACCAATCTTATATTTGAATTTGCCGGATAATCGGTACCATCGAGCTTTACAACATCAAATTTGATGTATAGATCTGCTCTGTGGGGGTGTATAAATCCATCCCCTACATCAAGATCAACCTCAATTTCTGTGTTGGGTTGATTTAAATTTGCAAATGTCCTCCTGTTTGGGGGGAATGATTGTAGCTCATAACTCTCAATATTTTCCATTGTATGTATTTTTATTTAAATGTTAATCTCCATGATTGCAGTTGTTGTGGCTCCAGCAAAATCAACTAATTCTTCTTTTTCATTAGTGACCATCAATTCAATATAATCTATTCTATTATGGCACACAGGAAAATATAATGTCGGGGATGGATTGTAGATAATAGGCTCCATAAATTCAGAATTAGGTTTGAATGTTGCAATGATCCCAGTTTGTTTGTGAGTGCCTATGCCATTTGATTTGGTGATCATACCCTCAGCCACATTACAGTGAATATTCAGAGTCTCTATGGCCAAGAATTTAGGTATATTCATAGCAGTGTGTTTGATGCCTGGTTCAAGTTTTGTGTTGTTCTCAAAGCCTAACAGCTCTCCAATAGTACCCAGATCCACTGTTTCTGTAGCAGATACAATTTCTACTCTGTGAGTGACAGAATTTTGACTTAACACTATACCTCTGGGTAATTGAGCATTTAGAGTGGACAGATTATATTGCCCTGGAGTGATGACAATTTTTTCATCCCCTACTGCAATTGTGTTGTTGTGGTGTGTAATATTGGGGATTAGGTACATGCCATAAAATGCTCTGAGAGCTATTGTTTTGGGATATACGATGTCATCATGTAATTTGAGTTTCAATATTGAATTTTGGCTGGTGAGATGGAATACCCCCATGATGTTTCAGATACCACAAGGCTTTTTGAAAATCTTCAATTGATGGTTTATTTATTTGAGACATGTATCTAAGAACAGATAAGCACAAATGTCCGCAATTAACATCTTTGAAGTTTTGAACACGGGCATTATTGTAATAAAGATTAGCTGAATTTAGATATTTTATTAAATTTTCAGGTGGAACACCTCCAAATGAATCAAACACAAATGCCTCATCTTTTAAATATTTAAGATAACAAATCCAGTGAGTGCCCTGATTTTTGTACTCATCCAAATTAACAATGCCACACTCTTTGTTGAGTGGTTGTTCTGGTAAAGAATCAGACATGTACACACCTCTAAAATGTTTGATGCCCAGTGGCTTGATTAAAGCTTCAATATCTTGGTTTGTAAGCGGCTCTTGTTTTTTTTAAACTTATTCATGGCTCTCTTAACACCTTTGCCTTGTTTCTCCATTGCCAGGTTATGGCGCCTCTGCTCATCTAATTCTGCCCTATTTTTCTTGGCATCTATTACTGTTTTTGCTATGGCAGCTGAACCCCCAGCCAAGCTCCCCACAGCCCCGAGAGCAGCTAAGATGGCAGGGATGGTAAATATAAATCCCCCCACATGTGATTTTTTTCTTGATTGCTGTAATTTTTTTAATTGGGGGGTGCTAAGCAACAATTTCATACCATGTCCCTTTGCAATACAAGAATTTTTTTTCTTGCGCTGCTTTTTGGTTAAAAGACTGTCAATAGTTTTAAGAGATTTAAGACCTGCATAAGGTATTTGATACATAACACCCTTGGCCTTCATTGTAGGTTTATTATATACATATTCACAACCCCCACCCCAATTTTTGTTTGGTGCTCATAGCTATGGTGGTTCCCAATGCTGCTATTTTTTCACTCAAAGATGCATCTTTGCTTACAAATCTGCCAAACGCAGCCTCTTCTAATTTCTTGTCTGCAACATGTCTCTTGTCAAGATCAGAATGTGTGTTGTATGCAATATCATGGTCTCTACAAGCAGCATCTAGGGGATTAACACCAGGATCACCTCTGTTTAATCTATGATCCAATTTTGTGCCTGGACCACAATACTGATAACCTGGAATGTGTAGTTCAAATGGCAGCTTGTTTATAATGTCATTAACAAGGCCCCGACCCTCAGAAATATTCCAAAATTTAGGTGGTAGAGTATTAATAATTTTTATAAGATATCCAATCCCCTTAGTGTCATTCACTATAAAATTAGACAATTTTGTGCTTATCATGTCCATAATTCCAACCTTTTCATTGTAAAAATTGTTGTTGCCAGCATTTTCCTCCCCAGCTATCACCAGCAACCTATCTACAAGTTTCCTGACATCATCAACCCACACAAATTCTTTAGGCAGGGTGTTGTATTGTTTGATTCCACTGCCAGTCTTGATCTGTGACCATATGGGCTTGATTAAATTGTTGTATTTTGCTCCACTGCTCGACTTGACTCTATTTTGTGTGGGATCATTGTTCTGGTATAGAGCATCTGATTTTATTAATATTTCTTTGTAATCCTCATAATCTTGATCTGTATAGCTGCCAGGCCTTTTCCTGGTCATCAGTTCCCATAATCCAGGTGTTCCGGAGTACTTAACAAAAGCACCTTTTTCTCCGAGACGAGATTCTGAATATACAATTATATCATCTCCCATAAATGTTACCCTGAAATTGCCAATTCTATGTATGATGCTGCCATCAAGCTCTGTGTCAGCATATAAGCCAAACACCTCATCTTTATTGTCTTTAGGTGTGGTTAAATATTTTTGAGCAAGAAGACCCAATTCAATAGGATCCTGACTGGCTTCAATTCTTCGAGGAGCAATAGGACTAGGTGTATGAATACTGGATAGTGGGGTGAGTGGATAATCTAATATGTTCCTTGCAGCTACAGGTACAAGCTCTGTGAGCAAATTTTGATTTTGCTCTGTAACAGTTTTGATATTCTTACCTAAATTATTAATAGCATCAATTACAGGCTGTTCTGTTTGTTTGTGTTTTTCATAAATTCCACGGTTCTCTGATTTCCATCCCTTAAATCTTTTTACAAGATAATCTCTTAACTTAAGTTCATCAATGATTGGCCTTTTCATGTTTATTTATATACGTCTCTACGTCTAAAAAATTGTTGATTTTATTTCTGTATTTGCCAGTATTAGGTGTTCTTGTCATATCAATTGTGACAAACCCATAACTGTCCTGGTTCCAGCACTTGCTGCAAAATTTAGAAAAATCATTGTAGCTCAAGTCCCCACCTACATATTCATCATGTATGTGTTTGAGGTTGGTATGGTCTTGATGAAACACACAAATAAAATTGCTATTGTCTCGGATCAGCTGCTTGGGTATTTTTGAAAAAGTCTGTGCCAGGTAGAAGCAATCAATGTTTTTGTGTCGGCCCTGTGTAAAGAAATTTCTAACCTTATTTTGATTATCCAGTATAATGTCATCAAATACAACAACAGAATTATCGAGACAGTCATGAAGTGGCTTAACATCTGGTTCAAAAGTGGCAATATCCAATCCATCATAAAGCTTCATCAGCTGCTGATATTTTAATTGTTCCAAGCTCTTAGAAAAGATATACAAGTGCCTGTTTTTCCAGTCTAACCAGTTGGGTGCCAATAAAAAATTATCAACCATTAGTGTAGTTTTACCACAAGCAGATGGCCCAACAATAAGACACCTAATATTATCAGGTAGCAGCACTCCATTTCTCTTATTTTGTTGTTCAGGTTCTGGCAGCCTCTTTATAACATCCCAGGTGCTCATATTATTATTTTGTTTGCATCGATCCAGCTGTGTTCTGGGAGTCCTAGCCATTTGACAAATAACTTGTTGCCTTTTCTGCGGATGATTTTTTCTATAAGATATGTGTCAGGCTGTTTAGTTTTGCTGAGCTCTTGTTCATAGAACCTGCCTTTGAGAATTTCTCCTCTGTGATCCTTTATTATATATGTGTTAAGGGTCCCGGGTTTAACTTGAACCACTGTAAATAATTCAGTGCTCCAGTTTCTTGTGAAGCCTCTCTTGAATAAGTGCTTATATTTGCTTATTCTTACTTGATCACCCACCCTGTATTTGGCCTTTCTTATTGTTGGCTGATATTTAGGATAATAAACAGTGCTGATCAATTTTTGCTCATCAGATGAAGTTACTTCAGAGGGTTTCATGTTGATTGTGGAATGGACAGAATTGTTATATTTTTGTAGAAGTTCTGGAAGAATATTAATCCATTTATAATTACCTTGAAGTGTAAATTGTTTATACATAAGATTTTTTAAGGTTTTGTTGAATCTCTCTACAATTGAGGCCTTGAGATCACTGTAACTCGAATAATGTTTTATTGCCTGGCTTTTAATAAATTGTTGAAACACTGAATTATAAAATTCTTTGCCATTATCTGTTTGCAAATAGCGCGGGGATCTTCCACTCTGATTGATGATTGTTCTAATGGCTTCTGTAACACATTTCCCAGTCTTGGATTTGAGTGGCACAGCCCAGGCAAATTTTGAAAATGTGTCTATTACAGTGAGTAGATACTTGTGGCCCTTGTTGATTTTGTCTAAGTTTTTCAACTGCCCACTTGCCATTTCAATCAAGTCGCTCTGCCATAAATCATCTATGCCCTTTGTGACTACTGGGAGTCTCTTAAAATTATGTCTGGCCTGTCTGTGTAATTCATCAACAATAATTTTTCTAGACATAATATGTAAACAAGAATATTGCAACTATGGGGTGTTCAGCAGCTGAGACTGCAGGATTTTCTAAATATAATTTGTCCCCTATTTGTATTTTAAATTCCAAAGAGCCATCATCTTCAACATAGGCTGTTTCTAATGTATTGGGGTCTGTAAAATCCTCCAATTCCACACTGGTGATTTTCACTTTGTTATCAGCATTTGTTATTGATAAGGTGGGGTAGTGGTGTGCCTGTGGCTGTAGCCAATATTTGATCTTGATTGGTCTCAATGTGCCCCCAACAAAAAATTGGTAATAAAATTGTGCAGGGGACAGCATATATATTTTACCACCTGGTGTAAATGGAGAATCATATTCTTTGTTGGGGATGCTGTACAATTCAAGAATTACTGTATGTTTTGGATTCTCGATTATGCCTGTTATTTCCTTTTCTGCTGTGAGCAATCTGCTTGTTACAGATTCAAGGTGCTCATTGATGGTCCTAACAATCTCATCGTGCCCAGGCTTGATTTTTATGTCCACAGCAAGTCTCTTGTATTGTTGCACAATATCTTGAAGCTGGGTGGCAAAAACAGACAGGGCATTTGCTTGATTGGATTCCATGGTCCCTAGCTGTTGCTTGATATTAGCTACAATTTGTTGTAAATTTTCAACAATTGCCAATTTTGAATTTTGAGCTGTAAGATCATGGACCTGTCTTCTGATATCCTCAAACAGGGCATGCAGTTCATTAATATGTTGATTAGTTGGAAGAGTGGCCACTGTCTGTGTGAGATGTTTGATCTCTGCCTGGATATTCTTGATATCTTCTGATTTCAATATCCTATTCACTGCTCTCTTTATATTTTTAAGTTCCTGCGATGTAGGCAGATTTGATACTGTATTTTGCAAAGATTCAAGTGCCAATTTCACATTGTGTAATTCAGATGCATCAGCCACATTTTGCATAGCATTTTGGAGCAGGGCTATATCTGCCTGAGAGGGTGTGGATTGTTGTAAAATTTCAAGTTTTGTTTGGATATCATCGATCAAATGATGAAAATGAGATAGTTCAGATTCAGTGTTGAGGTTTTCAAGCTTTGTGATTTGTTGCTGGACACTGACAAGGGTATCTACAATCCCAGGCAATCTGGATTCAAGTACATTTGCCAAATCACTTTGCACTGCTGCTATTGTACCTTCAAGATGGGTTATGGAACTTTGAATTTTTCCAAAATCTTCATATGTTTCAAGTTGCAGCTTGATGTTTGCAACACTCCGAGTTATTGCATTCAAAGCATCAGAAGATGGCAAATTGTTCATAAAATTTTCAAGTGTCTCAATTTTTTCTTTAACCTCGGCTATGGCATTGTTCAAGGGGTCCAGATTAGGTATCTGGAGTGACTGAATCTGTTCTTTTAGAGTGGAAATCACTAGATCAAAATCTTCTTGTGATTTTATGCTTTTGACAATTGTTTGGAGCTGTGCCTGGACATTATTTATCTGCTCTTCTAATTGCTGTTTCAATTGCTCAGAGTTGTTAGCCTGGGTCTTAAATTTGGCTTGAAGAGCTGCAACAGCTTCTTCTAAACTTTGAAAATTATCCAATGTCGCCAGGTCAGTATATTTCTGAAGCAACAACTTGAGTTCAGAATCAATTTTAAGAAGAGGGTCCATGCATTGTGATTGCAAATTTGTAATTTCTAATTGAAGACTGGCATTGAGTGTAGTTTGTAAAGCTTGTAAATCACTTCTCAATTTCTTGACTCTGACATCAAGCATAAGAATCTCATCACTGTGATCTTCATGTCTTGTGTGGCCAAAAATATCATTAGGCATTTTGTTTAGTAGTTATTTATTATAGAGTATCTGATTCTTAATTCTATAAAAAAAGGTATAAGCTTGTCATAAGATCCAGGGACTTCAATATATAAGCAGTCACCAGCAGAAACAGTATAAACAGTGCCAGAAACCATGTTTGAGTGCTTAATTCTGTAAATATTTCTCCCTACTGAAATTTTAACATCACCCTCAGGAGTTGTAATAAATTGTAATTGCCCACCTACAGGTAATTGGTAATGATTTAAATTATTGTTAAATATGTACAATATTTTGCCTGTTTCATCATCAACATCTGTAAATATGCTGTTCAGATGAATAATTAACAAGCCACTCAGTTTAGACTGCACATCAGGAGAGGGTTGTGGTGTTGGCAGATCCATAATAGCCTGTTTTTTGAACCCAAATAAGTTCATAGGCATGTTTATTTATTTCAAATCATGCTCTGTGATTGTGCATTGATTACCATTTTTCAAATCACAATGCCCCCATGGTAAAGTATGTATGCCACATGATAAAATGCATCTCTTATCATCATGTGGGTCCAGAGCCACTTTTCTTACAACATTTGAAGTCAATAAGTGATCCACACTCTGAATTCTGGATTCTGATGTTTTGATTAAGCTCTGGGATTTGAGGCAATTTTTGTAATCTTCAAATTGGAGCTCTTTTTCCACAGCTACTTTGCCAATGCCCTTGGCCTTTTTGACAACAGCATTACAGCAAATTCCACAATAACATCACCAAGTGTCTCATCTTTTAACTTGCCGGGCACCTTTTTGTTGTGGTGGTGTTGAATTTTTGTATGTTCACTGGTGTCAAAATATTTAAACAATTCAGGCTGGGTCATATCTTGATAAACATCTTCTGTTTGAATATCAAGAATAAAACTATCCGTGTCCATGTACATCAATTTTACATTATCACCATAAAAAGGTTTTAGCACATCATAATACAATGTTAACATATGTAATTTGGACAAATCCAATATTGCAGCCCCTACATAAATAGGTTTATCAAACTTAAACTTTGTTTTTTTCATGTTGAAAAGTGCCATATTTTCATCATAAATTCTTCTGTAATTGAAATTAGGCTTTGCAACCAATTTTTTGCTCCGGCTGGGGTCAGTAATTATTTTAACATCGGTATGTTTTCTGACATTTTCAATTGTTTTGCCGTACACAGAATTAACCATCAATTTAAACAAGGTCTTATCAAATTCGCTCTTTGCAGATGTTCGAAGCTCCGTGTTTGTATTAATATATGGTTTCAACCATTCTGAGTGCCTGAACCTCAAAACTTTCCCAAGTTTGGTCACTTGGACACCATGTTTCATCAGAAACTGGAGGTTCTTGTAATATATGACATAGCCTTGTTTTGACTCCAGTGTCATCATGAGCTTCTTCTGTTTAGAGCCAGGTGAGCACTGAACCTCAGGAATTGGGGGCAGATCAGAAAATTTGTTGTGTAAATCATCAGGAATTGTCAGATCAACCTCTAAGAAGAGGCCATGTTCACTATCATCAAAGTCCTGAAGATCCTCAATATTGAAATCTTCAACCCATTCAAGCCCTGCATATGGCAGTTTTTGCATCATAGCGTGACCATAGAGGCTGTTTGCATCTACATACACTATATAATTTGATGGCCGTGCTGGATCATGATCAGGCATATGCTTGTTATTTGCTCTGGCATATCTCTGAGAACATTGCACCATCCCTCCTCTTATACATTGCTCCATAAACAGATACATATCTTGATCTTGGATCAGATCCAATTGCTTTTTGGTGTTTAAAAACATTGCATCCCATGCTAGGCCCGGGGCACTGAAAAAATACACTGGGTCCAGTCCATAATTTTGCATACAAGATTTTCTGAATGCCTGCATTATATCAGCTAAGAGGGTTACATCAAGTTTCAAATATGCCATGTGATAATCACCAAATGTCCGGCATTTGAAATTGTTCCACATCAATTGGGCATGGTGATAATCCTCATCAGTGATTCCAGAACCTCTGATTTTGCTGTAAAACTCATGTTGTGGAGGCAGGGAGCACTCATCAAATTTAGAAAAATCTGTAACATAATCATATGGATATATACCCTTCCGCCTAATTAATTTCAGGTCCTGATTTGGAAACAATGCACGTGTGATTTTGAATTGATCATCAGATAATTGAGAGGCCAGTGTATCCAGGCTAGCAGATAAAAATCTGTAAGAATCAAGAAATCTCATGTGAATAGGAAATCCATTAACTTTAATTGTTTTGCTAATAGATATATATTTCTCATCATTTTCAGCTAAAATATTTAAATTCTGCTTCTCAAACCCCTCGTACCTGATTAGATGATGGAAATCATAATTGGATGCTCCATGGCAAAATATGGGGACAAATCTTGGTGTCTGGATCTTAAGATTACAGCTATTACACAGGGCCATTAAGAATTTACCATCTGTATGAGAATGATGTTTCACCTTGTTATTTGTATCTGAAAATTCAGAATCACATACTGGGCATTTTTCTGCATTGTTGAAATCCTCAATCTGTTTCTCTGTAAAAGGCAACATGGGTTTTGATTTTAATAAGATGTTAGATGCTATGTCACGGCACTCATTTTCTATTTTATGTGCAAATATTTTGATGGCATCTGGCCCCATGTATGAATATTTTTTGGTAACAACACCATCCTGTACAACCACATAACAAAAGCTGGAAGGTTCATGTAGCTGGTATGGTGTAACTGAAGATTCTTCAGGATCTGGGCTACAAAATGCAAGAGATTTGAGGTTTGATTCAAAATCACAGACAATATATGCTGGGTGTTCCAACAAGGCTTCAAACTTTTTGAATTTGGCATTTTCACTTGGCATTGGCATCACCATATGAACAGGTTTATGGTTCCCACAATATTTCAGATGCTCAATTAACTTGTTTTTGGCAATTTCTGCATTTACTTCCCGAACCCTCTTCACTATTTTTTGACCATCAAATACACTTAAACATCTTCTGCACAACTTGAATATTGTATTGGATTTGTCTAGTTGTGTTCTCACTAAAGCTTCAAGACTGTGTATCAGAGTGTAATGATATTTGCCATCCCCTTCAATTAAGAGCAAATTAATAGGAACAGCAGAATCATCATCAAATGCACTGATTCTGAGAGGTTCTATGGAGCAATTGCCAGTAGAACAAATATATACATTAATAGATAATTGTTTGCCATTAATATCCCGGGCCTTTTTTTCAAATTTATCAATATTCTGAACAGACATTGGATATTCTAAACCCTCCATTGCATCGTCAAAAAAATGTTCATGTTGTTTATAACAACTTATTCTCTCAGGATGCCTTGAAACTAGAAACAAAGCGGCTAATATACACCACAAAAAGCATTTCTGGTCGGTATTTTCTATATTAACCACGGCTCTTCTGTTTTTAATATTATCAGGTAATGGCAGATATGTAGATCCTTGTAATGGAGTGAATTCAGAAAAATTAACATATAACCTGTGTGAAGAGCCGCATAGGCTCCATCCAGACTCTTTTGCCTCAAATTCAGAGTGCTTAATATTCAATTGATCTATCAACCTGCTTATTATTGTGTCTGAATTTGCATTTGAATATACCGGTACAGTTTCTGTTATGTGGGGCTGTGTAAATTTTGTGCCGTTTGGTTTCTTATATTGTGTAAACAATTTGAGGGACAGCTTATAAGAGCCATTTTGTGCATTTAGAATTGCCTGCAGATCAGGTTTTACACTGTTCAAAAAATTCTCAATGCCACATCTTGGCTCTGATACAAACCGATAATCCCTAAGTTGGGCATTAAAACTGCTATGGATAGGTTCATAGCATGGCTGCTTTGCTGCTCTGGCATTAACAAGTGCTTCATGCTTCCTTTTCAAACCAGATGTAGATGGTTGTGAGGGCAATGTTGATGACTGTGCAGAACAAGTATCTTTATGTGTATATTTGAAGTATTGCATGTTGTATTTTCTATTGCATTTGGGGCAAATTATTGTGGGAGTTCTGTATTTGTCTGGGTTACAAATCTTTTGGTGTCTAGCCCAATTAGAGCTAAATATATTTTTATTGCACTGATTGCAATATTTTTGACTTGGCATTTTTGTTGTTGGTTTATTATATATATTTCCTGGGCTTCAATTCAAAACTTTATACTGAATCAGTTCGGTTCAGCACTGTGCTTTGTGTGTGTGTGTGTATGTGTGTTAATATTTCTCGCTTTGGTATTTATATAAAATTTCCTGGGTTTTAAATCTAATCTTTATGCTTAATCAGTTGGGTTCAGTGCAGACAAAAAAAACTGCATAGCTCTATGTCAATTAGTTCTTGAGATATTGTATTTAGGAACCACCTTGGGCTGGTAGCTGTATCCAAGCCCTATTATAATTTTTGTTTCTCTA
Source organism: Lepisma saccharinum (assembly GCF_977018435.1). Classification (NCBI taxonomy): domain Eukaryota; kingdom Metazoa; phylum Arthropoda; class Insecta; order Zygentoma; family Lepismatidae; genus Lepisma; species Lepisma saccharinum. Next base: position 36,061,667 of record NC_139252.1, on the reverse strand, counting down.
TTCTGTCACTAATTTTGATCCTAGGATAATTATATTTATGGGGGTGATTCTGCATAGCTGGAGTATTTTCTCCTGTGCATACCTCCTATTTTTCTGCTAGGTGTACATGCAATCAACACGCAGCGCCATGCCCCCGGGACTCTAATAAGAATTGCTGGAAGTCAATATATTGATCCGATGCTCACAGCGATCCGATGCTCATAACTCCATGCGGGAATTTGAGGAATTAATATATTGACCCGATGCTCATAGCTCCAGCGGGAATTTGAGGAACTAATGTATTGAACCGATGCTGATAGCTCCATGCAGAAATTTCACAAACCCTTTTTCCCCTTTTTTCTCCTCAGCGGCCTTCAAAGGCACTAACCTAACACAAATACCTGTACAAACATGCATGTCCCAGAAGGCACTGACCCGACCTGGATGTAGCAAATATCAGATTTTGTATAAAAAAATGCAAAATATCCCAGTTTCAATTCGATCCATTTATCTGAATCGAAGAAACCAACAATTCACATATCCCCATATCATTGTATGCTTGCCCTATTAGCACCTCTTTTGCTGTTGTGCTCAATTAATTTTCACTAATTGGCAATTTTCTTGAAGAGGCCTAAGAGAACAAGATATGGCGGTATGAGAAATATGTGAATTAAAGATATTTTAGCAATATACGACGTCTTAAGAAAGGCATATTCGGCTCCAAAGTACTTTGTCTAATGCTTACTACCATTCCCTATTACTAACAGAAAGAGTTAAAAATATTAACTTATTGACTTGTTCCCAAGTGTTCACCGAGTTCAGACATTTGCCCATAGATGGCCCTACCATTCCCTATTACTGGCAAAGAGAGTTAAAAATATTGACATATTAACTTGTTCCCAAGTGTTCACCGAGTTCAGACATTTGCTCATAGATGGCCCTCGGATTGAAGTGCCTATACCTATGGCTCTTGGATCAATACTCAACTCCACGTGGCTGGAGAAAAGGGAAGTTCTGCTCGCAACTCTAATTAGTTCCTGCGAGCCCCGGGGCATGGCGCTGCAGTATTGATTGCATGTACGCTCAGCAGAGAAATAGGATGTACACACAGAAGAAAATACTCGTAAACAATGCAGATATTTGGAGGCATTACCTGATGACACCATATGTAGTGTTATTCTCATAGGAGAAAAATCATATGTTTATGATGTGAGAAATGAGAGAGTCACGGAGCAATTCTAGAGGGTCTCTGCATATAATATTGTTTTAATATACAATTTGAACCTGGTATCCAATTGAACTTAAACAAGAAGTAAATATATGTGGGTGTGTGTGTGTGTATGTGGGTGGGTGTGTATATGGGTGTATCTTGGCTTAGTTTTAAGTGTGGCCATCAAGAGGGGCATATTTTTGACAAGTTTATGGACAACAATCTCACAGAAGTGCCTTTTGTAAGTATAAGCAAATCAATCTGAGGGGGCTCTTCCTTTCTCATAGAATCCATGAGGGCTTTTTTACAAAAATCTTGGATTAGGCAAGGTTCTACACTTGAGCAAAAAGCTCATATGGGCATGTTGAGCCTGTTTTAAGTGTAGCCAATTCTGCTTGAGGGGGGCTCTTCCTTTCTTGGGTTTATAATATTGTATTTACTACTACTCCATTTGGTACATCTCAGTGGCGACAATATCTAATCTGGCTGAAGTAAGTGAAATATACTTCGGCAGCTCCCCGACAAAACAAAACATGTTTGACCTGAACTGGCGCATTCACCATAGGATAGCCTCAGAAGTTACCATTTTTCTCTCAAATGATTAGCTGTTGGAGTGAGGAAGGGGGGGGAGGGGTAAATATTTACCTCAAAATTGGCCAGCGACGGACTGGGAGCAACATTTTGTCCTGGCATCATAATATGGCAATAATAAAAAAGATTTGTGTTCGCAACTTGTCATCAAACTATTTATATTTCAGTTAAATAACATTTGCGTCTCCTTTTAGTAAATTCAACGGTTAGTAAATACTTTTTCGGGAAGGGTATTTTTTCATCTGTCTCCCAACCAAATTAGATTTGCCATTAATTATTATAGGATACTAATGTTTTTATAAGTCTCGCATATTCATAGACGACTAATAATTAACTCATCCTGAATTCAATATTTATTGTTAATTTTCAACATTAAGTATGTAATCGTCGCAACCCCGCTTCTCTATCTGCAGAATTGATTGATTGAATTGTTGTTTTAAGTCCACTTTATGCACAGAAGGGCTAATTGGGACTAGACCTACAGTTTAAAGTGAGATCCGAACCACTATGTGCCTCCACCGAGTATCGAACCCGGGACCCCTTGATTACAAGGCGAGGACGCTACCACTGCGCCATCGGGGAGGCCCCCATAATGTAAATTAGATTTTACAATTACGACAGTACCAGAAACTTGCTAACACGTAAAAAGGAAGAGCAATAATCCTAAAAATGTTTGACAATTGGATTGTCTAATTCAAAGTACGTCCTTGCTGGTACAGATTAGAAGAAATTGTAAAATTTTGACATTTGACCCCACGCAACTACCATCCACTACACGACGAAATACCACGTTTTCAAATTTTTATATCTGTGTAACGTCTCAAAAAACCGAACTATGTTTCGACATTCAGGGTCTTGCAATTACACGGAGGGTTTGGTACGTCTTCTTTCATCAGCCTTTTTACAAATTTCAAATGTTCTGCCTACCGGATTGAGCTGCCGCTCAACTTAGGTTGATTGTCTATGCTGTGGACTTATAATGAAGCTAAGCCCCGCGACAGGTTAAGTTTGAAGCAGGTTTTATGTATCAATCCACTCGAGAACGGCACTCAGCATCCCCGTGCCAGTCTCGGCATAACCGCCGAGCTGTTCATATTAGGGATGGCTAGATCCGGATCCTCGCGGATCCGCTTGGTTCCGGATCCTAAGATTTTTCGGATCTTAATCCGGATTTTTTGGATCCGGATCCGTTTTGCTATCCCACATGAGCGCTTCTTTGGAAAGTAAGAATGTGTTTATAACATATTGTTACCTGCTAATATACATTTTATATATATAGTGTGTGTGCGCGTGCGCGATTTGTAATTAATACACTTACAAGGGAGGTCTAAGTCTCCCCCTCCGATTTCCATGAAACTTGGCAGGTGTATAGAGGGGCCCAAACGAAGAAATACGTGTTTTTTTTGTTTCGGCTAAAAAACTGTTTTAGGGGGCAAAAACCCCCTCAAATGTTAAGATGAGGACAAATTGAAGTGGGAATCGACCCCTGTGTCCCCCTCCGATTTCCATGAAACTTGGCAGGTGTATAGAGGGGCCCAAAGGAAGAAATACGTGTTTTTGTGTTTCAGCTAAAAAAAACTGTTTTAGGGGCCAAACCACCACCCCCCTCAAATATCAAGATGAGGAGAAATTGAAGTGGGGATCTGACCCCGAAACCACGTAAATATGGCAGTTTCATGAAAATCGGAGGGGGACACTTAGATAATCTCCCTTGTTAGTCTTACACACTTTGTAATTATATAACACTGCAAATGTTATAATGTTTTATTTTAATTTGTAAAACTGTAACTAGAACAATTGTATATTTTTTGTATAACATTTCTATCTTGTTAAATGTGTTAAAGGTTTCATCCTGGAATGGAATGTCTCACATTTGTGCGTGTTTCCATTTCCAATACATTCGAATGAATACATATTCGTTTCAATGGCATTTACAAAATCACCTCTGACATTTTATGTGCACGAGTGTGTTAGCCGATGCGTAGCAAAGTATTTTAGGAACAACACTTGAAAAAAAATCTCGAAGGACTAACTAATGAAACATTTATTTGTAATCGAAGATCATAATACCTTTTAAGGTGTGGTAATATTATAATGGGATTGAGATACCAAACTTTCGGATCCGGATCCGTTTGGCCATCCCTAGTTCATATCACAGATAGTGAGAGAATCTGCAGTATTGCAGCGGAACTATATTCTGCGTGCAGGTTTGGGTCTATATATGCGAAAAGTTGCTGCAAAGTTAACCTGTCGCGGGGTTTAAATGACATCGCATTAACGTAAATGATTTCGGAAGTACAGTTTTTGGGTAAAATACACAGCGAAGTTTGATGTTTCAGTATTGTATTTTTATCGATCCAAATTAGTCCATAACGGGCCGAACAAGTCCTTCTTGCATTTGCCAGCCCGCCGCTGAAATTATATATGAAAAAAGGTTATTTGAGTTATTTTTTTATCATCCTTACCATTACCTTATATTTTATTAACTTTTCATACAATTTCGGTGTGATGTACACGTTTCCGGCGACGAACGAGCGAAAAGAGAAGCAGGATATTGTGAAAGTATTGACACCCTATTAAATTAATATTCTTGGAAGCCTGCAAAGAAATGGGGAAGGGATGAGCACCCTTGGGTTTATTGACTTGGTGTACGAACGTAAACAATTAGAAGCATGTCAGTCAAGAAGACAAGCGGTGCCAGGAAACTCAGTCTTAAAATTAATTTTTCCGATGCAATCATCTACAAATTTGAAGTTCTTCCCTAAGACTGTTTTAACAATCAGCCATATTGTTCAGGTTCAGATGTGGTACTTATGCAAACAGTTAAAATGTCCTTATTGCGTGACAAAGCAATGATAACAGAAGCGCGTTATTTTTGGAAGCAAAGTAACGGAAACTCGTTACTTTTCTCGAATAACTTACTCAACTCTGCTAACCACGAACAACAAACAATATGGTGTTTGGGCCTCGCCGATTGAACAGTGGCTAAGGCCTTGTATTCAATCGTTTATGGAAGCATACACAGTGGACTAGTCCCGATTAGCCTAAACACGAAGTGAACTTAAACATACAGCTTGGTATTTGTTAGAATATAGCAAATTTATATTTACTTGTCTTTCTACTGTGAGTACAAGGTTATAAATCAGCATATGACTTAGCCACATCGAAATTGGTTTATGGCATAATCAATATCAACGAAGCTGGTTAGAATAGAAGATGAAGATGACAATCGTGGCAGAGTATGTTACTTCTTTTCAAGTAGGCATTATGTAAAAATGCAATATTATCCTCATGTTGCTGGGCCAGTATCAAAGTGTATATAGGGGCACTTTTTCCAGAGCAAAAAAAAAAAAAAAAGGAGTTGAGGGTACAATATACTCCCTCCTCATGTGCAAGTGATGTCGGCATAAACAAATTCCAAATATCTTAAAAACAATGTGCACACGTACAAAGAATAGTATATTTTCACTGCGACATGAAAAATACACTAACTTATCACAGTTCAAAAATATTGTTTTGTAAAAATATACATCCAGGAATAATTTATTAACAAGTATAAAATATATGATCAATAACATGTCTTAAAACAAATGAAATACAATATATACAGCAATATTTTAAGCTCTCTACATGATACAATGTACTTTTCATATCTATTTTATTATTTATTAAGGCTAGGCAATGCCTTGGTAAATATGGAAGAGTAATTTTGGCTTATCAGGAGCACGTCAATAGTGTTGAGATGCCGTTATATTGGCAATTGGAAGTTTGTTTCTTCAAATATACTGCTCTAGCCATCTCTTGTGTCCTATTGGACAAGGACCTCACTACGCCTCAGATCTTATTGGTACGGCCTTCAGCCAATAGCAGAGAGTTTCAGGATAGCGATCCACCTGTAGTGTTGGGGAACAATAGCGACAGTAGGGCAGCAACTAGAATGGAAAACAAAAGATATGTGGAGAAAAAAATCATGATTAATTTTCGCATTCATAGAAATGCTACAAGGAAATGAATCAGACGTTGCAACGAAACTCTCGTTTATTACAATGGAAAGCAGGAGAAATTTTTGCCTCATTGCTAGCACCAATGCTTTATTTAAAGACATGGCACTACAGGCAAATGCCCACTTACAGTGTCTTGTATTATAACACTGTTTGGTACACAAAATATGTAATCAGCAGAATTTATAAGGTACAATACTATGATAATATGTGTTACAGAAATATAAAAATTAATATAAGATTAAATATGAAAAATAAGTATAAAGTAGTAACCTGACAGGTGAGGTTAGAACTTACACATGATAACCAAGAAAATAACTAAGGAAAAACATATGAGCTTCACCTTACATATAAACGATGATATATAGATGGAATGATAGTAATTAGTAATTAGTAAATAACACAAAAAAAAAGGATGGACTCTTTCGCCTGTACATAAAGAGACTGAACTAATAAACGAAGTTAAGTCTGGTATTGTAAATATGTTTCAGTTTCCCTTTTGAACCTTTGAAAACTTTGGAAGATGTCTATCTTATCATATGACTTTGCAATTTCGTTATATAACCTACACATTCTCCGGTTGGGTGCCGCATTGGCTGACTTTGTTTGAGCTCTAGGTACTTGAAACAGCTCTTTCCGTGGTCTTACCTTATTATATGGTACATAAAAAAGGATTTCTGAGAGCAGCTGAGAGGAGTCTAATGAGTTGTTAAAAGTTTATGCAAGAAGAGTAACTGATGTATGTTTCTTCTATCGCCTAGGGATTGTACATTGAAGTATTTTTTTAGGGTATGATAAGGAGTATATTTGGGGTACCTTACGTAGGTATTGTATAGCATTTGGAATGTTTCTGACTTCTTAAAGTCGTTTCCCATTCTCATTATAAACCCAAGGTTTCGGTACCCTTCTGCTACAATGCGGTCGATGTGCTTTCGGAAACTGTTATTTTCTTCAAACTGAACACCAAGATCTTTGTAACTAGAAACTCTGTCTAACATGTGGCCACTGATTGTGTAAGTGTGCGTGTGGGGTTGTTTCTTTCGAGTGCAAGTCATAATTTTGCATTTGTTAAAATTGAGTTTTAGTTTGTTTTGAGCGCACCATTCTACAAGATTTTCAATGTCTTTTTCCAGTTCCAAGGTATCATTATCGTTTGTTATAGACTTAAATATTTTCAGGTCATCCGCGTACAGGAGTTTCTTGGAATGTAGCAGGCAATCTGGGAGATCGTTAACAATCACAAGAAACAGCAGTGGTCCAAGGTTCGATCTTTCCGGGACACTCGAGGAGGTCTGGAATACAGTAGACATGCTATTATCATATCTAACATACTGTTTTCGGTCTTTCAGGTAGGAGGAGATAAGTTTTAAAACACGGACTGAGAGGTAAAGATGGTGAAGCTTTTGGAGAAGTGTATCATGGTCAACAAGATCGAACGTTTTTGAAATCAGTAGTTATAAATTACATCAACTTGCCCTTTCCTGTCCAGCATCAAGGTTATAAAGTCGGAGATTTCCAATAAATCTGTTACAATGGACCGTTTGGGTATGAATCCATGCTGGTGAGGGGACAGTATCGGATGAAAGTGCCTGGAAATGTATTTACATAAGATTTGTTCGAAGAGTTTTGCGGGAGTTGAAATAAGTGCGACTGGCCTATAGTTGTTGATATCAGCTTTGTCGGAGGTCTTTGGTACGGGACACGCCTCAGAAAGCTTCCATACCAAAAATGACACAGGACAACACACGAAATTGAGTACACAAATGCATATTTCTTTGTGTCATTTCCTTTTCCTACCCATTTACAGTTTCTCACTTCAAGTAAATTCAAAATATTGAATTCTATACAGGGATGCATTATACCTCGATAATGGTTAATATTATTCTGATTTGGTTGTGTGAAAGTAATACTCTTACGTGTAATATTTCATATTCAATATCAAAGCAATTATGTCAAATTTTATATTTGTTAATATAATCGAAATACTGACTCCAATAATTGATATAGTTGTTAAAAATTAAAACCATTATATTATATATTTAGCTTTAACGTTGAAATCAATATGACATTTTTCAGGTTGAGTGTTATATGTATGATTTTACTTGAATTGTGTTTTATGGATTCAGATGTTTGCCTTTGGGTGTGCTAATGATGAAACAGAGCGTTTTGAATTGAAAAGTCTTCACCTTTATTGTAGGCTCTGTGATACCTAGTCATGGTTTAAAGCCTATTAGATGGTAATTTGTTAAAGACTTTCTAATATTTTGAACAATTAAAATAATTTCGGTCACAAGGAGGTCATCATTTTTTTTTACCACAATTGTACAGTCACGGACATTTCTGGGTTGTAGCAACCCCCAATGATACCTTATTGTTTACTGAAGCACTACTTACCGATCATTATTCCGGATACACATAGAATCACGTGTGCACAATAGTAGTCTACAAGTTGTCCAATAACTACATTTCCTACGATAGATCCTAGTCGCCCTGCAACCATGGATAGAGATACAGCTTGAGCTCTGGAAAAGATATAACAATGTTTTGGTACTCAATTATGCAAGAGGATGGCACTTATTCACAGCCTCCGTATATATCACAGAAAGCTGTGATATATACATGTAAAACACTGAAAAAATAAAGGAAGACAGATATCCTAATATGGAGAGAAGAAAGATCTTGCTAATAAGAAGGAGATAGAAATAGAAGAACATTTATTCTATCATATAATATACATATGCGTGTGTGGTATAAAGCCAATAATTGTTATTGAATAATGTTATGTTTCCCCCGTCTGCCACACCCCACCCATTGCCCACCCTGAAAATATTCTGGCTTCGCCAATGGCTCGCTTGTGGTAATATAATCGGTGCAATTTTAAGAAGATCAACCTATCTGATGAGACGAGAAACAAACTATTCTTTAACAATTAAAAAAAACGAGAAATTCAAAGCATGGTAATAAGTTACCTCAGGTGTGTCGGGAAGAGCTCCACAACAATGCAGCAGAGAACGCTAAATGGTATTGTTGCTGTGGCTTCGAAAATGCAACTCATCACCAAACTCTCCATTTTGGAATTCACGAGATAGAAGGCGAGTGCTGAGCATCCAGCAGCCAATAGACTCGATACTGAAAAAGAAACATAAAACAGAAAATAAATAAATTATGGGTCTTATGGAGTCATATCTAGATATTTAAGTCTACACCCTCCCCCTCACCCCTCCAACAAATAAAAATGAAATAATAATATATTGTTGCTAGTTCAGAGCTTAAAGTTATAAAGTGAACATGTTTACCATAGCTTTTACAGATATATTTCAATCCTAAACACATTCAATAATTCATAATATTTTTATCATATAAACTTCTTTAAACTTATTTTAACTACTTAAAATTTAACTAGTATAACTATATACGTACACTGGTTCTTTAATAATTTTTGATGCAGTTATTATTAGGGTCAAAAGTTATAATGAAGTTTTATGTAAAAAAAAATATTAGCTGCTTATGTTAATTGAAAAGTGGAAAGGTTTGTAATAGTTAATTTTAATGGTGATAAATTAGTATAAATTAATTTCCAAATGCAAACAAAGTAAGGAGATTCAGAATATTGAGGTTGACAAAACAGAATGAAGAAAATATTCCTCATTTATATAGTACAAATTTTGTTATTGCGTTTCTTTATACTGTTAATATGTGAATATTTTTAAATTCACTGTAATATTTTCAATTAACATTTATGTCAAGTTATTATTTTTATCATCATATATCCTATAGCTTTTACTCTAACCACCAGATGAACGAATATCTAATATGTACAACTGTTTCTTTATTTTTTCAGATTTCAAACCAGCACTGAGCTAAACAATTATTTTTATATTTTGTTAATATTTAAAAGTTGACCCATCTCAATAAGGGAAAATCACTGAGAATCAAGGGAAAATTTTAGTCACAAAGACTATATTGTGTAACTTTTTTCATAAAAATCAAATTATTAAAATATCAATTTCTGACCCACGGTTTCAGCACTTGGCACTTTATTTATCTTCGGTTAGTCTTCCGTAACGCTAATTAACTGAAACAAATTATAACTTACCAAGGAAAAACTTCCTCCCGAGCCTGTCGATGCAGAAAACGACGAATATGTTCATTGGGATCGAGGAGACGCTGATGATGAGGGTCGAAATGAGGACGTCCTTGTCCATTTCGTTCTCGCAGAAGTCGTCAATTCCTGTCACCATGTCGGCCCCGACTGAGGCGACCTCGCACACCGAGGCTGTCTCGTTGGGATAAAGACTCTCGAAGATCTCGTACCTGTTGTATATCTCCGGATTCCACAGCACCAGCGTGAAGTATCTGCAATATGAGAACACACACACACAAGTAGAATGCTATCACACAGTAAGGTGACTCAATTGGGTACTGGTTCTGTATCAGAGATATTTTAAGGACGTGATTTACCTACATGTATCTACACACCCCGAAACTAAATTTACCCTAACATCTCCCAGACGAAAAATTGTGCACAAACCTCTGTTCTGAACAACCACGACAGACAACGTAAAAAATATGCAAATATGCCTACTACAAAAAAAATCAACTTAATTCTCGAGGGGGTACAGGGTCAACGGTCCAATAATGAATTCCCAATTAATCCAAATAATAATAATAATGAAGTGTTACCTTTTAACACATCCTTCGAGCTAATAACAACATAAAACATTTATAAACAACATAATCTTCATAAACCAACGGGGTACAGAGGGTCAAGGGTAATTTCATTATATTTTGGGGCACTCCGCGAAAAGTGGTACTCCATGTAAATAACATCATCAGTTAATGTGAAAATTATTATTGCTTTTAATTACATTAAGGTTTAAATGTTTGTAAATGCATATAATTTGCACATTTCACCAATAAAAGTCACTAGCATCTGCAGCACATACAAATGAAGTCAAAATGTACACACGTAATGCACTTTTGTTGATGCTTTTCAGGCACTCAGCCTATACCATCATACTCAAGTTTTTTTTCCACTTGTTAGCAGACACCACAATGAAATCAGTTCATTATGAAGATTTTAATTCAATTGTCATGACTAGAACCTAAATATTTTATGTGTAAAATTTCACATACGAGGTAACGCTGAAATGGCTCTTTTACATCTGCAGATGGTTTTTGAAACTTCATGTTTTACATTTTAATGAATTCATTAAATAAAATTACCCATTAAATTAAATTGAATTCCGCAGTTGTTTATTGTTCTTGAAAAGCTAAGTGGAGAGACAGGGGCGCCGACTTGTCAAAATTATTGGGGGGGGGGGGGCTCTGATCACTGAAATAAATTAATGAATGACTCACTCTCTCCCTTTTTTAAGTTTTGGCCTCAGCGTTCGGAATCTCATAAAAGCCCATTAATTCCTCAAAAATATCAAAATTTTTATTCACAGTTCGAATGCAGAATATTAATTGTCCACGGATGGATATGTCACAAGTTTCGTCGTCAACCATAATAGCAAAATATTCCCGACTTTTAATATCTGCTACCACGGAGCGCAAAACAGATCTCCCTAATATATCAATGATCTCGTTCCGAATGTCATGTGAGAGCCATTTGTAGCCCAAACGTCCCATCCACTACCCTAGTTCATGCACATCGTCTTTTGAAACTCTTTTTAGTAAAAATTCTAACAATACTCATAATTACATAGGCTACTTAATATATAGTAATAAGTCATGTGTTTTGCTGTCTCTGGTCATAGCCGCCCAAAGTTGATGGTTTAGCGGTCTCAGCCCCCCAAATTTGATGGTGTAGAACATTTCAAATGTGTATTTAAAGTTAAGTTCATGTGGCACAATTCAGAGTAAACTTTACAAGAGAAGCAAAATAATACATTAGATCCTCTTAAGCAAAATTATTAGGGGGGCTCTGCCCCACATCGTTAACTTTGGGGGGGGGGCTCGAGCCCCCCCCCCCCCCAAGCCCCATGGAGTCGGCGGCTATGTGGAGAGAGATTAATAGAAGCAAAGAAAGAGGAAACTTTGAACAAAGAAACATAAAAGATAGAGGAAGTGCTGAAGACATAGGGAGAATGTGAAAGAGGAAAATCACTTAAGAGAAAAAAATAGGAAAGTGTGAAGAGAGAGAGAGGGGGTGAATAGAATATAAGTGGTAAAGAGAGGTCAAGCTAAGGAGTGGAATAGAAAAAGGGAGATGCAGAGGAAGGATAAGAAGGAAACTAAGAGAAATATGGGAAAAGAGAGAGGTACACACGAGAATAAGTGATAGAAGAGATAAATAACAAAACAAGGACAGGAAAAGAGGAATATAGACATGAGAGAAAGAGAAATAATAAAAATAATTAACCAGGCGGAAGGGGAGGACACCCCAAATTATATTCTCGTCCCAACTGCATCTCTGCGACCTAAACATTCATGAACTTGTAGAATCTCCTTTTCTATGTTTGTAGAAGTGTGTCACACAAGGTGACGTCAATTCTTTTGAATGAAATATCCTTGTTTGTGAAAGACATGGTTTATATGAATCAGTAAATGAAACACCTGTTTCCAAAGTGCAAGTCAAAATAGAATAGGCTGTACGCAGGAAACGGAGTAAGGGTTGAACATTGTAAACATTGCAAGCTGTAAATATCAGTGACTGACGTCACTCCACTGAACTACATACGAACGGTGCGGAGACAGGATTGTTTGTAAGGAACCAGTGTTGGCGGTATACGTTTTTGCTCGGTAGTGATCACACGACATCCACAAATGGGGCCTTAACTACACATCCCCCTCCATATGCCTTCACCTTTAATTGATTTCTCTGATGTAGCCATCCATTTTGTACTTTGTAGTACTTCCCTGGGGCAGCGGTTCATAACCTGTCACCTGTGGACCTGCAATGACCCGCCATGCCCTCGCAGGGGATGCTTGTCCTGAATGTTCGAAGATAATATATTGTGAATTACAAAACCAATATATTAATAAAATTTAAATAATGCCTCACAACTTGTTAGAAGAAACACGTGAAATATTTATTATTTTATTAAAATTATATATTGTTTATAATACGTGCAAAATCTCAGAAATGGGTCCCGGGATTGATAACTGTAAGTCCGTTCCCAATTAGCCTTTGTGTGCATAAAGTGGACTTGATATAAACTCAAACGAACTCATCATCAGGAGACAACCTAAGTGGCGGAGTGGTCATCACAGCGCGGTACGACATCAGAGGTTCCGGGTTCGAATCCCGTCCTGGACATAGGTTTTCTTTGCGAACGTCTGTTCATCAGTTTAATCCCTAATCCTAATCTTCGGAATTAGCCAAAACTGGCAGAAGAGCGAACCAACCGTTCATACAATATGACATGAGTATTGTAAAGTAACCTTAAATAAATATTTGATGCACTTCAGGACTTTTAATATTAAGTCCTGGACGGAAAGGGAGAAGAGGCAACAACAAAATATATATAATGGTGATCCGGAGTAAATCAAAGGCACAGCGGCTTATGATAAAGTAACTATTCATGCACAGCATATATAATTCATGAATGAATTCTCTCGGGCATCATCGACCAGATCAATTCTGGAACAGTTTCCTAGCTTTTGAGAGTTAACGTCACTCTCATCTTCAGAGTAGAAGGGAAGATGAAGATGAGAGCGACCTTAGCAATCTAAAGCTCGGAAACTGTTCCAGAAATGACCTTGTCGCTGAAGTCCAAGAGAATTTATTCATCATTCACCGCCAGATTTACTTTATATATAATTCAGTTTTGCAGTAACAATAACCGAGAGTTAATTTAACAAATAAGTAACTGCATAGCTGAGTTATTTTTCAGATAAGTAAGTTCGGTTACCTAAATATACATTATTTTTTTAAAGATTGACCAAAATATAATCGAATCTTCAATATCACCAAATTAGTAAAAAAAATCAGCGACGTGAAAATATATAACCAAAGAATGAAATTACTTACCCATACATGAAGCCGAACTGAACGAAGAGCATGATGAGGGTGTTCTTAAGATGCTTAATCCCGAAGAGACTCTTCACCTGGTACCATACATGCCTCAGAATGGTGCAGTGCCTGCTGCCTGACTCCAGGACTGGAAAGAGAGCTGTGTCTGTGGTTCCCACACTTAACACCTTTACCTGGGGGTTATAAAAAATCATTATTATAAAAAGGTATCATAGATATGTACAAATCAAAGATTTATTTATCTCGAACACAACAGGCAAGAATCCAATCACAGCGTTCTACATTGTTGATTTTAAATTGATAATGAGTGTTATGAACAATGAAAATTTTACAACTTACCATAACAGACTGAGAAAAAAAACAGGTGTCAAAGCAACACAGAGAGTGATCTCATACAACATTTTGGTCAACTTTTAACCTAGGTGGTGTTAAAATAACACATGAGCTGTGTGCTGACCTGTTTTTGAAAACCAGTACAATACTCTCGAAGCCTGTTTACAAGTTTCACCAGAAATTTAAAAGTTGATGCGCAATATTGTATATGGTTATCCTGATGCCATTATAGGCAAATAATCAAAATTTTTTATAGGCTATATATAAAAAGAGGAGTCCAGCCGCTTCTCTGGATTCAGTTCCTGACGAGGAATTGTTTTGAATGAACGAACTTGAAAAAATATAAGTTACTTTATTGCAAACATTTTGTTTTTGTTAAAGGCCTTCTTCCTTCCAAATTGTGAAAGGCTCAAATAGTCAATGTGTTGAAAAACCCTTCATTTTGAAAGCAATTTATTCATTAATCAAACTAGAACTACTTAGATGCTTAGAAAAAATGTCTAAACTCACAGGATAGTCCAATTTGTTCTTCCCTGTGTTCAGGCTGAACATCGTTCTGAACACTCGAAGAGCATCGTCCTGTCTGCCGCTGGACAAAAGATACTTTGGGCTTTCTGGAAACGTGGTCAGCATCAGAGCTGCTACGAGATTAGGAATGGTCGACAGAGCTACGAACATCCTCCACGAATTGAAGAGGAATATGTCGGATTCGTATGCCCAAGGCTGTGGGATCACCATTCTCGCAAGACCTGGAAGAAAACGTGAGGATTCAGTATGTTATTTTGCAAGAACATTTCATGTTTATTGCCTCAAATTTGTTCTCTGTAGGCTTTAGTAAAAGAAGTAGTTTGTTTTGTGAATCCTTGAAGAAAGAACTAAGGAAGGCTGTTTTGAATCCTACCTTAGAAGCTTCATAAGTTTGGCCATGGCGAAGAACGGAGCGGGTGAAATGACAAACTAAGAAATGAGACTGTGTTGGAAGAAATTGATAAAAGAAGAGGTCCCAGGCTCGATCCCTAACCCAGAATCTCTGGCTTCGTACCGCGCTGTGCTAACCACTCCACCACACAGGTCGGCAGGTCCCCGGTTCGAATTCCGGGTTGGGCCGTGGCGGAGTGGTTAGCACATCGCGCTACGACTCCAGGGGTCCCGGGTTCGAATTCCGGCCTAGGTATGGATGTTTGTGAGTGTCCATGCATCAATTTCATGATATCATCATCACTCATCACCATCTTCGTAATTAGCCAAAAGTGTCATAAAAGCGAAGTAAAATTAAGCAAATCAATCAACCAATTCTGGCTTGGGCTTGCGTGTTGTTTGGGGATGTCCCTTCATCAATTTCATCATATCATTACTCATCCTCCTCTTCACGAATAGCCAAAAGTTGAAGAAAACGAAGTGAAATAAACCATATCAATCAATCAGTTAGTTCATCATTCATCCTTATCGTTACGATTGATCAAAGAAGTAGAGAAGCGATGTGAAATAACAAAAATAGAAATGGATGTGTTTTTCTAACCAAACTACGTAAATACGTACCTGCTATGCCTACTTTCCCAAGTAACCAATAGACATCCAGCCAACAGACAGAGCCTCCTCGGTTTTTCGACGGTTGGAATTCCGCTAGATAAGGGTACATGACCGTCACGGCACCACTTACGCTGAAATTATTACATAGTAGTAACAAACATACCAACAGCAATGGAATATTACTAAACTTATATCAATTAATGAATACTACAACGTATAAGAAATTAAGATTTGGCCTTTTTTTTTGCAAATTAGTGAACAAAGTTACAAAGATGCGTCCTTTATTTCTGATAGATACAAGCAACAAAGTGTATTTAAAAGTAAGCTCTATCGCTTTAACTTATTACTTAACTTCAATCAGCTGTGTTTTCTACATCAGTCAAGACTTTGGCACCTGTGACTACTTTTCTGAAGTTCTTTTTCCTATCAAAACCTAAATTTTTATACCGAAGTTTTTCTTTTAATGTCATTTCCACATCATCCATTATTGTCCCTTGCACTTAAAAAACAATTCCTTGCTTTTAGTTATTCCCTTCTACATCTACATCTATCCTTTTTATCTTCTATTCTAATCACCAGGGAAGGGATTTATACGTAAATTCACATTTGAAGCTGAAATCAGTTATATTTTGTATTATCTTTGCGCATCATTGCATGTAGACTTGAAAAATTCAGTTTTTATTTTCGATATTTGTACATCTATTAGGTTTTGGCTCATATTTTACTTATTTTTACATATTATTTCCATATTTGAGAACATTTCTCAACATATCCTCCATATTCGCGCAATAACTACATGTCCCTGTGTGACCGAAAGAGTTGGTTGAATTTCTTGCGAATAACTGACAAAGTCCGAAACGACATTAAACAAACGAAAGTTTACGAGCTATTGTTATACCCTCCAATTGCGTTAGTTAAAAGTTTTCTGTCATCCGAATAATATATTTCTTTTTATTTCAAAACTGTTTGGTTTTGCTATTCTAAAACACTTCAAATTCCCGACAGCGCCCGACAGCAGCGCCAGAAGCAACGGTTGTGTGGCGCACGTACGGGATTCACTTCAGGTTTCTCTTCAAGACAGTCACGGCAATAGTCACAATGCCGAGACTTTATTTTGTGTAGCTCGTGTAGTCTTATGCTATTAGAAAGGTAACTTTTTTACAATTTTAAGTCCATATTTATCTCCATATTTTGGTGAAAATAACTAAATACGTATTTACATATATAGAACATTTTTACTACTTATAAATCCGTTCCCTGCTAATTACTTTTCTTTATATTTTTATTAATTGTTATACCAGAACACAGTCGTACGAGAAATAGTTGTTGATGTTACTACTATTATTATTAATTAGTTTGCAGGTAAACAATAATATATTTGTAAATAATTATTCTACTATAAGTATTGGCTTCGTATACAAAATATTTATTGTATGTTTATTAAGCGTAAGGCACAAGATCGGATAGCCTGGATATTGCAGTGAAAAGCTGCCTATGAATGAAATAATGCAATAACACAAACATTTGACATATATTTTTTACATATTGTAGCTAAAAGCAATATGCTTTCTAGATTCAATTGATTCCATTTCTATTATCATGTAATTGTTGCTTTTCTATCAATATCTGGGAAGGGACATTCTTGATTATACGTATAACTAATATATAATTTTCATTAAAGTAATAAGATTTGAATCCATTATTTTCTCTTCTTTAATACCATCCTGGTCTAGAGTTACCATCTCCGCTCTCCAAATCATCTGTTTTCTCTATGATAGAGATCCCTCTCATTCTTAATCCCATATTTTTGTTTCTCAGTATTATTTCACATAGAAATTGTAGCCAAGAAATATTATGCATTATTGATAGTAATTCTTAAAATCAGCGCAAAAGATCTCACCTGAAACCAGATATGAACCGACACACAAGAAAGAGTTCGTAGGTCTGAGCAACACTGGATGCCAATCCGGATACAACGTTAACCACGATGGACGCCACGAGGATCGACTTCCTGCCCATGGAATCCGCCAGCGACCCCCAGACAAAGGCACCCATGCACATACCTTGGAAAGAAAGAGAGAACAGTGTAGTTACTTTTCACATGAAACAGTGTCCTCACATCTCATCTCGAGAGTTCCTATACCAGACAGGATACGGTCACTTTACTAAAAGGAAAAATAAGTATTGTGCTTTGAACAGAAATGTGTGCGTATAT
This sequence comes from Lepisma saccharinum, assembly GCF_977018435.1. Taxonomy (NCBI): domain Eukaryota; kingdom Metazoa; phylum Arthropoda; class Insecta; order Zygentoma; family Lepismatidae; genus Lepisma; species Lepisma saccharinum. The sequence goes on along the minus strand of NC_139252.1, from coordinate 36,043,827 downwards.
TGTCTATTATCTATTAGTTACGCTACAACCACAATTAATGGGCAGCATCTTAGAGCAGAATCTGAACCACTGCAATTTGCTCGCGGCTGAAATCCACTCCGAGACCACTTTTCATCCGTCTATAAAGAGTTCACGATTAGTATGACGCGGTCCATTGGTGCGTTGATTCTACGAAGGAAAGACAGAGGAATAATGATACAGAACGACAGACAGAATGGAAGAGATAGGAGGATTAGAGGGAGAAATACAACTACAAAAAAGACAGAAAGAAGAGAGGAAAAATGACAGAAATAAACCAATACATGCAGTAGACAGGAAGGCATAGAATTAGAGTGAAGAAGAGAGGGGGAAAAATCATGAATAGAGAGAATAGGATAAAAACCGACTAAAGGACAGAGAGAGAAAGAAAATTATAAACAGAGACGAAAGAGAACTCGAGAGAGAGAACGATAGGTAATAATCGAAATTACAATGAGAGAGAGAGAGAGAGAGATAAATAAATAAATAAATAAATAAACAGAAAGCGAGATAGAGAGATACAGAAAAATACAACGACACAGGGACAAACAAAGAAACATAAAGCAAGAGTAATAGAGCCAGGTAGAAATCAAGGAAGTTAGAAGGAGAGAGAGAAATGAAGAAGCAAGAAACAAAGACGGAGGGAGAGGGAGAGAGATAAATAAAGAAACAGAGAATAAAAACACACAGAGAGAGAAATAATGGAATAGTAAACAATATAAGAGACAGATAGAAGTAGAAGTTAGAATAAAGAGAGAGAGAGAGAGAGAGAGAGAGAGAGAGAAATAAACAGAAATAAAACGAAGAGGAAAAGATAGAAATAAACATAAATCCGAGTTTTTGATACAGCCTCCCTGATGGCGTAGTGGTAGCGTCATCGCCTTGCAATCAAGGGGTCCCGGGTTCGATACCCGGTGGAGGCTCATAGTAGTTTGGACCCCCTTTAAACTGTAGCCCCAGTCCCGATTAGCCTTACTGTGCACAAAGTGGACTTAAAACACCAAATCAATCAATCAATCAGTTTCTTGATACATAAGAAAAAAAATTCATCAAACTCCAAAATTTAATTTCTAAAAAATCTCAAAATTGTCGATTTTCGAACAATATAATAACCAAGTGACTTGTAAGCGATCAAAGAAATCTAACTACACTGAATTTAAACACTGTGATACCTATTTATTTTTCAAGGACGAAATTATGGAACATTTTGAGCAACTTACCGGCCAGTGGTGCAACATTAAGCCATCCTTTCTTGTCTGAGGTAAGTTCGAAGTCGCACTGTGCTGAAGGTAGCAGATAAGACACCACAGAAATGTCCATGGTTGCTCCTGCATTTAGAACCCCACATATTAGAAGGAGAAGATGATGAAATTTCCCACTACCTAGAAGATTTGGAAAATCAATCAAATAGCCTTTTCTAAAAAATAATTACATTATTATTTAGAGTTTGTGAGATGAACGTACATGTATGTTTTTTTTTTTAAATTAGATTGGAAAACCGACTGGAATACTGGTATTCTCGTACAGCTAGTTAAATTCGTGTAGATCTAACTTTTCCCCACAGGTGCCAGTGAAGGGAAATATTAGTTTCTCATGAAATTAATAAATGTACGGGAACGCTATAATATTCTTCCAGTTAATAACATTATAATGTTTTGCGTAATTAACTCAATCCAAATATTTGATTATCTTTATAATGTAAACCTACTATTTATTTTAGCATGAACTTAAAACACACGAAATAATTTTCCATATAAGTATCTTATCATTGTGGTTTAACTTCAGCATCTGTTCGTTTAAATTTGAACTGTTCATATCTTCAAACATCAAATGTATAATAATGTTTTTTTTCTGTGTAAAATGTTTAATAATGTGTTTTTCTGTGTACAATAAGTTGTATAATACTATAGGGTGTTCCGTATAGGAAGCCGAATTAGAAAATTAAATAAAAATAGGGACAATATCATGAAAATAGTTATATTTCACATAAATGTAAGCAGTAACATCTCCCGTTTACGTATGAAAGACAATGTCAGGCATATGTCCACCCCTACTGAGTCTGCATTCATTTATACGCTCCACAAAATTATTTATAACCCTCTCGCAGATGTCTTTCTCGATGCCTCCAATCACCCGTATGATTTCCGCCTTCAGTTCCGAAAGGGTTCGTGGTTTGTTGGCGTACACCTGTGATTTCTCAAACCCCCATAAGAAGAAATCACAGGGTGTTAGATCACACTCCACCTGCCAAAACCCACACCACCCAGTCGTTCTCAGCGGATGGATGGATTTCACGCTCCTGGAATATTCGAGGATTTTCGGAAGGAAACCACAACAAACGAGTCAAAACAATTGAGGCTACATTAATCGCCATGACAACAGATACCAACATTGGTAAGAACAGGTCTGCCAACCTCGAAACAAAACAATAGCACTCGATTCAAATTCGGCGTCCTATACGGAACACCCTTTATTTTGCAACATTGACCTTATTTACGTAGAAATATTTCAGCGAAAAAACAGCGATAGCGAAAAATCACGCGAGGCAAGGCCGGCTCGGTAGCTCAGTGGTTAGAGCAATGGCACGGTATGCCAGAGACCCGGGTTCGAGTCCTGGTCGAGCCTGCATTTTTCGCTGAAAAATTTCTACGTAGTACAACTCCTGTGTGTGCCTAATCTACAATCTACAATTGACCTTATTATAGTGACAAAAAATAATAACAGTTATGGTTGTGGCTGATAAAATGGATTTATCAAGACTTGATTGGTACATTCTCTTTCCATACCCAGGTAACACCCACGAAAGTTACCATCAAATTCGCGGATTTCTAGAATATTCGACTAGGGTAAAACTAAGTTATGAGTAGAGTTTAATAGCATTAGTGACGTTCACAGCACAACTCTGACCTCGTATGGTGTGTTTTAACTCCAATTTTGAGAACATTTTTTCTAAAGTCTGTAAGTTTTGTGAAATAGAATTTTAATTAAAAGTGGTAGTGCTTCATATACACAGTCCGACAATTAAGTAATACGACAGTCGTTAACAAATGAAAAGGGAACAAAATATCTGAATATTGCCTGTTCTTTACTCAAAGTACGCCCCTCCTGCATCAATACAGCAATTGGCATGGTTAGCCAACGATTGAAACGACATCTACAAGTCTTTATGTGGTATGACTTGAAGATTGGACGTCCCACCGGTTGAGTGTTCCTGTATTCCTCAAATGTGCGTAATTTCAGCAGCAACTTCACTTTTGGGATCAGAAAATAATCTCAGGGGGGTAAATCTTGGGAGTAGAGAGGATGATTCAATCCACTCATTTGTAGATAACCACTGCTCGCTGGCACCGTGCATTATATTGGAGCAAGAACCAACTGCCCAGATAGGGATTCTTCCATAATCATTCAGAGCACTACGATAGTAACAACCAATTAGAGTTTCACTTTCTGGAACAAATACATGATGAATAATGCCTTTGTTGTCGTTAAAAAAAAACATTGTCTTCACCTTTCATTTTTGAAGTTGCATTTTCTTGCCTCTTGGTAAATTTAAAGATTTCCATTCTGCGATTTGTCATTTCGTAGAAGGACCGTAGCGAAAATTCTCTGTTTGATCCCCCATAACAATGGAATTCAATAAAAGTTTAGTTACAGACAGAATGCGCACGTGGAACAACATAAAATCAGTCTCATTACTTGTAATTGTCGGACTGATTTGTGTAAATGTTCTGTCACCAACACTATAAACACTTTCAGTAAATTATACAAATTATAGTTTAATTAAATAAAATGGTCGAGATGTATCAATGGAGAAATTTTAACTTGTTGTGTACTTGTAGCAATATTATTATTTCTAAACTAAGGTAATATTATCTTACAAGAATTCGACATTTTTCTGCAGTTAATAAATTTATAGGAATGTTAACAATTTTCTGCATTTAATGAAGTAGTAGGAATGTTAGTATTTTCTAGTTAATAAACTATCTGGAATGTTCGCACTTGTAACGGTAGTTTAATTAAAGCAAGGAAAGTAACTGTCTACAATTAACCAAGTGGTTAGAACGATAACCTTTCGTTAGAAAAATTGACTAAGTACATTAGACAAACTTTATTTCATGACTTGGTTTTTAGGGGAATGGTTAAAAAGCCTTCTCGATCCTTGATCAATACAGAACACACTACGCATAACGGTAAGAAAATACTCGTAAATGTCACAATTACCGGACCCTATGCATTAATATTATCAACGTACTGCATTGCCTTGTTCGGTGTTATTCTCCATAGAACCACCAGTTCATATTCTGCCTACAATATAACTAAATTAACAATTTCTATTACACTGAAAAAAAGCAACATAAAATTTGTCGCTATTGATGATGAAACGTAAACATTGTTGTTCATATTACATGTTAAATGCTAAATAGGATGTATTTCTCCGTTTGCATCTCCTCAAAATCTTTAAAAACTAAATTTCAGACAAGATCTCATTCCCGACACATTTCCAAATAGATGTAAGGAATTGTGATCACTCATTAGAAGATCGGCGTGTTATTTTTCTTTTCATTTGTACTTATTCGTAAATATCTTCTTCGTTCTCAATGTTATGGATAAATTTTAAAAGCTTGGAATTAATTCGATATTGCTAACTTTATTTGAGATCCATCTTTACGTGGCTATGTAATCACACACGAACGCCTAGCTCTTACTGGTCTGTTCCCAGTAAATGTGTTGTTGCAACAAGCGCAGTACTGCCCAGATGTAGTAAAACGACCCGTTTTTTAAAAGTACTTACAAGCTATTGTCTTGCTAAGAACCAAGAGGCATTATTTTCTCCTTTAACGACACGTCATGAGCGCTATGCATCCTGATGTAGAAGCATTCACAAGATTACTTCTGTGTCTGAGGTTTCATTTGTGTGTATTTTTCAAGTTCAAGATGAAGTTGAAGTGTATGCATGTTAGCGGTCTGGAACAGTGGCGTAGAAACGTTTCTGTTTTCGGGGGGTACAAACAAATTTCACACTCCGTTCATGTATACACGCGCGGCCATAGGATACGACGAGAATGTCGGTACAACAGGAAGGATGGAGTTTTTTTTATATGCCGCCATCTTTGCAATATAGAAATTTGCAAATTATTCGATTCTTTCTATTATTTGTGTTTCCTGTCCCACTTTCTGTTCTCCCTTCTCTAGATTTTCATTTTTGTTTCAATATCTTAGAATCTACGTGGTTCTTCCTTGTTCATTCCTTTTTGCTGCATTTTCTTTGCCATTCTCTGTGTTGTTTTTCCTTTTCTTTTTCTCTCTCTTAAAACATTCATAACATAACTTCCCATGACATATAAATATACAGGGTGACCTGTAATTAGATGTATTCCCTGAAAAGGGTTAAAGTAGGAGACAATTTGCAATACATTTGACTATATGATACCCCGTCCGAAAATTAGTAGTTTTCGAGATAATCGAATTTCTATTGTTTTTTTTTTAAAAAAATGACAATTTTCCACATAAAAATATGGATTGAGAAAAAATTGCTCATTGTATGGCACATATTTCAGCCTTTTCTGATAGCTAACAAATAAGTGGTTCGTTGAAAAAAAGTGTTTCCCAAATAACAATCACATGTAAGTAACGGGTGGGTCTAAACTTACAAGTGGTGATAAAAAAAATACACTCTTAGTTACTAGGCAACGTATTAATAACAAAAATGGTATGACACGAAGCGTACAAATTACTTAAATTGCTTCCTTGAGTCATCAGCTATCCAACAAGGTACACATGTTGCTAACATTCACATTTGTGTACAAGAAATAATACTTGATTCATTTTCATGTGAATGGAATCAATGAACATTACAATTAAAGAACATTATACGTCTTGCTCAAACTGGGCACCTCCGTTACGAATGCAGGCACGCAGGGTTTTACGGACATTTGATCTCGTAACTCGTGATGTGATGGTGTCCTTGATGTGTTGAGCAGCTGTTAAGATCCTCTCCCTGAGCTCTTCTTGCGAGTTTACCGGTGTCTTGTAAACTAAGTCTTTCATGTGGTCCCAAATGCAGAAGTCGCAAGGCGTCAAATCGGGGGATCGAGCCGGCCAGGGAATCGGGCCGTCTCGGCCAATATATTTTGTAACGACCCTGCGAGGTCGCCACATTTAACAGCCCTGCGAAGTCGCAGTCTTGTGTTTTGTTGGGAAGGTATGGATGAATAATGCATGCTAAATGTTTAAATGTGTTAACGGATCCACCTCTACGGTTATTAGTTTCGCTTATTTTTATTTGACCCTACGTGGTCGCTGTATTCTGTAAATGTTAACGGGTCCACCTCTACGTTGATGAACTTAACTCAGGATTAGACCCTGCGTGGACGTTGTATTTGGTAAATGTTATCAATTATTGGGACATGATAATTAAAGGTCAAAAACCAGAAAAGTGGAATGTGAAAAAAAAAAAATGTAAATTAGCTCAGCGAGAAGCACTCTTTGAAATCAGTAAGTACTTGGCAGAAAGGCCTGGAGTTCAAATTCTGAGTACAGTGTGAATGTTTATGATATGAGATGGTTAGCCATTTTTATTGTCATTTATACTGTTCAATTTGTTGATGCAAGTGAGTGGTAAGGGTAAAGTTAAAGACACTTGAGTAAGTGTGCTAAAGGACATCTTTGTGATACGATTATAATAAACTGTTACATATATATGTATAAACCTGGTTTAGTCTTTCTTTACACCTAGCAAGCCCTGAGATATTTCTGAGTCCTTGTACTACGACTGAATCAGTTAGCACATATGGGTAACTTTTGCCGACCATCCAACTGCAGTGTTTAGCGTGTTGAACGCAGCCAGTACCAGTACTCCTGCGCCGTGGTGCTGAGCACTGCGTGGGTGGACGTTGCATAAAGTTTTGGCGTCTCAACGTGGGGCTCGAGAGATTGTAAAGACTGAAACCAGCAAGCCAGTGGGAGCCTTTTAGCTACAAGGACTAGAAAGGGCTCATAAGTGTCAGTGTTAGTGTTCTTCCAAAGAATTCACGAAGGTGAAGATATAGTGTCGGTAGTGGAAGAAACCATAGACGGTGTGCCAAAATGGAAAGGGACGCGTCAAGTATGAGCTTAAGAAGCAGAGGGAGGAAAACCGTAGATGAAGAAACTGGGTTCGGATGCTGTGAGGATACCGGAGGAGAGATGGAGTCTTTCCAGTGTTGCCAATGTCTACAGAAGTTTCATTGGAAATGTGAGGGGCAAGAAGAGACCTCAGTCTCCACTGCAGAGTCCAGATGCAAGACTTGCTCATCGGTACCCTTGATGGTTTTAGGACAAGAACCAAGTGCTCCTAGTACGACCCCATCAGACCATTGGTTATTAGAATGGCTGGTGAGAGATAATGAAGAGAGAAAGAAAGAAAAAGCGGAGGAGGAGAAGCAGAGAAAAAAAGATATGGCTCAATTAGAGAAAGCTAGAAAGAAAGAGAAAGCAGAAGAAGAAGCTAAAAGAAAACTAGAGACACAAGAATTTAGGTCGCTAATAGAGTCTCTAGAAGAGAAGAGAGAAATGGAAAAACGTGAAGCAGAAGAGAAAAGAGAAATGGAAAAACGTGAAGCAGAAGAGAAAAGAGAAATGGAAAAACGAGAAGCGGAAGAGAAAAGAGAAATGGAAAAACGAGAAGCAGAAGAGAAGAGAGAAAGAGAATTAGAAACTCTCCATGCCTTAGTTCAAGGTCAAGAAGAGAGGAGACAGCAAGAAGCTGAAAGAAGCAGAACAGAGATGCGAACACTTTTCTCCCAACATAAGACAGACCAGTTAGAAAGTCTTAGGGAAGAATTAGATAAAATTAGAATCTCTTGTCAGCTGGAAGTAGTGAAAGTAGTGGAAGAACAATTAGAACCTTTAGCTGTCTGGCGTGGTGAAATGGAGCAAGAGCAGGAACAAATGAAGAAAAATTTAGAGGTCTGTCTGCAATTGGTAGCTCAGTCTACGACGGAAAATGGAAGTGAAGAACCAGAGAGAGTTAAGCAGATAGAAGCATCTATAGAAACCATAAGTTCAGCAGTAAAGACTCTGAGTGAGCAGACCATAATTATGGAGAAGGCGGTCCAAGAACAGAAAGTAGCTGCAGAAACTATGGCTAAAGCAACCTGCGAAAAGGTGAACTCTCTTCGCGGAGAGACACAGAAATTGGAGGTATCTCTTCGGCAAGAAATACATGAGCAGACTGGGTCTATAGTCAGAAGAGTAGGCGAACTGCAAGATAAAATTGAACGGTTGCAGCTACAACCGGGAGTGCCTTCTGATGTTCTCCCAGATTCCATTGAACGAAATAGAAGTCTGAATCCTGAAGCAGCCTCTTATGAACCTCCTAGAGTGGTGCAGAATCCTTTCTATATGGGAACCATTCAATCGGATAAGCGTAAGCGGCCTAGAGAAGCAGATAGTTCCGACGGGACATCTCCTCGGCGAAGAACCGAATTTAAGATGCCTAGAATGTCTGACATCGCACACATCCCCAAGTTCAAGGGTGATATCGAAGCTCAGTCAGCTGAGAAATATCTTCGTGAGCTCAATGTAAGCTTCGAGCTCATGCAAGTGCCTGACAATTACAGACTCGAATTGCTACCTAGAGTATTCACAGGTAAAGCTGAACATTGGCTGGCAGGTAACATAGACAGTTTTGTTAGCTATGCTGATTTCTGCATAAAGTTTAAAGAAGAGTTTGCCTCCGAGAAGGCTAAGCAGAGACAATTAACCGCAGTAAGAAATAGAAGATATTCCCGTCCAGTACATGAAAATATGGAGAGCTTCGCTTGGAGCATTTACGCCGCCTATAGGAATCTAAGTGACAACTTCAGCGAGAGCGAGGTGCTGAATTTAATCATTGGTCAGTTACCTTATAGAACTCGAAATCTCTGCCTTGCACACTCTCCCAGAACAGTCGACGAATTGACCAGTTTCCTCAAGGACTTTGAAATATATGATGACCCCGACTTCTGGAGAAATAAAGAGGACTTCAAAGGTAAAGAACTTCCCCATAAGAATTTCAAAGTGCGAAGCATTGAGACCAAGGGTGACACTAAACCTGAAAACTCTTGGAGCACTCGGAATTTTAATAGATTTGGAGGTAACAGAGGACTGAACCGTAACCAGAATGGTCGATGGGAATCTTATCAACCAAATCGAGGGCCAGATCGCAGATTTCCCGATTGGAGGAGGAACAATCAGGGACGCAGTAGTCCTAATTCTCCTAGGCGACCCTCACCTAGAGAATCGGGACCAAGTGGAAGACAGTCACCCTCCAGAGAAGTTTTGACCTCTGAGCAGGAGGAAGCCCTAGAAACAACCCGGGACTTCTTGCATAATCAAAGGTCTCAATACTGCCAAACAAACTAGATCCTTGTCTAGGTGCTTCGTTCCCATTTAGGCAAGGGGCCTCAGAGGAGCGACCTGATACAACTATCCAAGAACTAAAGGTTAACTTTCAACTAACTGAAACAGAAGAAGTAAAATTACAGAGTGAACTGAAATCCGCAAGGGAATCAAGGATTAGATATAAATCACCAGCAGTGGCTGCAAAGTTAATAGATATACCAGTGACTTGTGTAATAGATACTGGGAGCGAATGCTCTATTTTAAGTTATGAAATTTGGACTAAGTTAAAGGAACAAATTCAAGGTATTCAAGTGCAGAAGGTTCCAGAGATAAGATTGGTGGATTTTTCTGGGAGCCATAGGAAGCGTGTCTTTGGCAGCAGACGTGTGGAACTGGAGATTGAAGGTATGGTGTTCAGTACTGAAGTTTTTATATTGAGAGGGTTTGGTACAGATCTTCTTTTGGGCATGCCATTCTTGAAGCAGCACGAGGCAGAGATAAATTTCAGAAGAGACTCGGTAAAATTGTATTTTGGAAAAACTCCGGATCAAGATGTAGGGAATCCACTGGATGTTGAAATTGTGCGGTACATCCAAAAGGTCCAAGAAAGAGACGAAGAGTGGATGTATAAACCGACAGACCTCAAGGAGAGGGTCGAAACTATAGACATTCTGAATGATTCCCAGAAACAGGAGTTGCTGCAAGTGCTGAATCAATATATAGCTGTGTTCTCAGAGAAGCCCGGTACCATGGAAAGTGCAGAATGTGAGATCCTTTTAAAAAGTACCGAACCAGTTCATCGCCCGCCATATCCAGTGCCGCTCTCGAAAAGGGCCGCTCTAGAAAAAGAACTCAGCTTGTGGAAAAGCTGGAACATTATTCAACCATCGGTATCACCATATCTAAATCCATTACTAGTGGTGGATAAGCCCGATGGTAGTGTAAGACCGTGCCTTGATTTTCGACTATTAAATGCTATTATGATTATTCCTAAAAGCTCAGTGCCACCTATTGATGAGTCATTGCAGAGATTTAAACAAGCCCAGTATTTTTCGAGTTTAGTTCTAGCTTCAGGCTATTTACAGATTCCTTTGAAACCAGAATGCCGAAAATACACTGCTTTTTCGTACAAAGGTCGCCAGTACGAATTCTTGAAGATGCCTTACGGCTTATCTAATGCTGTGTCTACCTTTGTGTCAGTTATGCATACAGTTTTTGGACCTGAAACTGAAAGTTATCTGACAGTGTACATAGACGATATTCTGATTTTTGATGTGGATTTCGACAGCCATATCCAACATATAGAAGAGGTGCTCCATAGATTAGAAGAAGTTGGACTTAAGGTGAAACTTCGCAAATGTAACTTTGCTAAAGGTGAATTGGTTTATTTAGGCCATTTAATTTCGGGAGATAAGATTAAAATAGACCCGAAAAAGAACGAAGCCATCCTGAAGTTTCCACTACTTAAAACTAAGAAAGATGTCAGGAAATTTTTGGGGCTCGCAAATTGGAGACGGAAGTTCATAAGAGATTTTTCAATTAAGACAGAACCATTGCTTAAGTTACTCTCTAAGACCGCTAGATGGAACTGGGGTTCAATGCAACAATCCGCCTTCGACCAGCTTAAACAAGAACTGGTAACCGCTCCTGCCCTGGCTCAACCTGATTTAGACCAGGAGTTCTGCATACAGTGTGACGCTTCGACCAAAGGGTTAGGATGTGTCTTATTTCAGGAGCAGAACGGAGAGAAAGCTGTAATCCAGTATGCTAGCAGGAAGCTAAAGAACAATGAAGTACACTACTCCATTCATGAACTGGAATGCCTGGCCATACTTTTTGGAGTAAGCAAGTTTGAGATTTATCTTCGCGGGAGACATTTCAAAATCTACACTGATCACAGAGGGTTAGTTTGGCTCCAAAATTCCAGGAACTGGAACTGTCGACTCACCAGATGGTCCCTGAAACTACAATCTTACTCTTTTGAAATTATTTATATACAAGGAAAGGAAAACACGGTTCCCGATATACTCAGCCGTTATCCAGTCGAAGAGAGCGTCAAGGATGAGGACACCAAATTTTTCCATGTGAACTACGTTTGGCAAGAAAGGGGAGAAGTGGAGGATGTAGAGAATTGGATCCAGGCCCAAGAAGAGGATAATTTCTGCAAGCCGGTATTAAAGGTTCTGAGGCAAGAGGAAGTTAACGACTCCCCAGTTGAATCCAGGATAAAAAGGTTGTATCAAGTGTATGGAAACCTCTTATTTAGGAAAACATCTGGAGATGAAGTCTCCTGGAAATTGTGTGTCCCCGAGAATCTGAAAAAGAGGGTCCTAAAGGAGAACCACGACGAACTGGGTCACTTCGGCATGGCTAAAACTCTTAAGAGAATTAAGAGTCGATATTTTTGGCCTAAATTGAAAATGGATATAGCCAAACATGTTAGGGATTGTCTCACCTGCGCTAAAACGAAAATGGACAAATTAGGTATATTGAAGGATAAGCTACACATTAACCAGAAAAATCCTCATGAACTTTTATCAGTCGACCTAATTGGAAAGTTACCTATGTCTCATGGGTACCAGTATATTTTGACCATGGTAGATGTAGGGACCAAATTTGTCTCCACTTACCCTCTGAGACGAGGAACGGCCAGGGAAATCCTTAATGTAATGCAGAGAGGATATTTCTCCCATTTTCCAAAGGTGAGAGCAATTCTATCTGATAGAGGAACACAGTTTACTTCGGGATTGTGGAAGGAGTATTTAGGTAAGAAAGGGATTAAGTATTACTTCACCACTGCTTATCACCCCAGTAGTAATACCATCGAACGAATGAACCAAGAAATAGTGCGGTTACTCAGATTGTTCTGTCATCGTGAGCACCAGTCTTGGTCAAAGTATCTAACCGAAATTTCATAGCTCCTAAACAACTCTGTTTCAGACGTTACAGGATACGCACTTTCAGAGTTATTCTTTAACAGGCCTGTGCCTAATGAAGTTCTGGACCACTTCAACTGGCCCATCGACGAAGCCGATTCCCAAATAGACAACTGGGATCAAAAGTTATTCATGGCAAGAGCTAGAGAATGCTCCAAAAGCGAGAAAAGGAAGTTTAAAGTAAAAGGAAATGCATTCCTGTTGCAAGAAGGTGACTTGGTTCTTGTCAGGAACCATAAGCTGAGTTCCAGAAGGAATAAGACAATCGCCAAGCTATTTGAGGTGTTTATTGGCCCCTATGTCGCTACGGATGTTCGAAGCAACACTGCCCTGCTGTTGAACCCGACGACCAAGAACCCAGTCGACAGAGTCAACTTCGACAACCTTCGCCTTTACAGATGTTCTCCGGAGCGAAGAAGAGAAGTAGTAGGGAAAGAAGAGGACCAAGTGACTTTAGTGTAGAAGAGACAGAGACTCTTACCAGTTTGATCTTTAATATTTCCAGTAAAATTTTTTTTCACAAATTGTAAGTTTTAAATTTCTACCAAAAATTTTTGCCCGAGGAAGGGGCGTATGTAACGACCCTGCGAGGTCGCCACATTTAACAGCCCTGCGAAGTCGCAGTCTTGTGTTTTGTTGGGAAGGTATGGATGAATAATGCATGCTAAATGTTTAAATGTGTTAACGGATCCACCTCTACGGTTATTAGTTTCGCTTATTTTTATTTGACCCTACGTGGTCGCTGTATTCTGTAAATGTTAACGGGTCCACCTCTACGTTGATGAACTTAACTCAGGATTAGACCCTGCGTGGACGTTGTATTTGGTAAATGTTATCAATTATTGGGACATGATAATTAAAGGTCAAAAACCAGAAAAGTGGAATATGAAAAAAAAAAAAATGTAAATTAGCTCAGCGAGAAGCACTCTTTGAAATCAGTAAGTACTTGGCAGAAAGGCCTGGAGTTCAAATTCTGAGTACAGTGTGAATGTTTATGATATGAGATGGTTAGCCATTTTTATTGTCATTTATACTGTTCAATTTGTTGATGCAAGTGAGTGGTAAGGGTAAAGTTAAAGACACTTGAGTAAGTGTGCTAAAGGACATCTTTGTGATACGATTATAATAAACTGTTACATATATATGTATAAACCTGGTTTAGTCTTTCTTTACACCTAGCAAGCCCTGAGATATTTCTGAGTCCTTGTACTACGACTGAATCAGTTAGCACATATGGGTAACTTTTGCCGACCATCCAACTGCAGTGTTTAGCGTGTTGAACGCAGCCAGTACCAGCAGGCACGTATCCAGAGGGGGGGCTTAGGGGGCTCGAGCCCCCCCCCCGAAAGTTTTAGGTTTACACTAGATAAAATGAGGTTTTTGGTTTCTTGTGGTGTGAAATAAAATAATGTGACAATAATTTAAGGAGAGAAATAATTATCGAGGCAAGACGGAGAATGTTCCGTAACCCTGTTATTGATAATAGCACGTATCCAAGATGGTGCACAGGGGGCTCGATCCTCTCCCCAGGAAATTTTTCAGTTTAAGTTAGATAAAATTAGGTTTTTGGCTTCTTGAATAATGTGAAAATAATTTAAGGAGAGAAATAATTATCGAGGCAAGACGGAGAATATTTTATACCCCCTGTTATTGTTAATAGCACGTATCGAAGGTGGGCATGAGGTGGCTCGAGCCCCCCTCAGGAAATTTTTCAATTTACACTAGATAAAATTAGATTTTTGGCATCTTGAATAATGTGATTTATAAATCTGAGATAAATAATTATCGAGACAAGACGGAGACTGTTCTATAACCCTATTATTGTTAATAGCACGCATCCAAGGTGGGAATCAGGAGGCTCGAGCCCCCCTTCAGGAAATTTTTCTGTTTACACTAGATAAAATTAGGATTTTGGTTTCTTGAATAATGTGATTTATAAATCTGAGAGAAATAATTATCGAGACAAGACGGAGAATGTTATATAACCCTATTATTGTTAATAGCACGTATCCAAGGTGGGGTTGAGGTGGCTCGAGCCACCCCCAGAATTTATTTTTATTTTTTACTAGATGAAATTAGGTTTTTGGCTTATAATGTGACAATGATTTAAGAAGATAGACAATTATCGAGGCAAGACGGAGAATGTTCTATAACCATGTTGTTGATAATATTGCACGTAAACTTTTCTTGCGCTTTCGGTGTTGTCGCAGCGCACTTGAGCACTATGTAGAGACAGACTTGTCTTCTTCTTCTTCTTCTTCTTCATGCCCCTCACCGCTTGTATGGTAGCAGTCTTGGGCAACGGTCTGAAAACATTGAGGGCTGGAAATTCGCGCACTAGTATAAACAGCACAATATTTTGTTCCACTTCACTTCACTGTCACTATAACACTGCAATGATGAGGCATGATATCAAAAGCGAAGTTCACACTGTCGAGCAAATCCATAGAGAATCCACATAATAGAGGGGGAAGGTGATGAAAGTAAAGAGGGCAAGGAGAGAGGAAATGGAACCTTTTTTCGAAGGAGTCTGTGAAAGAGTGCCTGACGTTGTGTATTCCATAGCGGGCATTGAAAAAATAAATGGGTGGGGGTTTGTTTATGTTCTCCACAGGTACAATTGGGAGAGGGAGTTTGGTGAATTCTTGCCAGATGATCGTTTGTGGTCACGTGTCCCGTTCTAAGGCGTAGGATACAAGTGATCACTTCACGAGGCATTTTTAGGTGATGAAACCAGGGTCGAATAAGGAGTTTATCGTTGAACCATTTATAAGTAGTGGTTTTTGCCACTGCGGCATGAGCCCAATTTTCCCACTGGGAATTAATTTTTTTTTTGACACGAGGTAAAAGATCAGTATAGGCAAGTCGGATAGGAGAGAGGGAAGGAACGTCCACAGCTGTTTTGGCATAAAGATCCACTAGGTCTTGATAAGGATTAAGATTGCTATGCGCTTTGACATAAGTGAACTGTACTCGTTGGTCGTTGTGGTGGAGGTGAAAGTACTCCTGTAAAATTAAGGTGGGAAAGAGTTGCAAACGATAAGCTGCCTTACCACAACGAGCGATCGTAAATAATACACTGAGGGCATCTGTGAGAATTAAAGTTTGCGTATAGTGTGCTTCACGAGCGTGGAGCAAAGCCTGATAAATGGCATAGCACTCTGCCGAGTAAATAGACGCTTCTGACGATAAGGAAAATTGACGTACAACATTGTATCGAGGGACATAAAAGGCACATCCAACGCGGTCGGCATCTTTGGAACCGTCTGTGTAAATAAAAGTGTAGTCGGGCCATAATTCTTTGTAGTATTCGTGTCGACCGAAATCGGTATAATTAATATTAGGGAGAGGGGCGGTGAGTATCGGTAAAGTGTAAATCAAAGGAGATGTAAATGTGAAGCTGAGATGGTAGGCGTCTCGATCAATATTATAACAAGACAAAAAGAAAAGCCGAGGGCGAAAGCGATCGAGGGTTAAAGTTTCGTTCAGTTGTCGTTGAATAGCGAATACGGTATTGAAGGGGTGAGGGTGTCGTTCCCATGTTTTCAATATGTATTTCATGGTAGAGTATTGGTATCTGAAGGAGAGAGGCGGTTCAGTACTCTCTCCATAAACGCTAACATTGGGACTAGAGGCCATTAAGCCGAGGCAAAGGCGGAGTGCCTGACGTTGTAAAATATCCATTTTTTGTAGCCAGCGATCAGACATCCCGCCCAATACGGGAGCCGAATAATCAAAAAGTGAACGAAAACAATTCTTATAAAACAATAACATAATGGAGGGGTGGCCCCCCCATTTGGTAGTGGCAAGCCCTTTCAAAATGTTTAACAATTTTTTCCCTCTTGTGAGCAAATATGTAAGATGTGGTTGCCAAGTTAATTTACGGTCAAAATGAATCCCTAAGTATTTACAGGTTTGAACCACCGGAATTTGATGTAAATGAGTTAAATTGTTAGGATAACGAGTAAGCATATACTGATTGAAAATAATGATCTGAGATTTCTCCGGGGAAAATGATAAACCGCGTAGCGATAATTGATCTCGTAATTGAATGATAAAGTTGCGTAAGTCTAAGATACCTCGAGTGGCATCTGATGTACTATTATAGAAACAAAAATCGTCAGCATATTGAAGGATATGATGATTAGAATTTAGTGTTTGGTGTAAGTATTGTGTATATATATTAAAAAGAATTGGACTGAGTGGGGAGCCTTGTGGGACACCACTCCGGATTAATCGTGGTCCCGTGACACTATGGGGAAACCAAAAAACCAGTATGCGTTCTTGATATAAATGCCATATTAATTGTGCTACCACCGGATGAATATGAAGAGTATCAAGAATTTGGTATAATATTGGAATTTGAACCGAATCGTACGCATGAGCAACATCTATGAATAAACTAAAGCAATATTGTCGCAATATTTGGCTATTCTGAAGTGCTACTGTAAGGGTACATATAGCATCTTGACTGCCAAGCCCGGTGCGAAAACCCATTTGGGAGGGAGGAAAAAAATTGCGTTTCTCTAAATTCCAAGATATTCGGTGTTGTAAAGTTCTTTCAAATAGTTTAGCCATAACTGGTATGAGAACAATAGGGCGGTAAGACGTAGCATGTATAGCTGGTTTATTTGGTTTTAATATCGGAATAACAACATGTTGGGTCCAACCTCGCGGGATTTTACCCCTACGATAGAGTTAAAAATCGCAGTGAGAATATTAAGTCCTTGTTCTGGTAAATGTTTGAGGATGTCATAAGTGATACCATCATATCCTGGGGCAGTAGATGGAATGTTCTCTAGAATATGTTGAAGTTCCGGTATTGTAACAGCAGGGAAATCTGCTGTGAATGTAATGTTTGTCTGGTCTATAAAGGGGGGAGGTAAGGTGACTGTAGGAGGTGTGAGGAGATCCATAAATTCAACTTCCCAGGCAGTATTAATCGGTCGGGGACGAGGAACATGGGGGTGTCGTAAAGAGTTGAATTTGCGCCAAATGACTCCGATTGGGAGATTCACATCAAGGGACTGACAGAAGAGTTTCCATGCCTGTCGTTTTGCTTTGGTATATGTATTTTTTGCGATAGTCTGAATGTTGTGTAGTACTAGCCAGGTTTCGGGCGTGGGGTGTTTGGCATAAAGTTTTGTGAGTGCTTTTTTTCTGTTTTTGATGGCGGCACATTGAGTGTTCCACCAATGAATTTTGGGAAATCGATCGATGGTAAAAAATTTTTGGCGAGTGCCGCTCCGATCAAGAGCTAACGTAATCATGTGGAGGAATTTGGTATATGTCATAGTCCGTTGGGAGGGTATAGTATCCGTATAATATAATTTAAGAAAATAAGATCGGAAGGTGGTCCAGTTAATAGAGTTACGTGTCCATCGACGGACAGGAATGTCAGTCACGCCTGTATTCGAGAAATTATTCGGTAAACAAAGAAAGATCGGAGTGTGATCACTCCCTCGTAAGTCAAAATCATTGATCCAATTGATATGAGAGAAAAGGTTAGGGGATACTAATGTGAGATCGATACTGGTCGGGCGGGAACCATTGTGTGGATAGTGGGTGGGGGTACCGTCATTCATGATAATAAAATCATTCTCAATGATCCAGTTTTCAATGGTGTAACCTAATCGATCTGTCAGGACATTGCCCCACAGCTGGTGATGGCTGTTAAAATCACCGGTTATTAAATAGGGTCCTGGGAGGAAAGTAAGAAGTTCATTGAGGGTGGATAACGGGATGGTCTGCGAAAAGTGGTGGGGAGGAATATAAAGGGATATGAGTGTGAATAAGTGATGATGGAATTGAATGCGGACAGCAACAATTTCTACGTTATAGTATTGAACCAAAGGGAGAGAAGGGGGGAGAGAAAGAAGAGAGTGTGGAATATTTTCATGTACGTAGATAGCAACACCTCGTTGTGTTGCGGGGAAAGGAGGACCGTAGGAAAGAAAATGTGGTAATCTGTAGTTCTCATATCGTGTGCCTTTCACCTATTGTAGGCTAAGAATGTGGGGTTTATAATCCGCCATAAGTCGCTGTAATTCACATTTTCTGGCCGAAAAACTGCGGACGTTCCATTGAAAAATGACAGGAAATAACATGGGGGGAGGAAAGAGAGAGAGAGAGAGAGAACAAAAAGAACACATGAAGGCGGTCTATACCGGGACATTCTAACGGCCCGATATAATACAGGGAGGTTATTTCAGTCGTTCACCGCCATCGTGTCGGCCGGTCGGCGCCGCCTTCATGCAACAGGTCCCGGCAAATTGCGTTAGAGGAAGTCCGTAACAGAAACAGCTTGTTTTGTAATGTTTCCACTTTTCACAATTACAGTTACAATTACAATTGAATAAGCACGTACCTTGTCGCAAGGATGCTGGAAAAGGTGTCCTCCCAAATACAAATATTTCTGGCACCTTATTTCTGACATCTAATCTTAGATTAGACATTGCTATTTTATCGTCAGTTGACAGAAAGGGAAGACAGCATCCCGGCGCATAAAGCGAACCGAAACCGTAAAATGATATTTAAAATTAATAATAGTGATCACTAACCTGGTGTGTTATAAGATATATTGAAAATGACCTCCTTCAACAGCAATACAACACGTTTCTTAGGTTCAAGAGATCCTGTCTCTCGTAATTGCCTGACCACTTTTCTGCAAGAGTTCGTTTTCACGTAATTATCGTACATAAAAACTCGATGTTCAAGACTATATTTGTTTAGCGGAATAACTAATGAATGAATAACAATTAACACACAATAAAGCACTAGCACACCAACTCAATAACACAGTATAAAAAAGACGCGTACTGATAAACGCAAACAGAAGTGAGCATGAGGGTACGTTACACTCACGACGTCTGGTAGCCGACAGTGTTGCTAACCATTTTCCGGCAATGTCCCTACAGACATAGTAAAAATCTCCCTACAACTGACCAAATGTCCCTACGCCAAGTAAAGCGTCTAAAAAAACAACACCTCATTAGCATGCAAAACAGAAGAGAAAATATACACATTTACTTACCAAATCTTTCTGCTCGGTGCTCCACAATTAATGAAGGAGCGAATTTACAATACAGGACCCCTCCCCGATTTTTGTAATATTTCGCATACTCACTAATTGAGGCCTCCTAATCACGAATTTGAAGTTAAAATTTGTGGGTCACCTGTAGAAATAGCAAAATAAGTGAATTTGAGTGGTCCGTGATCGGCACGATTGCTCATTACTTACCGGAAGATTTTGTGTTTCCAATACTTAAAAAATGAAATATACATTCCTGATATTGCTACGACCCCAAATTTGAACTATGTTTGCCTATCCTATCCTATCCTAACCTAACCTTACCGTGAATGGTTCGTGGGGTTATCCGTCAATGGCTTGTGGGGCTACCCGTGCTTGGTTTTTCGACCCCAAATTTTAATTATGTTTGCCTTGCCTAACCTAACTTAACCTAACCTTACCGAGAATGGTCAGTGGGGCTATCCGTGAATGGTTTTGCGCTAATTGTGATTACGAACCGATAAAAAAATCGTATTCATCATCGAAGACACCATTTTCGTATCCTGCAATTTTACGATCGATGCACTGTTGCCAAGCTTACCTGTAATCAAATCAGTCCACATTCCACATATTCTTCTACATCGTGATTGTCACTGTCACATGTAATCCCCTTCTTTAGGCAATATACCGAAATCCATAAGTTTATTAATTACCCCACGAAATCCTCCTGCACACTCCACCTAAAAATCTGTACAACATTAACAACTTTTTTACTGTTCTCTTCCGCCATTCTTACACGATCCATGCTCTCCAAGTATGAAATCAACAGTGTGGCAACGCTGTAGACAGCGTAACTAATTGCGAACGTCAATTGTTCATATCAACAAATATGGCTACCATACTTGTATACGGAGAATCATTGCGAGAATTGAAATGCTTATTTTACAACTTCTACACGTTAATGAACAATTTTTTCACCTCACCCCAACATGTTAACTTGAGATAAATCATCACGACTAATTATTTCGTGAGTATAAGACGTAGCATAGAAATTACAGAAGGGTCCGGTATTGTAAATTTTTGCCTTAATGAATAATAGGGGTGTGCGGGACAAAATGTTTTGGGTCGGGACGGGAATTTTTTTTAAATCCCGACATTCGCAACGGGAAAAATTTGCAATTTCCCGACCAAGTCGGGAAATTTTCGAAATTTCCCGAAGCTCAGGAAATCTCGAATTCTACACGTCATTTTCACTTTAAGTGATTGTTTTGGCATTTCTAGAATAAAAACTTACAATTTATGATAAGTTCCAGAAACTTACAATGAAGAAAACGTCGAGAATTAACGACTTTTTAAAGTGACCATTCGGTATTTCCCGACTGCTTGGGATCCCGAAAAGTCGGGAAGTCATTTCCCGAAGTCGGGATCGGGAAGGGAATTTTCTTTTCCCGATCCCGGTCCCGACTTTTCGGGATCCCGCACACCCCTATTGAATAACGTTGAGTCATTTACTGTTATTTGAAGTCATACATGCTGCTGCTGTGAAGAGATAGATGTTGGTTGGTGATGCTGTATTTCCTGAAGTCTTTAACAATTCTGGTCCCATTTTATTTCTCTTTTTTGTTTTTGTATCACTTAGGTAACATTGAAAATATTCTTTCAGTTTCCGCGTTAGAATGTGGCAATGTTAGCACTATTTTCGCGAGAGTGGAAATGTTTTCAAAAAATAACTTGCCTTGAAAGTTCTCGGTAACCGATAACATGTTCCAAAATTCTGATGGAGACTTGTTGGTTAGTTGTTTTTTCTCTTCCTCACTAAAGTATCCAGATAAACTAATCCATTCATTCCAAACCGAGCACGAAGAAAGTGCAGCTGACTGGCGAGTAAGCTTTGCACCTTTGCGCAATAAAAAGTTATTTTCCAAGATTGAAAAAAGTCCCTACGTTTTCCTTCATTTGGCAAAATCTACGCGGGCGAAATATAGTGAAAAGTCCCTAAGGTTGGTATCACTGCCGACACTGTCTCATTCGTGCAGTATGAAGCGCCGTCTCGCGGCTGACAACTCCCCCGATAAGCTGCCGGTGCTCTCGCGACAACTGAGGATAAAGTAGCGATGTCTAATCTAAGATTAGATGTCAGAAATAAGGTGCCAGAAATATTTGTATTTGGGAGGACACCTTTTCCAGCATCCTTGCGACAAGGTACGTGCTTATTCAATTGTAATTGTAACTGTAATTGTGAAAAGTGGAAACATTACAAAACAAGCTGTTTCTGTTACGGACTTCCTCTAACGCAATTTGCCGGGACCTGTTGCATGAAGGCGGCGCCGACCGGCCGACACGATGGCGGTGAACGACTGAAATAACCTCCCTGTAGAAAGTAAATGTGTCGTAAGATCTTGAATTTTGCGAATTAATTGTTCTTGTTCTGTGAAGTCGTGAAGTTTAATAGCCGAATTCCAAAGGTGCGGGATAAGGTCCAGGAGAGAGTGATATAGAGATTGGTGGTCGCTAGATAATGTCTGATAGTCAGAACGACTGCGATGGACGTCTTGAGACTGGAGACTTGTTCCTGGCATAGCGTTTTTTAGCGGAAGCTGAAGGTTCCGCGGCCGTGGAGATACCGGGGGAATTGCCCGTTTTCCTACGGGTAAGGAAGGACAAATTTCATCCTTTCCTATCGATTGAGAGGGATGTGCTACCACAGTTATGTCGTTATCAGTGTCCGAACTAGAACTGGAGGCATGCCGACAATCCAAGTGTTCAGCACCCGGACGCCTAACCTTTGTTATCAAACTTCTGTGTGGCCGATGGCGGGGTCTGGAAAATTTGTTGTGGTTGGCGAGACCCACCGAGGTGTGGGTGACACTGGGGCCTGCTTCCGGGTGTAAAAGACTAGGTTCTTCTGTTGTCAACGCTGTGAAAGGATTTTCCCAAGCGCTACTGAGTGGCCCAAGTTGACTAGGAGTCGTATTGAGTTTGCTAGGTTTGAGGGGTGGAAAGTCCCGTTTATTATAAATCGGGTTTAGGATCGCTTCCCTCGAAGGAGGGGCCGAATATGTTCCCAAGATTTTTTGTCTTGCGTCATGGTAGGATAAATTTTCCATGGCCATTTTATTTTGGATTTGTGATTCCTGGCGCCAAATTTCACAGGTGCGATCAAGGGCACCATGACCTTGCTTACAGTTAATACAAAAGGGGGGCTTGTTACAAGGGGTATCATGGCTTTCAGATCCGCAATTACTGCAGATAGGTTTTGACCTGCATTGGGCCCTGCCGTGCGAGTATCTCATACAAACGGAACACTGCAACACTGCCCTGACACGGGGTTTGACTACCAAGACTTCACTGTTGATAAGCACCTTTTCCGGAAGAAATTTTCCATGGAAGGTGAGACAAACTAATTTGGTATCAACTAATCTAGCTGTTCCATCGTCATTCCAAAGTTTTTTCTTAAGACGTTTCGCACTGATAACTGGAAAGGGTGAAGCTATTCCGTCAAGGACATCCTGTTCTGTTACATCCAACTCTATGCCATAAACTAAACCTTCTCGTTGAACTAAACTTTGTGGAATTTTTGCCCGGACTTCAAGAAGGTCGAGGAAGGGGGCATTTTTGACAAAAGCGTTGGCATGTTCTGCGGAATTAAATGTCACACGCACTCGGTTTTTTCCACTTTGTTCTATCAAATAGACAGGAATATCGGCCTTTCTCAGCCTATTGCCGAGACTGCCGGCAGAAAGTTTGCCAATATTTCGATTCAATCCCTCTAATAACACGACATAGGGTCCAGGGATATCTGAAGAGTACCAGTAAACTAAGGGACTGCGTGGATCCTGTGTGGGTCGCGAAATTTTTTCGTGCACTGTAGGCTCCTCACTTTCCTCATGTGTTCGTTTACCTGGGCCTTTTGTTAATTCAATCATGGATATATCTTGTGTGTCGAGGTGGGGGTTGGTGTGGCCGACTTGTGCTAATTCTACAAGTCCGGCAGCCGCAGACCGTTCCTGTTCGTCCATCATGGTTGGTAGTTAAATGAGGCCGGCAATTGCCGGCTTCCTCACGACACGAATTTAAATTCCCGCAAGATGCACAGAAATAACACTGAAACACGTATCAACGGGATATGACTTATAGTAATGGTATTGATCCTATCTCACACACAAAGCTACAGTTTCAGCGCACTCGATCACTATTTGATCCAGTTACCATTCACTCGAATAACCGACGATGATTTAGCTGATTTGAAAACAAACCTGCATTTGTTCTGCTACCATAAACAAACAAGTGAAACTCGTCAGCATTTGGAAGCTGCACAACAAAGGCAGCGCCACACGCAGGGCGATTCGTTGTAATTTCAAATCTCTGGAAGGCGGGAGAGGGTACGTTCTTGTATGAGAGAAGGAGTCAACTACTGGCAATATTAACGAATCGTTTTATCTGAGGAACGTTCTAGAATATAATTAGGATATAAATACGCGGATTCAATTTTCGATTAGTGATCAGTCAGCGTCCTCTGGTTGCTTTATAAGATATAGTGATTCGGAAAACGAAGACATTGACGACTGCAGAACTTCCGGGACCTCAGTGTAATGCTAGTTCGGGTCGAGGGCTGAAGAGATCAACCCCCCCCCTCTCTCTCTCTAAAGTGAATATTTCAGCAGTACCGGATATTGGAGTGGTTTATTAAAACAGAAATAAGCTGCATAGATCAACTGAAAATCAAAGTTTTGAGTGATGATTTAGTTTTGTCAGAACTAAATTTCGTATATGCAGTCCGAGAATTTCATGGTATAAAAAAATACTTTTGTTTAAGCCTACTGGGTTCGAAACACATTCAAACACTTAACTACCATAAAGAGATAGCCGAAAATTTTATGAATGTCAAGAAGAGAAAGCAAGAAGATGTTGCATATGTAGACATTTTAGGCGGAAATTGCAGGCTCTACCAGGACCCGAATCAGGGCTCTACCAATTGAGCCACCTAGCCATCCTTGACTTCAACCGATTTTTCGTTAAAATGTCTACATAGTACATGTCCTGTGTATATCAAATCGTAAGGTGTTGCCTGTATAGTGAACAAACACAGAAAATATAGGAGAGAGAATAAAACTGAGGAGCATTCCCACCGGTTGAGGAGAATTTTTTTTTCTTCTGTGGTCAACAAGAGCTACTATTTCGAGGTGACAATGACAGTGGCTTAATACGGGAGATTTCACACCGTGTCGCCTGAGGAGTTCACAATTCGAAATTAGGTTTGTGAGGTCTTTTGTGTCGCTACGGTGTGAAACGTTGATGTGAGTTTGGCCCATTCCAATGGACATGTATCGCCTTTTCCTTCGGTCTGAAACCTTCCTAAGTCTTCAAAATCGAAGTTACAAGGGCTTTGTTAAGGTTAGGTG